>NC_091476.1:111643045-111948430 GCF_036971445.1 Narcine bancroftii
CTGGCGAATCAGAGGCGGGGAATCAGAGGTGGGCAATCAGAGCCGGGGAATCAGATATGGGGAATCAGAGGCGGTGAATCAGAGGCTGGGAAACAGAGGCGGGGAATCAGATATGGGGAATCAGAGGTGGGGAATCAGAGGTTGTAAATCAGAGATGGGGAATCAAGGCGGGGAATCAGAGGCAGGGAATCAGACGCGGGGTATCAGAGGCGGGGATTGAGAGCTGGGGAATCAGAGGCGGGGAATCAGAGTTGGGGAATCAGAGGCAGGGAATCAGATATGGGGAATCAGAGGCGGGGAATCAGAGGCGGGGAAACAGAGGCGGGGAATCAGATATGGGGAATCAGAAGTGGGGAATCAGGGGCAGGGAATCAGTGGCAGGGAATCAGAGGCGGGGAATCAGAGGCGGGGAATCAGAGGCAGGGAATCAGACACGGGGAATCAGAGGCGGGGAATCAGAGATGGGGAATCAGAGGCAGGGAATCAGAGGCAGGGAATCGGACGCCGGGAATCAGAGGCGGGGAATCAGAGCTGGGGAATCAGAGGCGGGGAATCAGAGTTGGGGAATCAGAGGCGGGGAATCAGATATGGGGAAATCGAGGCGGGGAATCAGATATGGGGAATGAGAGGTGTGGAATCAGATATGGGGAATCAGAGGTGGCGAATCAAAGGCGGTGAAACAGAGATGGGGAATCAGGGCAGGGAATCAGAGGCAGGGAATCAGAGCTGGGGAAACAGAGGCAGGGAATCAGATATGGGGAATCAGATGTGGGGAATCAGGGGCGGGGAATCAGTGGCAGGGAATCAGAGCTGGGGAATCAGAGGTGGGGAATCAGAGCTGGGGAAACAGAGGCGGGGAATCAGATATGGGGTATCAGAGGTGGGGAATCAGGGGCGGGGAATCAGTGGCAGGGAATCAGAGGCCGGGAATAAAAGGCGGGGAATCAGAGCTGGGGAATCAGAGGCCGGGAATCAGAGGCAGGGAAACAGAGGCGGGGAATCAGATATGGGGAATCAGAGGTGGGGAATTAGAGGTTGCGAATCAGAGGCAGGGAATCAGAGGCGGGGAATCAGAGGCAGGGAATCGGATGTGCGGAATCAGAGATGGGGAATCAGAGGTGGGGATTCAGAGGTGGTGAATCAGAGAAGGGGAATCAGAGGAAGGGAATCAGACGCAGGGAATCAGAGGCGGGGAATCATAGCTGGTGAATTAGAGGAGGGGAATCAAAGTTGGGGAATCAGAGGCGGGGAATCAGATATGGGGAAACAGAGGCGGGGAATCAGAGGCGGGGAAACAGAGGCGGGGAATCATAGGCGGGGAATCAGAGATGGGGAATCAGAGGCGGGGAATCAGAGGCAGGGAATCGGATGCCGGAAATCAGAGGCGGGAAATCAGAGCTGGGGAATCAGAGGCGGGGAATCAGAGTTGGGGAATCAGAGGCGGCGAAGCAGATATGGGGAAAAAGAGGCGGGGAATCAGATATGGGGAATCAGAGGCGGGGAATCAGATATGGGGAATCAGAGGCTGGGAATCAGGGCGGGGGAAACAGAGGCGGGGAATAAGATATGGGGAATCAGAGGTGGGGAATCAGTGGTGGGGAACCAGTGGCAGGGAATCAGAGGCGGGGAATCAGAGGCGGGGATTCAGAGGCAGGGAATCAGACACGGGGAATCAGAGGTGGGGAATCAGAGATGGGGAATCAGAGGCGGGGAATCAGAGGCAGGGAATCAGACGCGGGGAATCAGAGGCGGGGAATCAGAGCTGGGGAATCAGAGGTGGGGAATCAGAGTCGGGGAATCAGAGGCAGGGAATCGGATGTGCGGAATCAGAGATGGGGAATCAGAGGTGGGGAATCAGAGGCGGTGAATCAGAGATGGGGAATCAGAGGCGGGGAATCAGAGGCAGGAAATCAGACACGGGGATTCAGAGGCTGGGAATCAGACGGGGGGAATCAAAGGCGGGGAATCAGAGCTGGTGAATCAGAGGCAGGGAATCAGAGTTGGGGATTCAGAGGCGGGGAATCAGATATGGGGAAACAGAGGAGGGGAATCAGAGGCGGGCAAACAGAGGCGGGGAATTAGATATGGGGAATCAGAGGTGGGGAATCAGAGGTGGTGAATCAGAGATGGGGAATCACAGGCGGGGAATCAGAGGCAGGGAATAGAACGCGGGGAATCAGAGGCAGGGAATCAGAGCTGGGGAATCAGAGGCGGGGAATCAGATATGGGGAAAGAGAGGCGGGGAATCAGAGGCGGGGAAACAGAGGCAGGGAATCAGACATGGGGAATCGGATGCGGGGAATCAGAGGTGGGGAATCAGAGCTGGGGAATCAGAGGCGGGGAATCAGAGTTGGGGCATCAGAGGTGGGGAATTAGATATGGGGAAACAGAGGCGGGGAATCAGAGGTGGGGAAACAGAGGCGGGGAATCAGATATGGGGAATCAGAGGTGGGGAATCAGAGGCAGGGAATCAGATGTGCGGAATCAGAGATGGGGAATCAGAGGCAGGGAATCAGAATCAGAAGCGGGGAATTAGAGGCCGGGAATCAGAGGCCGGGAATCAGATGCTGGGAATAAGAGGCCAGGAATCAGAGGTGGGGAATTAGAGGTTGCGAATCAGAGGCGGGGATTCAGAGGCGGGGAATCAGAGGCAGGGAATCGGATGTGCGGAATCAGAGATGGGGAATCAGAGGTGGGGATTCAGAGGTGGTGAATCAGAGAAGGGGAATCAGAGGCTGGGAATCAGAGGCAGGGAATCAGACGCAGGGAATCAGAGGCGGGGAATCATAGCTGGCGAATTAGAGGAGGGGAATCAGAGTTGGGGAATCAGAGGCGGGGAATCAGATATGGGGAAACAGAGGCGGGAAATCAGAGGCGGGGAAACAGAGGCGGGGAATCAGATATGGGGAATCAGAGGTGGGGAATCAGGGGCAGGGAATCAGTGGCAGGGAATAAGACCCGGGGAATCAGAGGCGGGGAATCAGAGGCAGGTAATCAGACACGGGGAATCAGAGGCGGGGAATCAGAGATGGGGAATCAGAGGCGGGGAATCAGAGGCAGGGAATCAGATGCCGGAAATCAGAGGCGGGAAATCAGAGCTGGGGAATCAGAGGCGGGGAATCAGAGTTGGGGAATCAGAGGCGGCGAATAAGATATGGGGAAATAGAGGCGGGGAATCAGATATGGGGAATCAGAGGCGGGGAATCAGATATGGGGAATCAGAGGCTGGGAATCAGAGGGGGGGAAACAGAGGCGGGGAATAAGATATGGGGAATCAGAGGTGGGGAATCAGGGGTGGGTAATCAGTGGCAGGGAATCAGACACGGGGAATCAGAGGTGGGGAATCAGAGATGGGGAATCAGAGGCGGGGAATCAGAGGCAGGGAATCAGACGCGGGGAATCAGAGGCGGGGAATCAGAGCTGGGGAATCAGAGGTGGGTAATCAGAGTCGGTGAATCAGAGGCAGGGAATCGGATGTGCGGAATCAGAGATGGGGAATCAGAGGCGGTGAATCAGAGATGGGGAATCAGAGGCGGGGAATCAGAGGCAGGAAATCAGACACGGGGAATCAGAGGCTGGGAATCAGACGGGGGGAATCAAAGGCGGGGAATCAGAGCTGGTGAATCAGAGGCAGGGAATCAGAGTTGGGGATTCAGAGGCGGGGAATCAGATATGGGGAAACAGAGGCGGGGAATCAGAGGCGGGCAAACAGAGGCGGGGAATTAGATATGGGGAATCTGAGGTGGGGAATCAGAGGTGGTGAATCAGAGATGGGGAATCACAGGCGGGGAATCAGAGGCAGGGAATAGAACGCGGGGAATCAGAGGCAGGGAATCAGAGCTGGGGAATCAGAGGCGGGGAATCAGATATGGGGAAACAGAGGCGGGGAATCAGAGGCGGGGAAACAGAGGCGGGGAATCATACATGGGGAATCGGATGCGGGGAATCAGAGGTGGGGAATCAGAGCTGGGGAATCAGAGGCGGGGAATCAGAGTTGGGGCATCAGAGGTGGGGAATTAGATATGGGGAAACAGAGGCGGGGAATTAGAGGCCGGGAATCAGAGGCCGGGAATCAGATGCTGGGAATAAGAGGCCGGGAATCAGAGGTGGGGAATCAGAGTCCGGGAATCAGAGATGGGGATTCAGAGGCGGGGAATGAGATATGGAGAATCAGAGGCGGGGAATCAGAGGCGGGGAAACAGAGGTGGGGAATCAGATATGGGGAATCAGAGGTGGCGAATCAAAGGCGGTGAATCAGAGATGGGGAAACAGTGGCGGGGAATCAGAGGCGGGTAAACAGAGGTGGGGAATCACATATGGGGAATCAGAGGCGGGGAAACAGAGGCAGGGAATCCGATATGGGGAATCAGAGGCGGGGAATCAGAGGTGGGGAATCATAGGCAGGGAATCGGATGTGCGGAATCAGAGATGGGGAATTAGAGGCCGGGAATCAGAGGTGGTGAATCAGAGGTGCACAATCAGAGGCGGGGAATCAGATATGGGGAATCAGAGGCGGGGAATCAGAGGCGGGCAAACAGAGGCGGGGAATCAGATATGGGGAATCAGAGGTGGGGCATCAGAGGTTGTGAATCACAGATGGGGAATCAGAGGCGGGGAATCAGAGCAGGGAATCAGACGCGGGGAATCAGAGCCGGGGATTCAGAGCTGGGGAATCAGAGGCGGGGAATCAGAGTTGGGGAAGCAGAGGCGGGGAATCAGATATGGGGAATCAGAGGCAGGGAATCAGAGGCGGGAAAACAGAGGCGGGGAATCAGATATGGGGAATCAGAGGTGGGGAATCAGGGGCAGGCAATCAGTGGCAGGGAATCAGACGCGGGGAATCAGAGGCGGGGAATCAGAGGCAGGGAATCAGACACGGGGAATCAGAGGCGGGTAATCAGAGATGGGGAATCAGAGGCGGGGAATCAGAGGCAGGGAATCGGATGCCGGGAATCAGAGGCGGGAAATCAGAGCTGGGGAATCAGAGGCTGGGAATCAGAGTTGGGGAATCAGAGGCGTCGAAGCAGATATGGGGAAATAGAGGCGGGGAATCAGATATGGGGAATCAGAGGCAGGGAATCAGATATGGGGAATCAGAGGCTGGGAATCAGAGGGGGGGAAACAGAGGCGGGGAATAAGATATGGGGAATCAGAGGTGGGGAATCAGGGGCGGGGAATCAGTGGCAGGGAATCAGAGGCGGGGAATCAGAGGCGGGGAATCAGAGGCAGGGAATCAGACACGGGGAATCAGAGGTGGGGAATCAGAGATGGGGAATCAGAGGCGGGGAATCAGAGGCAGGGAATCAGACACGGGGAATCAGAGGCGGGGAATAAGAGCTGGGGAATCAGAGGTGGGGAATCAGAGTCGGGGAATCAGAGGCAGGGAATCGGATGTGCGGAATCAGAAATGGGGAATCAGAGGTGGGGAATCAGAGGCGGTGAATCAGAGATGGGGAATCAGAGGCGGGGAATCAGAGGCAGGAATTCAGACACGGGGATTCAGAGGCTGGGAATCAGACGGGTGGAATCAAAGGCGGGGAATCAGAGCTGGTGAATAAGAGGCAGGGAATCAGAGTTGGGGATTCAGAGGCGGGGAATCAGATATGGGGAAACAGAGGCGGGGAATCAGAGGCGGGCAAACAGAGGCGGGGAATTAGATATGGGGAATCAGAGGTGGGGAATCAGAGGTGGTGAATCAGAGATGGGGAATCACAGGCGGGGAATCAGAGGCAGGGAATGGAACACGGGGAATCAGAGGCAGGGAATCAGAGCTGGGGAATCAGAGGCGGGGAATCAGATATGGGGAAACAGAGGCGGGGAATCAGAGGCGGGGAAACAGAGGCGGGGAATCAGATATGGGGAATCAGAGGTGGGGAATCAGGGGCAGGGAATCAGTGGCAGGGAATCAGACCCGGGGAATCAGAGGCGGGGAATCAGAGGCAGGTAATCAGACACGGGGAATCAGAGGCGGAGAATCAGAGATGGGGAATCAGAGGCGGGGAATCAGAGGCAGGGAATCGGATGCCGGAAATCAGAGGCGGGAAATCAGAGTTGGGGAATCAGAGGCGGGGAATCAGAGTTGGGGAATCAGAGGCGGCGAATAAGATATGGGGAAGTAGAGGCGGGGAATCAGATATGGGGAATCAGAGGTGGGGAATCAGATATGGGGAATCAGAGGCTGGGAATCAGAGGGGGGGAAACAGAGGCGGGGAATAAGATATGGGGAATCAGAGGTGGGGAATCAGGGGTGGGTAATCAGTGGCAGGGAATCAGAGGCGGGGAATCAGAGGCGGGGATTCAGAGGCAGGGAATCAGACACGGGGAATCAGAGGTGGGGAATCAGAGATGGGGAATCAGAGGCGGGGAATCAGAGGCAGGGAATCAGACGCGGGGAATCAGAGGCGGGGAATCAGAGGTGGGGAATCAGAGGTGGGTAATCAGAGTCGGGGAATCAGAGGCAGGGAATCGGATGTGCGGATTCAGAGATGGGGAATCAGAGGCGGTGAATCAGAGATGGGGAATCAGAGGCGGGGAATCAGAGGCAGGAAATCAGACACGGGGATTCAGAGGCTGGGAATCAGACGGGGGGAATCAAAGGCGGGGAATCAGAGCTGGTGAATCAGAGGCAGGGAATCAGAGTTGGGGATTCAGAGGCGGGGAATCAGATTTGGGGAAACAGAGGCGGGGAATCAGAGGCGGGCAAACAGAGGCGGGGAATTAGATATGGGGAATCAGAGGTGGGGAATCAGAGGTGGTGAATCAGAGATGGGGAATCACAGGCGGGGAATCAGAGGCAGGGAATAGAACGCGGGAAATCAGAGGCAGGGAATCAGAGCTGGGGAATCAGAGGCGGGGAATCAGATATGGGGAAACAGAGGCGGGGAATCAGAGGCGGGGAAACAGAGGCGGGGAATCAGACATGGGGAATCGGATGCGGGGAATCAGAGGTGGGGAATCAGAGCTGGGGAATCAGAGGCGGGGAATCAGAGTTGGGGCATCAGAGGTGGGGAATTAGATATGGGGAAACAGAGGCGGGGAATTAGAGGCCGGGAATCAGAGGCCGGGAATCAGATGCTGGGAATAAGAGGCCGGGAATCAGAGGTGGGGAATCAGAGTCCGGGAATCAGAGATGGGGATTCAGAGGCGGGGAATGAGATATGGAGAATCAGAGGCGGGGAATCAGAGGCGGGGAAACAGAGGTGGGGAATCAGATATGGGGAATCAGAGGTTGCGAATCAAAGGCGGTGAATCAGAGATGGGGAAACAGTGGCGGGGAATCAGAGGCAGGTAAACAGAGGTGGGGAATCACATATGGGGAATCAGAGGCGGGGAAACAGAGGCAGGGAATCCGATATGGGGAATCAGAGGCGGGGAATAAGAGGTGGGGAATCATAGGCAGGGAATCGGATGTGCGGAATCAGAGATGGGGAATCAGAGGCCGGGAATCAGAGGTGGTGAATCAGAGGTGCACAATCAGAGGCGGGGAATCAGATATGGGGAATCAGAGGCGGGGAATCAGAGGCGGGGAAACAGAGGCGGGGAATCAGATATGGGGAATCAGAGGTGGGGCATCAGAGGTTGTGAATCACAGATGGGGAATCAGAGGCGGGGAATCAGAGCAGGGAATCAGATGCGGGGAATCAGAGCCGGGGATTCAGAGCTGGGGAATCAGAGGCGGGGAATCAGAGTTGGGGAATCAGAGGCGGGGAATCAGATATGGGGAATCAGAGGCAGGGAATCAGAGGCGGGAAAACAGAGGCGGGGAATCAGATATGGGGAATCAGAGGTGGGGAATCAGGGGCAGGGAATCAGTGGCAGGGAATCAGACGCAGGGAATCAGAGGCGGGGAATCAGAAGCAGGGAATCAGACACGGGGAATCAGAGGCGGGGAATCAGAGATGGGGAATCAGAGGCGGGGAATCAGAGGCAGGGAATCGGATGCCGGGAATCAGAGGCGGAAAATCAGAGCTGGGGAATCAGAGGCGGGGAATCAGAGTTGGGGAATCAGAGGCGGCGAAGCAGATATGGGGAAATAGAGGCGGGGAATCAGATATGGGGAATCAGAGGCAGGGAATCAGATATGGGGAATCAGAGGCTGGGAATCAGAGGGGGGGAAACAGAGGCGGGGAATAAGATATGGGGAATCAGTGGTGGGGAATCAGGGGCGGGGAATCAGTGGCAGGGAATCAGAGGCGGGGAATCAGAGGCGGGGAATCAGAGGCAGGGAATCAGACACGGGGAATCAGAGGTGGGGAATCAGAGATGGGGAATCAGAGGCGGGGAATCAGAGGCAGGGAATCAGACACGGGGAATCAGAGGCGGGGAATAAGAGCTGGGGAATCAGAGGTGGGGAATCAGAGTCGGGGAATCAGAGGCAGGGAATCGGATGTGCGGAATCAGAAATGGGGAATCAGAGGTGGGGAATCAGAGGCGGTGAATCAGAGATGGGGAATCAGAGGCGGGGAATCAGAGGCAGGAATTCAGACACGGGGATTCAGAGGCTGGGAATCAGACGGGGGGAATCAAAGGCGGGGAATCAGAGCTGGTGAATAAGAGGCAGGGAATCAGAGTTGGGGATTCAGAGGCGGGGAATCAGATATGGGGAAACAGAGGCGGGGAATCAGAGGCGGGCAAACAGAGGCGGGGAATTAGATATGGGGAATCAGAGGTGGGGAATCAGAGGTGGTGAATCAGAGATGGGGAATCACAGGCGGGGAATCAGAGGCAGGGAATGGAACGCGGGGAATCAGAGGCAGGGAATCAGAGCTGGGGAATCAGAGGCGGGGAATCAGATATGGGGAAACAGAGGCGGGGAATCAGAGGCGGGGAAACAGAGGCGGGGAATCAGACATGGGGAATCGGATGCAGTGAATCAGAGGTGGGGAATCAGAGCTGGGGAATCAGAGGCGGGGAATCAGAGGTGGGGAATTAGATATGGGGAAACAGAGGCGGGGAATCAGAGGCGGGGAAACAGAGGCGGGGAATCAGATATGGGGAATCAGAGGTGGGGATTCAGAGGCAGGGAATCAGATGTGCGGAAGCAGAGATGGGGAATCAGAGGCAGGGAATCAGAATCAGAAGCGGGGAATCAGAGGCCGGGAATCAGAGGCCGGGAATTAAATGCTGGGAATAAGAGGCCGGGAATCAGAGGTGGGGAATCAGAGTCCGGGAATCAGAGATGGGAATTCAGAGGCGGGGAATGAGATATGGAGAATCAGAGGCGGGGAATCAGAGGCGGGGAAACAGAGGTGGGGAATCAGATATGGGGAATCAGAGGTGGCGAATCAAAGGCAGTGAATCAGAGATGGGGAATCAGAGGCGGGGAATCAGAGGCAGGGAATCAGATGCGGGGAATCAGAGGCGGGGAATCAGAGCTGGTGAATCAGAGGCGGGGAATCAGAGGCGGGCAATCAGAGGCGCGGAAACAGAGGCGGGGAATCAGATATGGGGAATCAGAGGTGGGGAATCAGAGGTTGTAAATCAGAGATGGGGAATCACAGGCGGGGAATCAGAGGCAGGGAATAGAACGCGGGGAATCAGAGGCAGGGAATCAGAGCTGGGGAATCAGAGGCGGGGAATCAGATATGGGGAAACAGAGGCGGGGAATCAGAGGCGGGGAAACAGAGGCGGGGAATCAGACATGGGGAATCGGATGCGGGGAATCAGAGGTGGGGAATCAGAGCTGGGGAATCAGAGGCGGGGAATCAGAGTTGGGGCATCAGAGGTGGGGAATTAGATATGGGGAAACAGATGCGGGGAATTAGAGGCCGGGAATCAGAGGCCGGGAATCAGATGCTGGGAATAAGAGGCCGGGAATCAGAGGTGGGGAATCAGAGTCCGGGAATCAGAGATGGGGATTCAGAGGCGGGGAATGAGATATGGAGAATCAGAGGCGGGGAATCAGAGGCGGGGAAACAGAGGTGGGGAATCAGATATGGGGAATCAGAGGTTGCGAATCAAAGGCGGTGAATCAGAGATGGGGAAACAGTGGCGGGGAATCAGAGGCAGGTAAACAGAGGTGGGGAATCACATATGGGGAATCAGAGGCGGGGAAACAGAGGCAGGGAATCCGATATGGGGAATCAGAGGCGGGGAATCAGAGGTGGGGAATCATAGGCAGGGAATCGGATGTGCGGAATCAGAGATGGGGAATCAGAGGCCGGGAATCAGAGGTGGTGAATCAGAGGTGCACAATCAGAGGCGGGGAATCAGATATGGGGAATCAGAGGCGGGGAATCAGAGGCGGGGAAACAGAGGCGGGGAATCAGATATGGGGAATCAGAGGTGGGGCATCAGAGCTTGTGAATCACAGATGGGGAATCAGAGGCGGGGAATCAGAGCAGGGAATCAGACGCGGGGAATCAGAGCCGGGGATTCAGAGCTGGGGAATCAGAGGCGGGGAATCAGAGTTGGGGAATCAGAGGCGGGGAATCAGATATGGGGAATCAGAGGCAGGGAATCAGAGGCGGGAAAACAGAGGCGGGGAATCAGATATGGGGAATCAGAGGTGGGGAATCAGGGGCAGGGAATCAGTGGCAGGGAATCAGACGCAGGGAATCATAGGCGGGGAATCAGAAGCAGGGAATCAGACACGGGGAATCAGAGGCGGGGAATCAGAGATGGGGAATCAGAGGCGGGGAATCAGAGGCAGGGAATCGGATGCCGGGAATCAGAGGCGGGAAATCAGAGCTGGGGAATCAGAGGCGGGGAATCAGAGTTGGGGAATCAGAGGCGGCGAAGCAGATATGGGGAAATAGAGGCGGGGAATCAGATATGGGGAATCAGAGGCAGGGAATCAGATATGGGGAATCAGAGGCTGGGAATCAGAGGGGGGGAAACAGAGGCGGGGAATAAGATATGGGGAATCAGTGGTGGGGAATCAGGGGCGGGGATTCAGTGGCAGGGAATCAGAGGCGGGGAATCAGAGGCGGGGAATCAGAGGCAGGGAATCAGACATGGGGAATCAGAGGTGGGGAATCAGAGATGGGGAATCAGAGGCGGGGAATCAGAGGCAGGGAATCAGACACGGGGAATCAGAGGCGGGGAATAAGAGCTGGGGAATCAGAGGTGGGGAATCAGAGTCGGGGAATCAGAGGCAGGGAATCGGATGTGCGGAATCAGAAATGGGGAATCAGAGGTGGGGAATCAGAGGCGGTGAATCAGAGATGGGGAATCAGAGGCGGGGAATCAGAGGCAGGAATTCAGACACGGGGATTCAGAGGCTGGGAATCAGACGGGGGGAATCAAAGGCGGGGAATCAGAGCTGGTGAATAAGAGGCAGGGAATCAGAGTTGGGGATTCAGAGGCGGGGAATCAGATATGGGGAAACAGAGGCGGGGAATCAGAGGCGGGCAAACAGAGGCGGGGAATTAGATATGGGGAATCAGAGGTGGGGAATCAGAGGTGGTGAATCAGAGATGGGGAATCACAGGCGGGGAATCAGAGGCAGGGAATGGAACGCGGGGAATCAGAGGCAGGGAATCAGAGCTGGGGAATCAGAGGCGGGGAATCAGATATGGGGAAACAGAGGCGGGGAATCAGAGGCGGGGAAACAGAGGCGGGGAATCAGACATGGGGAATCGGATGCAGTGAATCAGAGGTGGGGAATCAGAGCTGGGGAATCAGAGGCGGGGAATCAGAGGTGGGGAATTAGATATGGGGAAACAGAGGCGGGGAATCAGAGGCGGGGAAACAGAGGCGGGGAATCAGATATGGGGAATCAGAGGTGGGGATTCAGAGGCAGGGAATCAGATGTGCCGAATCAGAGATGGGGAATCAGAGGCAGGGAATCAGAATCAGAAGCGGGGAATCAGAGGCCGGGAATCAGAGGCCGGGAATTAAATGCTGGGAATAAGAGGCCGGGAATCAGAGGTGGGGAATCAGAGTCCGGGAATCAGAGATGGGAATTCAGAGGCGGGGAATGAGATATGGAGAATCAGAGGCGGGGAATCAGAGGCGGGGAAACAGAGGTGGGGAATCAGATATGGGGAATCAGAGGTGGCGAATCAAAGGCAGTGAATCAGAGATGGGGAATCAGAGGCGGGGAATCAGAGGCAGGGAATCAGATGCGGGGAATCAGAGGCGGGGAATCAGAGCTGGCGAATCAGAGGCGGGGAATCAGAGGTGGGCAATCAGAGCCGGGGAATCAGCTATGGGGAATCAGAGGCGGGCAATCAGAGGCGGGGAAACAGAGGCGGGGAATCAGATATGGGGAATCAGAGGTGGGGAATCAGAGGTTGTAAATCAGAGATGGGGAATCAAGGCGGGGAATCAGAGGCAGGGAATCAGACGCGGGGAATCAGAGGCGGGGATTCAGAGCTGGGGAATCAGAGGCGGGGAATCAGAGTTGGGGAATCAGAGGCAGGGAATCAGATATGGGGAATCAGAGGCGGGGAATCAGAGGCGGGGAAACAGAGGCGGGGAATCAGATATGGGGAATCAGAAGTGGGGAATCAGGGGCAGGGAATCAGTGGCAGGGAATCAGAGGCGGGGAATCAGAGGCGGGGAATCAGAGGCAGGGAATCAGACACGGGGAATCAGAGGCGGGGAATCAGAGATGGGGAATCAGAGGCGGGGAATCAGAGGCAGGGAATCGGACGCCGGGAATCAGAGGCAGGGAATCAGAGCTGGGTAATCAGAGGCGGGGAATCAGAGTTGGGGAATCAGAGGCGGGGAATCAGATATGGGGAAATAGAGGCGGGGAATCAGAGGCAGGGAATCGGATGCCGGGAATCAGAGGCAGGGAATCAGACGCGGGGAATCAGAGGCGGGGAATCAGAGCTGGGGAATCAGAGGTGGGGAATCAGAGTCGGGGAATCAGAGGCAGGGAATCGGATGTGCGGAATCAGAGATGGGGAATCAGAGGTGGGGAATCAGAGGCGGTGAATCAGAGATGGGGAATCAGAGTCGGGGAATCAGAGGCAGGAAATCAGACACAGGGATTCAGAGGCTGGGAATCAGACGGGGGGAATCAAAGGCGGGGAATCAGAGCTGGTGAATCAGAGGCAGGGAATCAGAGTTGGGGATTCAGAGGCGGGGAATCAGATATGGGGAAACAGAGGCGGGGAATCAGAGGCGGGCAAACAGAGGCGGGGAATTAGTTATGGGGAATCAGAGGTGGGGAATCAGAGGTGGTGAATCAGAGATGGGGAATCACAGGCGGGGAATCAGAGGCAGGGAATAGAACGCGGGGAATCAGAGGCAGGGAATCAGAGCTGGGGAATCAGAGGCGGGGAATCAGATATGGGGAAACAGAGGCGGGGAATCAGAGGCGGGGAAAAAGAGGCAGGGAATCAGACATGGGGAATCGGATGCGGGGAATCAGAGGTGGGGTATCAGAGCTGGGGAATCAGAGGCGGGGAATCAGAGTTGGGGCATCAGAGGTGGGGAATTAGATATGGGGAAACAGAGGCGGGGAATCAGAGGCGGGGAAACAGAGGCGGGGAATCAGATATGGGGAATCAGAGGTGGGGAATCAGAGGCAGGGAATCAGATGTGCGGAATCAGAGATGGGGAATCAGAGGCAGGGAATCAGAATCAGAAGCGGGGAATTAGAGGCCGGGAATCAGAGGCCGGGAATCAGATGCTGGGAATAAGAGGCCGGGAATCAGAGGTGGGGAATCAGAGTCCGGGAATCAGAGATGGGGATTCAGAGGCGGGGAATGAGATATGGAGAATCAGAGGCGGGGAATCAGAGGCGGGGAAACAGAGGTGGGGAATCAGATATGGGGAATCAGAGGTGGCGAATCAAAGGCGGTGAATCAGAGATGGGGAAACAGAGGCGGGGAATCAGACACGGGGATTCAGAGGTGGGGAATCAGAGATGGGGAATCAGAGGCGGGGAATCAGAGGCAGGGAATCAGACGCGGGGAATCAGAGGCGGGGAATCAGAGCTGGGGAATCAGAGATGGGGAATCAGAGTCGGGGAATCAGAGGCAGGGAATCGGATGTGCGGAATCAGAGATGGGGAATCAGAGGCGGTGAATCAGAGATGGGGAATCAGAGGCGGGGTATCAGAGGCAGGAAATCAGACACGGGGATTCAGAGGCTGGGAATCAGACGGGGGGAATCAAAGGCGGGGAATCAGAGCTGGTGAATCAGGGGCAGGGAATCAGAGTTGGGGATTCAGAGACGGGGAATCAGACATGGGGAAACAGAGGCGGGGAATCAGAGGCGGGCAAACAGAGGCGGGGAATTAGATATGGGGAATCAGAGGTGGGGAATCAGAAGTGGTGAATCAGAGATGGGGAATCACTGGCGGGGAATCAGAGGCAGGGAATAGAACGCGGGGAATCAGAGGCAGGGAATCAGAGCTGGGGAATCAGAGGCGGGGAATCAGAGGCGGGGAAACAGAGGCGGGGAATCAGACATGGGGAATCGGATGCGAAGAATCAGAGGTGGGGAATCAGAGCTGGGGAATCAGAGGCGGGGAATCAGAGTTGGGGCATCAGAGGTGGGGAATTAGATATGGGGAAACAGAGGCGGGGAATTAGAGGCCGGGAATCAGAGGCCGGGAATCAGATGCTGGGAATAAGAGGCCGGGAATCAGAGGTGGGGAATCAGAGTCCGGGAATCAGAGATGGGGATTCAGAGGCGGGGAATGAGATATGGAGAATCAGAGGCGGGGAATCAGAGGCGGGTCAACAGAGGTGGGGAATCAGATATGGGGAATCAGAGGTGGCGAATCAAAGGCGGTGAATCAGAGATGGGGAAACAGAGGCGGGGAATCAGAGGCGGGTAAACAGAGGTGGGGAATCACATATGGGGAATCAGAGGCGGGGAAACAGAGGCAGGGAATCCGATATGGGGAATCAGAGGCGGGGAATCAGAGGTGGGGAATCATAGGCAGGGAATCAGATGTGCGGAATCAGAGATGGGGAATCAGAGGCCGGGAATCAGAGTTGGTGAATCAGAGATGGGGAATCAGAGGCGGTGAATCACAGGTGCGCAATCAGAGGCGGGGAATCAGATATGGGGAATCAGAGGCGGGGAATCAGAGGCGGGGAAAGAGAGGTGGGGAATCAGATATGGGGAATCAGAGGTGGGGCATCAGAGGTTGTGAATCACAGATGGGGAATCAGAGGCGGGGAATCAGAGGCAGGGAATCAGACGCGGGGAATCAGAGCCGGGGATTCAGAGCTGGGGAATCAGAGGCGGGGAATCAGAGTTGGGGAATCAGAGGAGGGGAATCAGATATGGGGAAACAGAGGCCGGGAATCAGAGGCAGGGAAACAGAGGCGGGGAATCAGATATGGTGAATCAGAGCTGGGGAATTAGAGGTTGCGAATCAGAGGCGGGGAATCAGAGGCGGGGAATCAGAGGCAGGGAATCGGATGTGCGGAATCAGAGATGGGGAATCAGAGGTGGGGATTCAGAGGTGGTGAATCAGAGAAGGGGAATCAGAGGCAGGGAATCAGAGGCGGGCAAACAGAGGCGGGGAATTAGATATGGGGAATCAGAGGTGGGGCATCAGAGGTTGTGAATCACAGATGGGGAATCAGAGGCGGGGAATCAGAGCAGGGAATCAGACGCGGGGAATCAGAGCCGGGGATTCAGAGCTGGGGAATCAGAGGCGGGGAATCAGAGTTGGGGAATCAGAGGCGGGGAATCAGATATGGGGAATCAGAGGCAGGGAATCAGAGGCGGGAAAACAGAGGCGGGGAATCAGATATGGGGAATCAGAGGTGGGGAATCAGGGGCAGGGAATCAGTGGCAGGGAATCAGACGCAGGGAATCAGAGGCGGGGAATCAGAAGCAGGGAATCAGACACGGGGAATCAGAGGCGGGGAATCAGAGATGGGGAATCAGAGGCGGGGAATCAGAGGCAGGGAATCGGATGCCGGGAATCAGAGGCGGGAAATCAGAGCTGGGGAATCAGAGGCGGGGAATCAGAGTTGGGGAATCAGAGGCGGCGAAGCAGATATGGGGAAATAGAGGCGGGGAATCAGATATGGGGAATCAGAGGCAGGGAATCAGATATGGGGAATCAGAGGCTGGGAATCAGAGGGGGGGAAACAGAGGCGGGGAATAAGATATGGGGAATCAGTGGTGGGGAATCAGGGGCGGGGATTCAGTGGCAGGGAATCAGAGGCGGGGAATCAGAGGCGGGGAATCAGAGGCAGGGAATCAGACATGGGGAATCAGAGGTGGGGAATCAGAGATGGGGAATCAGAGGCGGGGAATCAGAGGCAGGGAATCAGACACGGGGAATCAGAGGCGGGGAATAAGAGCTGGGGAATCAGAGGTGGGGAATCAGAGTCGGGGAATCAGAGGCAGGGAATCGGATGTGCGGAATCAGAAATGGGGAATCAGAGGTGGGGAATCAGAGGCGGTGAATCAGAGATGGGGAATCAGAGGCGGGGAATCAGAGGCAGGAATTCAGACACGGGGATTCAGAGGCTGGGAATCAGACGGGGGGAATCAAAGGCGGGGAATCAGAGCTGGTGAATAAGAGGCAGGGAATCAGAGTTGGGGATTCAGAGGCGGGGAATCAGATATGGGGAAACAGAGGCGGGGAATCAGAGGCGGGCAAACAGAGGCGGGGAATTAGATATGGGGAATCAGAGGTGGGGAATCAGAGGTGGTGAATCAGAGATGGGGAATCACAGGCGGGGAATCAGAGGCAGGGAATGGAACGCGGGGAATCAGAGGCAGGGAATCAGAGCTGGGGAATCAGAGGCGGGGAATCAGATATGGGGAAACAGAGGCGGGGAATCAGAGGCGGGGAAACAGAGGCGGGGAATCAGACATGGGGAATCGGATGCAGTGAATCAGAGGTGGGGAATCAGAGCTGGGGAATCAGAGGCGGGGAATCAGAGGTGGGGAATTAGATATGGGGAAACAGAGGCGGGGAATCAGAGGCGGGGAAACAGAGGCGGGGAATCAGATATGGGGAATCAGAGGTGGGGATTCAGAGGCAGGGAATCAGATGTGCCGAATCAGAGATGGGGAATCAGAGGCAGGGAATCAGAATCAGAAGCGGGGAATCAGAGGCCGGGAATCAGAGGCCGGGAATTAAATGCTGGGAATAAGAGGCCGGGAATCAGAGGTGGGGAATCAGAGTCCGGGAATCAGAGATGGGAATTCAGAGGCGGGGAATGAGATATGGAGAATCAGAGGCGGGGAATCAGAGGCGGGGAAACAGAGGTGGGGAATCAGATATGGGGAATCAGAGGTGGCGAATCAAAGGCAGTGAATCAGAGATGGGGAATCAGAGGCGGGGAATCAGAGGCAGGGAATCAGATGCGGGGAATCAGAGGCGGGGAATCAGAGCTGGCGAATCAGAGGCGGGGAATCAGAGGTGGGCAATCAGAGCCGGGGAATCAGCTATGGGGAATCAGAGGCGGGCAATCAGAGGCGGGGAAACAGAGGCGGGGAATCAGATATGGGGAATCAGAGGTGGGGAATCAGAGGTTGTAAATCAGAGATGGGGAATCAAGGCGGGGAATCAGAGGCAGGGAATCAGACGCGGGGAATCAGAGGCGGGGATTCAGAGCTGGGGAATCAGAGGCGGGGAATCACAGGCGGGGAATCAGAGGCAGGGAATAGAACGCGGGGAATCAGAGGCAGGGAATCAGAGCTGGGGAATCAGAGGCGGGGAATCAGATATGGGGAAACAGAGGCGGGGAATCAGAGGCGGGGAAACAGAGGCGGGGAATCAGACATGGGGAATCGGATGCGGGGAATCAGAGGTGGGGAATCAGAGCTGGGGAATCAGAGGCGGGGAATCAGAGTTGGGGCATCAGAGGTGGGGAATTAGATATGGGGAAACAGATGCGGGGAATTAGAGGCCGGGAATCAGAGGCCGGGAATCAGATGCTGGGAATAAGAGGCCGGGAATCAGAGGTGGGGAATCAGAGTCCGGGAATCAGAGATGGGGATTCAGAGGCGGGGAATGAGATATGGAGAATCAGAGGCGGGGAATCAGAGGCGGGGAAACAGAGGTGGGGAATCAGATATGGGGAATCAGAGGTTGCGAATCAAAGGCGGTGAATCAGAGATGGGGAAACAGTGGCGGGGAATCAGAGGCAGGTAAACAGAGGTGGGGAATCACATATGGGGAATCAGAGGCGGGGAAACAGAGGCAGGGAATCCGATATGGGGAATCAGAGGCGGGGAATCAGAGGTGGGGAATCATAGGCAGGGAATCGGATGTGCGGAATCAGAGATGGGGAATCAGAGGCCGGGAATCAGAGGTGGTGAATCAGAGGTGCACAATCAGAGGCGGGGAATCAGATATGGGGAATCAGAGGCGGGGAATCAGAGGCGGGGAAACAGAGGCGGGGAATCAGATATGGGGAATCAGAGGTGGGGCATCAGAGGTTGTGAATCACAGATGGGGAATCAGAGGCGGGGAATCAGAGCAGGGAATCAGACGCGGGGAATCAGAGCCGGGGATTCAGAGCTGGGGAATCAGAGGCGGGGAATCAGAGTTGGGGAATCAGAGGCGGGGAATCAGATATGGGGAATCAGAGGCAGGGAATCAGAGGCGGGAAAACAGAGGCGGGGAATCAGATATGGGGAATCAGAGGTGGGGAATCAGGGGCAGGGAATCAGTGGCAGGGAATCAGACGCAGGGAATCAGAGGCGGGGAATCAGAAGCAGGGAATCAGACACGGGGAATCAGAGGCGGGGAATCAGAGATGGGGAATCAGAGGCGGGGAATCAGAGGCAGGGAATCGGATGCCGGGAATCAGAGGCGGGAAATCAGAGCTGGGGAATCAGAGGCGGGGAATCAGAGTTGGGGAATCAGAGGCGGCGAAGCAGATATGGGGAAATAGAGGCGGGGAATCAGATATGGGGAATCAGAGGCAGGGAATCAGATATGGGGAATCAGAGGCTGGGAATCAGAGGGGGGGAAACAGAGGCGGGGAATAAGATATGGGGAATCAGTGGTGGGGAATCAGGGGCGGGGATTCAGTGGCAGGGAATCAGAGGCGGGGAATCAGAGGCGGGGAATCAGAGGCAGGGAATCAGACATGGGGAATCAGAGGTGGGGAATCAGAGATGGGGAATCAGAGGCGGGGAATCAGAGGCAGGGAATCAGACACGGGGAATCAGAGGCGGGGAATAAGAGCTGGGGAATCAGAGGTGGGGAATCAGAGTCGGGGAATCAGAGGCAGGGAATCGGATGTGCGGAATCAGAAATGGGGAATCAGAGGTGGGGAATCAGAGGCGGTGAATCAGAGATGGGGAATCAGAGGCGGGGAATCAGAGGCAGGAATTCAGACACGGGGATTCAGAGGCTGGGAATCAGACGGGGGGAATCAAAGGCGGGGAATCAGAGCTGGTGAATAAGAGGCAGGGAATCAGAGTTGGGGATTCAGAGGCGGGGAATCAGATATGGGGAAACAGAGGCGGGGAATCAGAGGCGGGCAAACAGAGGCGGGGAATTAGATATGGGGAATCAGAGGTGGGGAATCAGAGGTGGTGAATCAGAGATGGGGAATCACAGGCGGGGAATCAGAGGCAGGGAATGGAACGCGGGGAATCAGAGGCAGGGAATCAGAGCTGGGGAATCAGAGGCGGGGAATCAGATATGGGGAAACAGAGGCGGGGAATCAGAGGCGGGGAAACAGAGGCGGGGAATCAGACATGGGGAATCGGATGCAGTGAATCAGAGGTGGGGAATCAGAGCTGGGGAATCAGAGGCGGGGAATCAGAGGTGGGGAATTAGATATGGGGAAACAGAGGCGGGGAATCAGAGGCGGGGAAACAGAGGCGGGGAATCAGATATGGGGAATCAGAGGTGGGGATTCAGAGGCAGGGAATCAGATGTGCCGAATCAGAGATGGGGAATCAGAGGCAGGGAATCAGAATCAGAAGCGGGGAATCAGAGGCCGGGAATCAGAGGCCGGGAATTAAATGCTGGGAATAAGAGGCCGGGAATCAGAGGTGGGGAATCAGAGTCCGGGAATCAGAGATGGGAATTCAGAGGCGGGGAATGAGATATGGAGAATCAGAGGCGGGGAATCAGAGGCGGGGAAACAGAGGTGGGGAATCAGATATGGGGAATCAGAGGTGGCGAATCAAAGGCAGTGAATCAGAGATGGGGAATCAGAGGCGGGGAATCAGAGGCAGGGAATCAGATGCGGGGAATCAGAGGCGGGGAATCAGAGCTGGCGAATCAGAGGCGGGGAATCAGAGGTGGGCAATCAGAGCCGGGGAATCAGCTATGGGGAATCAGAGGCGGGCAATCAGAGGCGGGGAAACAGAGGCGGGGAATCAGATATGGGGAATCAGAGGTGGGGAATCAGAGGTTGTAAATCAGAGATGGGGAATCAAGGCGGGGAATCAGAGGCAGGGAATCAGACGCGGGGAATCAGAGGCGGGGATTCAGAGCTGGGGAATCAGAGGCGAGGAATCAGAGTTGGGGAATCAGAGGCAGGGAATCAGATATGGGGAATCAGAGGCGGGGAATCAGAGGCGGGTAAACAGAGGCGGGGAATCAGATATGGGGAATCAGAAGTGGGGAATCAGGGGCAGGGAATCAGTGGCAGGGAATCAGAGGCGGGGAATCAGAGGCGGGGAATCAGAGGCAGGGAATCAGACACGGGGAATCAGAGGCGGGGAATCAGAGATGGGGAATCAGAGGCGGGGAATCAGAGGCAGGGAATCGGACGCCGGGAATCAGAGGCAGGGAATCAGAGCTGGGTAATCAGAGGCGGGGAATCAGAGTTGGGGAATCAGAGGCGGGGAATCAGATATGGGGAAATAGAGGCGGGGAATCAGAGGCAGGGAATCGGATGCCGGGAATCAGAGGCAGGGAATCAGACGCGGGGAATCAGAGGCGGGGAATCAGAGCTGGGGAATCAGAGGTGGGGAATCAGAGTCGGGGAATCAGAGGCAGGGAATCGGATGTGCGGAATCAGAGATGGGGAATCAGAGGTGGGGAATCAGAGGCGGTGAATCAGAGATGGGGAATCAGAGTCGGGGAATCAGAGGCAGGAAATCAGACACAGGGATTCAGAGGCTGGGAATCAGACGGGGGGAATCAAAGGCGGGGAATCAGAGCTGGTGAATCAGAGGCAGGGAATCAGAGTTGGGGATTCAGAGGCGGGGAATCAGATATGGGGAAACAGAGGCGGGGAATCAGAGGCGGGCAAACAGAGGCGGGGAATTAGTTATGGGGAATCAGAGGTGGGGAATCAGAGGTGGTGAATCAGAGATGGGGAATCACAGGCGGGGAATCAGAGGCAGGGAATAGAACGCGGGGAATCAGAGGCAGGGAATCAGAGCTGGGGAATCAGAGGCGGGGAATCAGATATGGGGAAACAGAGGCGGGGAATCAGAGGCGGGGAAAAAGAGGCAGGGAATCAGACATGGGGAATCGGATGCGGGGAATCAGAGGTGGGGTATCAGAGCTGGGGAATCAGAGGCGGGGAATCAGAGTTGGGGCATCAGAGGTGGGGAATTAGATATGGGGAAACAGAGGCGGGGAATCAGAGGCGGGGAAACAGAGGCGGGGAATCAGATATGGGGAATCAGAGGTGGGGAATCAGAGGCAGGGAATCAGATGTGCGGAATCAGAGATGGGGAATCAGAGGCAGGGAATCAGAATCAGAAGCGGGGAATTAGAGGCCGGGAATCAGAGGCCGGGAATCAGATGCTGGGAATAAGAGGCCGGGAATCAGAGGTGGGGAATCAGAGTCCGGGAATCAGAGATGGGGATTCAGAGGCGGGGAATGAGATATGGAGAATCAGAGGCGGGGAATCAGAGGCGGGGAAACAGAGGTGGGGAATCAGATATGGGGAATCAGAGGTGGCGAATCAAAGGCGGTGAATCAGAGATGGGGAAACAGAGGCGGGGAATCAGACACGGGGATTCAGAGGTGGGGAATCAGAGATGGGGAATCAGAGGCGGGGAATCAGAGGCAGGGAATCAGACGCGGGGAATCAGAGGCGGGGAATCAGAGCTGGGGAATCAGAGATGGGGAATCAGAGTCGGGGAATCAGAGGCAGGGAATCGGATGTGCGGAATCAGAGATGGGGAATCAGAGGCGGTGAATCAGAGATGGGGAATCAGAGGCGGGGTATCAGAGGCAGGAAATCAGACACGGGGATTCAGAGGCTGGGAATCAGACGGGGGGAATCAAAGGCGGGGAATCAGAGCTGGTGAATCAGGGGCAGGGAATCAGAGTTGGGGATTCAGAGGCGGGGAATCAGACATGGGGAAACAGAGGCGGGGAATCAGAGGCGGGCAAACAGAGGCGGGGAATTAGATATGGGGAATCAGAGGTGGGGAATCAGAAGTGGTGAATCAGAGATGGGGAATCACTGGCGGGGAATCAGAGGCAGGGAATAGAACGCGGGGAATCAGAGGCAGGGAATCAGAGCTGGGGAATCAGAGGCGGGGAATCAGAGGCGGGGAAACAGAGGCGGGGAATCAGACATGGGGAATCGGATGCGAAGAATCAGAGGTGGGGAATCAGAGCTGGGGAATCAGAGGCGGGGAATCAGAGTTGGGGCATCAGAGGTGGGGAATTAGATATGGGGAAACAGAGGCGGGGAATTAGAGGCCGGGAATCAGAGGCCGGGAATCAGATGCTGGGAATAAGAGGCCGGGAATCAGAGGTGGGGAATCAGAGTCCGGGAATCAGAGATGGGGATTCAGAGGCGGGGAATGAGATATGGAGAATCAGAGGCGGGGAATCAGAGGCGGGTCAACAGAGGTGGGGAATCAGATATGGGGAATCAGAGGTGGCGAATCAAAGGCGGTGAATCAGAGATGGGGAAACAGAGGCGGGGAATCAGAGGCGGGTAAACAGAGGTGGGGAATCACATATGGGGAATCAGAGGCGGGGAAACAGAGGCAGGGAATCCGATATGGGGAATCAGAGGCGGGGAATCAGAGGTGGGGAATCATAGGCAGGGAATCAGATGTGCGGAATCAGAGATGGGGAATCAGAGGCCGGGAATCAGAGTTGGTGAATCAGAGATGGGGAATCAGAGGCGGTGAATCACAGGTGCGCAATCAGAGGCGGGGAATCAGATATGGGGAATCAGAGGCGGGGAATCAGAGGCGGGGAAACAGAGGTGGGGAATCAGATATGGGGAATCAGAGGTGGGGCATCAGAGGTTGTGAATCACAGATGGGGAATCAGAGGCGGGGAATCAGAGGCAGGGAATCAGACGCGGGGAATCAGAGCCGGGGATTCAGAGCTGGGGAATCAGAGGCGGGGAATCAGAGTTGGGGAATCAGAGGAGGGGAATCAGATATGGGGAAACAGAGGCCGGGAATCAGAGGCAGGGAAACAGAGGCGGGGAATCAGATATGGTGAATCAGAGCTGGGGAATTAGAGGTTGCGAATCAGAGGCGGGGAATCAGAGGCGGGGAATCAGAGGCAGGGAATCGGATGTGCGGAATCAGAGATGGGGAATCAGAGGTGGGGATTCAGAGGTGGTGAATCAGAGAAGGGGAATCAGAGGCAGGGAATCAGAGGCGGGCAAACAGAGGCGGGGAATTAGATATGGGGAATCAGAGGTGGGGCATCAGAGGTTGTGAATCACAGATGGGGAATCAGAGGCGGGGAATCAGAGCAGGGAATCAGACGCGGGGAATCAGAGCCGGGGATTCAGAGCTGGGGAATCAGAGGCGGGGAATCAGAGTTGGGGAATCAGAGGCGGGGAATCAGATATGGGGAATCAGAGGCAGGGAATCAGAGGCGGGAAAACAGAGGCGGGGAATCAGATATGGGGAATCAGAGGTGGGGAATCAGGGGCAGGGAATCAGTGGCAGGGAATCAGACGCAGGGAATCAGAGGCGGGGAATCAGAAGCAGGGAATCAGACACGGGGAATCAGAGGCGGGGAATCAGAGATGGGGAATCAGAGGCGGGGAATCAGAGGCAGGGAATCGGATGCCGGGAATCAGAGGCGGGAAATCAGAGCTGGGGAATCAGAGGCGGGGAATCAGAGTTGGGGAATCAGAGGCGGCGAAGCAGATATGGGGAAATAGAGGCGGGGAATCAGATATGGGGAATCAGAGGCAGGGAATCAGATATGGGGAATCAGAGGCTGGGAATCAGAGGGGGGGAAACAGAGGCGGGGAATAAGATATGGGGAATCAGTGGTGGGGAATCAGGGGCGGGGATTCAGTGGCAGGGAATCAGAGGCGGGGAATCAGAGGCGGGGAATCAGAGGCAGGGAATCAGACATGGGGAATCAGAGGTGGGGAATCAGAGATGGGGAATCAGAGGCGGGGAATCAGAGGCAGGGAATCAGACACGGGGAATCAGAGGCGGGGAATAAGAGCTGGGGAATCAGAGGTGGGGAATCAGAGTCGGGGAATCAGAGGCAGGGAATCGGATGTGCGGAATCAGAAATGGGGAATCAGAGGTGGGGAATCAGAGGCGGTGAATCAGAGATGGGGAATCAGAGGCGGGGAATCAGAGGCAGGAATTCAGACACGGGGATTCAGAGGCTGGGAATCAGACGGGGGGAATCAAAGGCGGGGAATCAGAGCTGGTGAATAAGAGGCAGGGAATCAGAGTTGGGGATTCAGAGGCGGGGAATCAGATATGGGGAAACAGAGGCGGGGAATCAGAGGCGGGCAAACAGAGGCGGGGAATTAGATATGGGGAATCAGAGGTGGGGAATCAGAGGTGGTGAATCAGAGATGGGGAATCACAGGCGGGGAATCAGAGGCAGGGAATGGAACGCGGGGAATCAGAGGCAGGGAATCAGAGCTGGGGAATCAGAGGCGGGGAATCAGATATGGGGAAACAGAGGCGGGGAATCAGAGGCGGGGAAACAGAGGCGGGGAATCAGACATGGGGAATCGGATGCAGTGAATCAGAGGTGGGGAATCAGAGCTGGGGAATCAGAGGCGGGGAATCAGAGGTGGGGAATTAGATATGGGGAAACAGAGGCGGGGAATCAGAGGCGGGGAAACAGAGGCGGGGAATCAGATATGGGGAATCAGAGGTGGGGATTCAGAGGCAGGGAATCAGATGTGCCGAATCAGAGATGGGGAATCAGAGGCAGGGAATCAGAATCAGAAGCGGGGAATCAGAGGCCGGGAATCAGAGGCCGGGAATTAAATGCTGGGAATAAGAGGCCGGGAATCAGAGGTGGGGAATCAGAGTCCGGGAATCAGAGATGGGAATTCAGAGGCGGGGAATGAGATATGGAGAATCAGAGGCGGGGAATCAGAGGCGGGGAAACAGAGGTGGGGAATCAGATATGGGGAATCAGAGGTGGCGAATCAAAGGCAGTGAATCAGAGATGGGGAATCAGAGGCGGGGAATCAGAGGCAGGGAATCAGATGCGGGGAATCAGAGGCGGGGAATCAGAGCTGGCGAATCAGAGGCGGGGAATCAGAGGTGGGCAATCAGAGCCGGGGAATCAGCTATGGGGAATCAGAGGCGGGCAATCAGAGGCGGGGAAACAGAGGCGGGGAATCAGATATGGGGAATCAGAGGTGGGGAATCAGAGGTTGTAAATCAGAGATGGGGAATCAAGGCGGGGAATCAGAGGCAGGGAATCAGACGCGGGGAATCAGAGGCGGGGATTCAGAGCTGGGGAATCAGAGGCGGGGAATCAGAGTTGGGGAATCAGAGGCAGGGAATCAGATATGGGGAATCAGAGGCGGGGAATCAGAGGCGGGGAAACAGAGGCGGGGAATCAGATATGGGGAATCAGAAGTGGGGAATCAGGGGCAGGGAATCAGTGGCAGGGAATCAGAGGCGGGGAATCAGAGGCGGGGAATCAGAGGCAGGGAATCAGACACGGGGAATCAGAGGCGGGGAATCAGAGATGGGGAATCAGAGGCGGGGAATCAGAGGCAGGGAATCGGACGCCGGGAATCAGAGGCAGGGAATCAGAGCTGGGTAATCAGAGGCGGGGAATCAGAGTTGGGGAATCAGAGGCGGGGAATCAGATATGGGGAAATAGAGGCGGGGAATCAGAGGCAGGGAATCGGATGCCGGGAATCAGAGGCAGGGAATCAGACGCGGGGAATCAGAGGCGGGGAATCAGAGCTGGGGAATCAGAGGTGGGGAATCAGAGTCGGGGAATCAGAGGCAGGGAATCGGATGTGCGGAATCAGAGATGGGGAATCAGAGGTGGGGAATCAGAGGCGGTGAATCAGAGATGGGGAATCAGAGTCGGGGAATCAGAGGCAGGAAATCAGACACAGGGATTCAGAGGCTGGGAATCAGACGGGGGGAATCAAAGGCGGGGAATCAGAGCTGGTGAATCAGAGGCAGGGAATCAGAGTTGGGGATTCAGAGGCGGGGAATCAGATATGGGGAAACAGAGGCGGGGAATCAGAGGCGGGCAAACAGAGGCGGGGAATTAGTTATGGGGAATCAGAGGTGGGGAATCAGAGGTGGTGAATCAGAGATGGGGAATCACAGGCGGGGAATCAGAGGCAGGGAATAGAACGCGGGGAATCAGAGGCAGGGAATCAGAGCTGGGGAATCAGAGGCGGGGAATCAGATATGGGGAAACAGAGGCGGGGAATCAGAGGCGGGGAAAAAGAGGCAGGGAATCAGACATGGGGAATCGGATGCGGGGAATCAGAGGTGGGGTATCAGAGCTGGGGAATCAGAGGCGGGGAATCAGAGTTGGGGCATCAGAGGTGGGGAATTAGATATGGGGAAACAGAGGCGGGGAATCAGAGGCGGGGAAACAGAGGCGGGGAATCAGATATGGGGAATCAGAGGTGGGGAATCAGAGGCAGGGAATCAGATGTGCGGAATCAGAGATGGGGAATCAGAGGCAGGGAATCAGAATCAGAAGCGGGGAATTAGAGGCCGGGAATCAGAGGCAGGGAATCAGAGCTGGGTAATCAGAGGCGGGGAATCAGAGTTGGGGAATCAGAGGCGGGGAATCAGATATGGGGAAATAGAGGCGGGGAATCAGAGGCAGGGAATCGGATGCCGGGAATCAGAGGCGGAAAATCAGAGCTGGGGAATCAGAGGCGGGGAATCAGAGTTGGGGAATCAGAGGCGGCGAAGCAGATATGGGGAAATAGAGGCGGGGAATCAGATATGGGGAATCAGAGGCAGGGAATCAGAGGCAGGGAATCGGATGCCGGGAATCAGAGGCGGAAAATCAGAGCTGGGGAATCAGAGGCGGGGAATCAGAGTTGGGGAATCAGAGGCGGCGAAGCAGATATGGGGAAATAGAGGCGGGGAATCAGATATGGGGAATCAGAGGCAGGGAATCAGATATGGGGAATCAGAGGCTGGGAATCAGAGGGGGGGAAACAGAGGCGGGGAATAAGATATGGGGAATCAGTGGTGGGGAATCAGGGGCGGGGAATCAGTGGCAGGGAATCAGAGGCGGGGAATCAGAGGCGGGGAATCAGAGGCAGGGAATCAGACACGGGGAATCAGAGGTGGGGAATCAGAGATGGGGAATCAGAGGCGGGGAATCAGAGGCAGGGAATCAGACACGGGGAATCAGAGGCGGGGAATAAGAGCTGGGGAATCAGAGGTGGGGAATCAGAGTCGGGGAATCAGAGGCAGGGAATCGGATGTGCGGAATCAGAAATGGGGAATCAGAGGTGGGGAATCAGAGGCGGTGAATCAGAGATGGGGAATCAGAGGCGGGGAATCAGAGGCAGGAATTCAGACACGGGGATTCAGAGGCTGGGAATCAGACGGGGGGAATCAAAGGCGGGGAATCAGAGCTGGTGAATAAGAGGCAGGGAATCAGAGTTGGGGATTCAGAGGCGGGGAATCAGATATGGGGAAACAGAGGCGGGGAATCAGAGGCGGGCAAACAGAGGCGGGGAATTAGATATGGGGAATCAGAGGTGGGGAATCAGAGGTGGTGAATCAGAGATGGGGAATCACAGGCGGGGAATCAGAGGCAGGGAATGGAACGCGGGGAATCAGAGGCAGGGAATCAGAGCTGGGGAATCAGAGGCGGGGAATCAGATATGGGGAAACAGAGGCGGGGAATCAGAGGCGGGGAAACAGAGGCGGGGAATCAGACATGGGGAATCGGATGCAGTGAATCAGAGGTGGGGAATCAGAGCTGGGGAATCAGAGGCGGGGAATCAGAGGTGGGGAATTAGATATGGGGAAACAGAGGCGGGGAATCAGAGGCGGGGAAACAGAGGCGGGGAATCAGATATGGGGAATCAGAGGTGGGGATTCAGAGGCAGGGAATCAGATGTGCGGAAGCAGAGATGGGGAATCAGAGGCAGGGAATCAGAATCAGAAGCGGGGAATCAGAGGCCGGGAATCAGAGGCCGGGAATTAAATGCTGGGAATAAGAGGCCGGGAATCAGAGGTGGGGAATCAGAGTCCGGGAATCAGAGATGGGAATTCAGAGGCGGGGAATGAGATATGGAGAATCAGAGGCGGGGAATCAGAGGCGGGGAAACAGAGGTGGGGAATCAGATATGGGGAATCAGAGGTGGCGAATCAAAGGCAGTGAATCAGAGATGGGGAATCAGAGGCGGGGAATCAGAGGCAGGGAATCAGATGCGGGGAATCAGAGGCGGGGAATCAGAGCTGGTGAATCAGAGGCGGGGAATCAGAGGTGGGCAATCAGAGCCGGGGAATCAGCTATGGGGAATCAGAGGCGGGCAATCAGAGGCGCGGAAACAGAGGCGGGGAATCAGATATGGGGAATCAGAGGTGGGGAATCAGAGGTTGTAAATCAGAGATGGGGAATCACAGGCGGGGAATCAGAGGCAGGGAATAGAACGCGGGGAATCAGAGGCAGGGAATCAGAGCTGGGGAATCAGAGGCGGGGAATCAGATATGGGGAAACAGAGGCGGGGAATCAGAGGCGGGGAAACAGAGGCGGGGAATCAGACATGGGGAATCGGATGCGGGGAATCAGAGGTGGGGAATCAGAGCTGGGGAATCAGAGGCGGGGAATCAGAGTTGGGGCATCAGAGGTGGGGAATTAGATATGGGGAAACAGATGCGGGGAATTAGAGGCCGGGAATCAGAGGCCGGGAATCAGATGCTGGGAATAAGAGGCCGGGAATCAGAGGTGGGGAATCAGAGTCCGGGAATCAGAGATGGGGATTCAGAGGCGGGGAATGAGATATGGAGAATCAGAGGCGGGGAATCAGAGGCGGGGAAACAGAGGTGGGGAATCAGATATGGGGAATCAGAGGTTGCGAATCAAAGGCGGTGAATCAGAGATGGGGAAACAGTGGCGGGGAATCAGAGGCAGGTAAACAGAGGTGGGGAATCACATATGGGGAATCAGAGGCGGGGAAACAGAGGCAGGGAATCCGATATGGGGAATCAGAGGCGGGGAATCAGAGGTGGGGAATCATAGGCAGGGAATCGGATGTGCGGAATCAGAGATGGGGAATCAGAGGCCGGGAATCAGAGGTGGTGAATCAGAGGTGCACAATCAGAGGCGGGGAATCAGATATGGGGAATCAGAGGCGGGGAATCAGAGGCGGGGAAACAGAGGCGGGGAATCAGATATGGGGAATCAGAGGTGGGGCATCAGAGGTTGTGAATCACAGATGGGGAATCAGAGGCGGGGAATCAGAGCAGGGAATCAGACGCGGGGAATCAGAGCCGGGGATTCAGAGCTGGGGAATCAGAGGCGGGGAATTAGAGTTGGGGAATCAGAGGCGGGGAATCAGATATGGGGAATCAGAGGCAGGGAATCAGAGGCGGGAAAACAGAGGCGGGGAATCAGATATGGGGAATCAGAGGTGGGGAATCAGGGGCAGGGAATCAGTGGCAGGGAATCAGACGCAGGGAATCAGAGGCGGGGAATCAGAAGCAGGGAATCAGACACGGGGAATCAGAGGCGGGGAATCAGAGATGGGGAATCAGAGGCGGGGAATCAGAGGCAGGGAATCGGATGCCGGGAATCAGAGGCGGGAAATCAGAGCTGGGGAATCAGAGGCGGGGAATCAGAGTTGGGGAATCAGAGGCGGCGAAGCAGATATGGGGAAATAGAGGCGGGGAATCAGATATGGGGAATCAGAGGCAGGGAATCAGATATGGGGAATCAGAGGCTGGGAATCAGAGGGGGGGAAACAGAGGCGGGGAATAAGATATGGGGAATCAGTGGTGGGGAATCAGGGGCGGGGATTCAGTGGCAGGGAATCAGAGGCGGGGAATCAGAGGCGGGGAATCAGAGGCAGGGAATCAGACATGGGGAATCAGAGGTGGGGAATCAGAGATGGGGAATCAGAGGCGGGGAATCAGAGGCAGGGAATCAGACACGGGGAATCAGAGGCGGGGAATAAGAGCTGGGGAATCAGAGGTGGGGAATCAGAGTCGGGGAATCAGAGGCAGGGAATCGGATGTGCGGAATCAGAAATGGGGAATCAGAGGTGGGGAATCAGAGGCGGTGAATCAGAGATGGGGAATCAGAGGCGGGGAATCAGAGGCAGGAATTCAGACACGGGGATTCAGAGGCTGGGAATCAGACGGGGGGAATCAAAGGCGGGGAATCAGAGCTGGTGAATAAGAGGCAGGGAATCAGAGTTGGGGATTCAGAGGCGGGGAATCAGATATGGGGAAACAGAGGCGGGGAATCAGAGGCGGGCAAACAGAGGCGGGGAATTAGATATGGGGAATCAGAGGTGGGGAATCAGAGGTGGTGAATCAGAGATGGGGAATCACAGGCGGGGAATCAGAGGCAGGGAATGGAACGCGGGGAATCAGAGGCAGGGAATCAGAGCTGGGGAATCAGAGGCGGGGAATCAGATATGGGGAAACAGAGGCGGGGAATCAGAGGCGGGGAAACAGGGGCGGGGAATCAGACATGGGGAATCGGATGCAGTGAATCAGAGGTGGGGAATCAGAGCTGGGGAATCAGAGGCGGGGAATCAGAGGTGGGGAATTAGATATGGGGAAACAGAGGCGGGGAATCAGAGGCGGGGAAACAGAGGCGGGGAATCAGATATGGGGAATCAGAGGTGGGGATTCAGAGGCAGGGAATCAGATGTGCGGAATCAGAGATGGGGAATCAGAGGCAGGGAATCAGAATCAGAAGCGGGGAATCAGAGGCCGGGAATCAGAGGCCGGGAATTAAATGCTGGGAATAAGAGGCCGGGAATCAGAGGTGGGGAATCAGAGTCCGGGAATCAGAGATGGGAATTCAGAGGCGGGGAATGAGATATGGAGAATCAGAGGCGGGGAATCAGAGGCGGGGAAACAGAGGTGGGGAATCAGATATGGGGAATCAGAGGTGGCGAATCAAAGGCAGTGAATCAGAGATGGGGAATCAGAGGCGGGGAATCAGAGGCAGGGAATCAGATGCGGGGAATCAGAGGCGGGGAATCAGAGCTGGCGAATCAGAGGCGGGGAATCAGAGGTGGGCAATCAGAGCCGGGGAATCAGCTATGGGGAATCAGAGGCGGGCAATCAGAGGCGGGGAAACAGAGGCGGGGAATCAGATATGGGGAATCAGAGGTGGGGAATCAGAGGTTGTAAATCAGAGATGGGGAATCAAGGCGGGGAATCAGAGGCAGGGAATCAGACGCGGGGAATCAGAGGCGGGGATTCAGAGCTGGGGAATCAGAGGCGGGGAATCAGAGTTGGGGAATCAGAGGCAGGGAATCAGATATGGGGAATCAGAGGCGGGGAATCAGAGGCGGGGAAACAGAGGCGGGGAATCAGATATGGGGAATCAGAAGTGGGGAATCAGGGGCAGGGAATCAGTGGCAGGGAATCAGAGGCGGGGAATCAGAGGCGGGGAATCAGAGGCAGGGAATCAGACACGGGGAATCAGAGGCGGGGAATCAGAGATGGGGAATCAGAGGCGGGGAATCAGAGGCAGGGAATCGGACGCCGGGAATCAGAGGCAGGGAATCAGAGCTGGGTAATCAGAGGCGGGGAATCAGAGTTGGGGAATCAGAGGCGGGGAATCAGATATGGGGAAATAGAGGCGGGGAATCAGATATGGGGAATGAGAGGTGTGGAATCAGAGGTTGGGAATCAGAGGCAGGGAATCAGAGGCGGGGAAACAGAGGCGGGGAATCAGATATGGGGAATCAGAGGTGGCGTATGAAAGGCGGTGAAACAGAGATGGGGAATCAGGGAAGGGAATCAGAGGCAGGGAATCAGAGCTGGGGAAACAGAGGCGGGGAATCAGATATGGGGAATCAGAGGTGGGGAATCAGGGGCGGGGAATCAGTGGCAGGGAATCAGAGCTGGGGAATCAGAGGTGGGGAATCAGAGCTGGGGAAACAGAGGCGGGGAATCAGATATGGGGAATCGGAGGTGGGGAATCAGGGGCGGGGAATCAGTGGCAGGGAATCAGAGACCGGGAATAAAAGGCGGGGAATCAGAGCTGTGGAATCAGAGGCCGGGAATCAGAGGCGGGGAATCAGAGGCAGGGAATCGGATGTGCGGAATCAGAGATGGGGAATCAGAGGTGGGGATTCAGAGGTGGTGAATCAGAGAAGGGGAATCAGAGGCAGGGAATCAGACGCAGGGAATCAGAGGCGGGGAATCATAGCTGGCGAATTAGAGGAGGGGAATCAAAGTTGGGGAATCAGAGGCGGGGAATCATATATGGGGAAACAGAGGCGGGGAATCAGAGGCGGGGAAACAGAGGCGGGGAATCATAGGCGGGGAATCAGAGATGGAGAATCAGAGGCGGGGAATCAGAGGCAGGGAATCGGATGCCGGAAATCAGAGGCGGGAAATCAGAGCTGGGGAATCAGAGGCGGGGAATCAGAGTTGGGGAATCAGAGGCGGCAAAGCAGATATGGGGAAAATGAGGCGGGGAATCAGATATGGGGAATCAGAGGCGGGGAATCAGATATGGGGAATCAGAGGCTGGGAATCAGAGCGGGGGAAACAGAGGTGGGGAATCAGAGATGGGGAATCAGAGGCGGGGAATCAGAGGCAGGGAATCAGACGCGGGGAATTAGAGGCGGGGAATCAGAGCTGGGGAATCAGAGGTGGGGAATCAGAGTCGGGGAATCAGAGGCAGGGAATCGGATGTGCGGAATCAGAGATGGGGAATCAGAGGTGGGGAATCAGAGGCGGTGAATCAGAGATGGGGAATCAGAGGCGGGGAATCAGAGGCAGGAAATCAGACACGGGGATTCAGAGGCTGGGAATCAGACGGGGGGAATCAAAGGTGGGGAATCAGAGCTGGTGAATCAGAGGCAGGGAATCAGAGTTGGGGATTCAGAGGCGGGAATCAGATATGGGGAAACAGAGGCGGGGAATCAGAGGCGGGCAAACAGAGGCGGGGAATTAGATATGGGGAATCAGAGGTGGGGAATCAGAGGTGGTGAATCAGAGATGGGGAATCACAGGCGGGGAATCAGAGGCAGGGAATAGAACGCGGGGAATCAGAGGCAGGGAATCAGAGCTGGGGAATCAGAGGCGGGGAATCAGATATGGGGAAACAGAGGCGGGGAATCAGAGGCGGGGAAACAGAGCAGGGAATCAGACGCGGGGAATCAGAGCCTGGGATTCAGAGCTGGGGAATCAGAGGCGGGGAATCAGAGTTGGGGAATCAGAGGCGGGGAATCAGATATGGGGAATCAGAGGCAGGGAATCAGAGGCGGGAAAACAGAGGCGGGGAATCAGATATGGGGAATCAGAGGTGGGGAATCAGGGGCAGGGAATCAGTGGCAGGGAATCAGACGCGGGGAATCAGAGGCGGGGAATCAGAGGCAGGGAATCAGACACGGGGAATCAGAGGCGGGGAATCAGAGATGGGGAATCAGAGGCGGGGAATCAGAGGCAGGGAATCGGATGCCGGGAATCAGAGGCGGGAAATCAGAGCTGGGGAATCAGAGGCGGGGAATCAGAGTTGGGGAATCAGAGGCGGCGAAGCAGATATGGGGAAATAGAGGCGGGGAATCAGATATGGGGAATCAGAGGCAGGGAATCAGATATGGGGAATCAGAGGCTGGGAATCAGAGGGGGGGAAACAGAAGCGGGGAATAAGATATGGGGAATCAGAGGTGGGGAATCAGGGGCGGGGAATCGTTGGCAGGGAATCAGAGGCGGGGAATCAGAGGCGGGGAATCAGAGGCAGGGAATCAGACGGAAAATCAGAGGTGGGGAATCAGAGATGGGGAATCAGAGGCGGGGAATCAGAGGCAGGGAATCAGACACGGGGAATCAGAGGCGGGGAATAAGAGCTGGGGAATCAGAGGTGGGGAATCAGAGTCGGGGAATCAGAGGCAGGGAATCGGATGTGCGGAATCAGAAATGGGGAATCAGAGGTGGGGAATCAGAGGCGGTGAATCAGAGATGGGGAATCAGAGACGTGGAATCAGAGGCAGGAATTCAGACACGGGGATTCAGAGGCTGGGAATCAGACGGGGGGAATCAAAGGCGGGGAATCAGAGCTGGTGAATCAGAGGCAGGGAATCAGAGTTGGGGATTCAGAGGCGGGGAATCAGATATGGGGAAACAGAGGCGGGGAATCAGAGGCGGGCAAACAGAGGCGGGGAATTAGATATGGGGAATCAGAGGTGGGGAATCAGAGGTGGTGAATCAGAGATGGGGAATCACAGGCAGGGAATCAGAGGCAGGGAATGGAATGCGGGGAATCAGAGGCAGGGAATCAGAGCTGGGGAATCAGAGGCGGGGAATCAGATATGGGGAAACAGAGGCGGGGAATCAGAGGCGGGGAAACAGAGGCGGGGAATCAGACATGGGGAATCGGATGCAGGGAATCAGAGGTGGGGAATCAGAGCTGGGGAATCAGAGGCGGGGAATCAGGGGCGGGGAATCAGTGGCAGGGAATCAGAGGCCGGGAATAAAAGGCGGGGTATCAGAGCTGTGGAATCAGAGGCCGGGAATCAGAGGCATGGAAACAGAGGTGGGGTATCAGAGCTGGGGAAACAGAGGCGGGGAATCAGATATGGGGAATCAGAGGTGGGGAATCAGGAGCGGGGAATCAGTGGCAGGGAATCAGAGACCGGGAATAAAAGGCGGGGAATCAGAGCTGTGGAATCAGAGGCCGGGAATCAGAGGCGGGGAAACAGAGGCGGGGAATCAGATATGGGGAATCAGAGGTGGGGAATTAGAGGTTGCGAATCAGAGGCAGGGAATCAGAGGCGGGGAATCAGAGGCGGGGAATCAGAGGCAGGGAATCGGATGTGCGGAATCAGAGATGGGGAATCAGAGGTGGGGAATCAGAGGTGGTGAATCAGAGAAGGGGAATCAGAGGCAGGGAATCAGACGCAGGGAATCAGAGGCGGGGAATCATAGCTGGCGAATTAGAGGAGGGGAATCAAAGTTGGGGAATCAGAGGCGGGGAATCAGATATGGGGAATCAGAGGCGGGGAATCAGAGGCGGGGAAACAGAGGCGGGGAATCATAGGCGGGGAATCAGAGATGGGGAATCAGAGGCGGGGAATCAGAGGCAGGGAATCGGATGCCGGAAATCAGAGGCTGGAAATCAGAGCTGGGGAATCAGAGGCGGGGAATCTGAGTTGGGGAATCAGAGGCGGCAAAGCAGATATGGGGAAAATGAGGCGGGGAATCAGATATGGGGAATCAGAGGCGGGGAATCAGATATGGGGAATCAGAGGCTGGGAATCAGAGCGGGGGAAACAGAGGCGGGGAATAAGATATGGGGAATTAGAGGTGTGGAATCAGTGGTGGGGAATCAGTGGCAGGGAATCAGAGGCGGGGTATCAGAGGCGGGGATTCAGAGGCAGGGAATCAGACACGGGGAATCAGAGGTGGGGAATCAGAGATGGGGAATCAGAGGCGGGGAATCAGTGGCAGGGAATCAGACGCGGGGAATCAGAGGCGGGGAATCAGAGCTGGGGAATCAGAGGTGGGGAATCAGAGTCGGGGAATCAGAGGCAGGGAATCGGATGTGCGGAATCAGAGATGGGGAATCAGAGGTGGGGAATCAGAGGCGGTGAATCAGAGATGGGGAATCAGAGGCGGGGAATCAGAGGCAGGAAATCAGACACGGGGATTCAGAGGCTGGGAATCAGACGGGGGGAATCAAAGGCGGGGAATCAGAGCTGGTGAATCAGAGGCAGGGAATCAGAGTTGGGGATTCAGAGGCGGGGAATCAGATATGGGGAAACAGAGGCGGGGAATCAGAGGCGGGCAAACAGAGGCGGGGAATTAGATATGGGGAATCAGAGTTGGGGAATCAGAGGTGGTGAATCAGAGATGGGGAATCACAGGCGGGGAATCAGAGGCAGGGAATAGAACGCGGGGAATCAGAGGCAGGGAATCAGAGCTGGGGAATCAGAGGCGGGGAATCAGATATGGGGAAACAGAGGCGGGGAATCAGAGGCGGGGAAAAAGAGCAGGGAATCAGACGCGGGGAATCAGAGCCCGGGATTCAGAGCTGGGGAATCAGAGGCGGGGAATCAGAGTTGGGGAATCAGAGGCGGGGAATCAGATATGGGGAATCAGAGGCAGGGAATCAGAGGCGGGAAAACAGAGGCGGGGAATCAGATATGGGGAATCAGAGGTGGGGAATCAGGGGCAGGGAATCAGTGGCAGGGAATCAGACGCGGGGAATCAGAGGCGGGGAATCAGAGGCAGGGAATCAGACACGGGGAATCAGAGGCGGGGAATCAGAGATGGGGAATCAGAGGCGGGGAATCAGAGGCAGGAAATCGGATGCCGGGAATCAGAGGCGGGAAATCAGAGCTGGGGAATCAGAGGCGGGGAATCAGAGTTGGGGAATCAGAGGCGGCGAAGCAGATATGGGGAAATAGAGGCGGGGAATCAGATATGGGGAATCAGAGGCAGGGAATCAGATATGGGGAATCAGAGGCTGGGAATCAGAGGGGGGGAAACAGAGGCGGGGAATAAGATATGGGGAATCAGAGGTGGGGAATCAGGGGCGGGGAATCAGTGGCAGGGAATCAGAGGCGGGGAATCAGAGGCGGGGAATCAGAGGCAGGGAATCAGACACGGGGAATCAGAGGTGGGGAATCAGATATGGGGAATCAGAGGCGGGGAATCAGAGGCAGGGAATCAGACACGGGGAATCAGAGGCGGGGAATAAGAGCTGGGGAATCAGAGGTGGGGAATCAGAGTCGGGGAATCAGAGGCAGGGAATCGGATGTGCGGAATCAGAAATGGGGAATCAGAGGTGGGGAATCAGAGGCGGTGAATCAGAGATGGGGAATCAGAGGCGTGGAATCAGAGGCAGGAATTCAGACACGGGGATTCAGAGGCTGGGAATCAGACGGGGGGAATCAAAGGCGGGGAATCAGAGCTGGTGAATCAGAGGCAGGGAATCAGAGTTGGGGATTCAGAGGCGGGGAATCAGATATGGGGAAACAGAGGCGGGGAATCAGAGGCGGGCAAACAGAGGCGGGGAATTAGATATGGGGAATCAGAGGTGGGGAATCAGAGGTGGTGAATCAGAGATGGGGAATCACAGGCGAGGAATCAGAGGCAGGGAATGGAATGCGGGGAATCAGAGGCAGGGAATCAGAGCTGGGGAATCAGAGGCGGGGAATCAGATATGGGGAAACAGAGGCGGGGAATCAGAGGCGGGGAAACAGAGGCGGGGAATCAGACATGGGGAATCGGATGCAGGGAATCAGAGGTGGGGAATCAGAGCTGGGGAATCAGAGGCGGGGAATCAGAGTTGGGGCATCAGAGGTGGGGAATTAGATATGGGGAAACAGAGGCGGGGAATCAGAGGCGGGGAAACAGAGGCGGGGAATCAGATATGGGGAATCAGAGGTGGGGAATCAGAGGCAGGGAATCAGTAGTGCGGAATCAGAGATGGGGAATCAGAGGCAGGGAATCAGAATCAGAAGCGGGGAATCAGATGCCGGGAATCAGAGGCCGGGAATCAAATGCTGGGAATAAGAGGCCGGGAATCAGAGGTGGGGAATCAGAGTCCGGGAATCAGAGATGGGGATTCAGAGGCGGGGAATGAGATATGGAGAATCAGAGGCGGGGAATCAGAGGCGGGGAAACAGAGGTGGGGAATCAGATATGGGGAATCAGAGGTGGCGAAACAAAGGCGGTGAATCAGAGATGGGGAATCAGAGGCGGGGAATCAGAGGCAGGGAATCAGATGCGGGGAATCAGAGGCGGGGAATCAGAGCTGGCGAATCAGAGGCGGGGAATCAGAGGTGGGAAATCAGAGCCGGGGAATCAGATATGGGGAATCAGAAGCGGGGAATCAGAGGCTGGGAAACAGAGGCGGGGAATCAGATATGGGGAATCAGAGGTGGGGAATCAGAGGTTGTAAATCAGAGATGGGGAATCAAGGCGGGGAATCAGAGGCAGGGAATCAGACGCGGGGAATCAGAGGCGGGGATTCAGAGCTGGGGAATCAGAGGCGGGGAATCAGAGTTGGGGAATCAGAGGCAGGGAATCAGATATGGGGAATCAGAGGCGGGGAATCAGAGGCGGGGAAACAGAGGCGGGGAATCAGATATGGGGAATCAGAAGTGGGGAATCAGGGGCAGGCAATCAGTGGCAGGGAATCAGAGGCGGGGAATCAGAGGCGGGGAATCAGAGGCAGGGAATCAGACACGGGGAATCAGAGGCGGGGAATCAGAGATGGGGAATCAGAGGCGGGGATTCAGAGGCAGGGAATCGGACGCCGGGAATCAGAGGCGGGGAATCAGAGCTGGGGAATCAGAGGCGGGGAATCAGAGTTGGGGAATCAGAGGCGGGGAATCAGATATGGGGAAATAGAGGCGGGGAATCAGATATGGGGAATGAGAGGTGTGGAATCAGAGGTTGGGAATCAGAGGCAGGGAATCAGAGGCGGGGAAACAGAGGCGGGGAATCAGATATGGGGAATCAGAGGTGGCGAATCAAAGGCGGTGAAACAGAGATGGGGAATCAGGGCAGGGAATCAGAGGCAGGGAATCAGAGCTGGGGAAACAGAGGCGGGGAATCAGATATGGGGAATCAGAGGTGGGGAATCAGGGGCGGGGAATCAGTGGCAGGGAATCAGAGCTGGGGAATCAGAGGTGGGGAATCAGAGCTGGGGAAACAGAGGCGGGGAATCAGATATGGGGAATCAGAGTTGGGGAATCAGGGGCGGGGAATCAGTGGCAGGGAATCAGAGGCCGGGAATAAAAGGCGGGGAATCAGAGCTGTGGAATCAGAGGCCGGGAATCAGAGGCAGGGAAACAGAGGCGGGGAATCAGATATGGGGAATCAGAGGTGGGGAATTAGAGGTTGCGAATCAGAGGCAGGGAATCAGAGGCGGGGAATCAGAGGCGGGGAATCAGAGGCAGGGAATCGGATGTGCGGAATCAGAGATGGGGAATCAGAGGTGGGGATTCAGAGGTGGTGAATCAGAGAAGGGGAATCAGAGGCAGGGAATCAGACGCAGGGAATCAGAGGCGGGGAATCAGATATGGGGAAACAGAGGCGGGGAATCAGAGGCGGGGAAACAGAGGCGGGGAATCATAGGCGGGGAATCAGAGATGGGGAATCAGAGGCGGGGAATCAGAGGCAGGGAATCGGATGCCGGAAATCAGAGGCGGGAAATCAGAGCTGGGGAATCAGAGGCGGGGAATCAGAGTTGGGGAATCAGAGGCGGCAAAGCAGATATGGGGAAAATGAGGCGGGGAATCAGATATTGGGAATCAGAGGCGGGGAATCAGATATGGGGAATCAGAGGCTGGGAATCAGAGCGGGGGAAACAGAGGCGGGGAATAAGATATGGGGAATTAGAGGTGGGGAATCAGTGGTGGGGAATCAGTGGCAGGCAATCAGAGGCGGGGAATCAGAGGCGGGGATTCAGAGGCAGGGAATCAGACACGGGGAATCAGAGGTGGGGAATCAGAGATGGGGAATCAGAGGCAGGGAATCAGAGGCAGGGAATCAGACGCGGGGAATCAGAGGCGGGGAATCAGAGCTGGGGAATCAGAGGTGGGGAATCAGAGTCGGGGAATCAGAGGCAGGGAATCGGATGTGCGGAATCAGAGATGGGGAATCAGAGGTGGGGAATCAGAGGCGGTGAATCAGAGATGGGGAATCAGAGGCGGGGAATCAGAGGCAGGAAATCAGACACAGGGATTCAGAGGCTGGGAATCAGACGGGGGGAATCAAAGGCGGGGAATCAGAGCTGGTGAATCAGAGGCAGGGAATCAGAGTTGGGGATTCAGAGGCGGGGAATCAGATATGGGGAAACAGAGGCGGGGAATCAGAGGCGGGCAAACAGAGGCGGGGAATTAGATATGGGGAATCAGAGGTGGGGAATCAGAGGTGGTGAATCAGAGATGGGGAATCACAGGCGGGGAATCAGAGGCAGGGAATAGAACGCGGGGAATCAGAGGCAGGGAATCAGAGCTGGGGAATCAGAGGCGGGGAATCACATATGGGGAAACAGAGGCGGGGAATCAGAGGCGGGGAAACAGAGGCAGGGAATCAGACATGGGGAATCGGATGCGGGGAATCAGAGGTGGGGAATCAGAGCTGGGGAATCAGAGGCGGGGAATCAGAGTTGGGGCATCAGAGGTGGGGAATTAGATATGGGGAAACAGAGGCGGGGAATCAGAGGCGGGGAAACAGAGGCGGGGAATCAGATATGGGGAATCAGAGGTGGGGAATCAGAGGCAGGGAATCAGATGTGCGGAATCAGAGATGGGGAATCAGAGGCAGGGAATCAGAATCAAAAGCGGGGAATTAGAGGCCGGGAATCAGAGGCCGGGAATCAGATGCTGGGAATAAGAGGCCGGGAATCTGAGGTGGGGAATCAGAGTCCGGGAATCAGAGATGGGGATTCAGAGGCGGGGAATGAGATATGGAGAATCAGAGGCGGGGAATCAGAGGCGGGGAAACAGAGGTGGGGAATCAGATATGGGGAATCAGAGGTGGCGAATCAAAGGCGGTGAATCAGAGATGGGGAAACAGAGGCGGGGAATCAGAGTCGGGGAATCAGAGGCAGGGAATCGGATGTGCGGAATCAGAGATGGGGAATCAGAGGCGGTGAATCAGAGATGGGGAATCAGAGGCGGGGAATCAGAGGCAGGAAATCAGACACGGGGATTCAGAGGCTGGGAATCAGACGGGGGGAATCAAAGGCGGGGAATCAGAGCTGGTGAATCAGGGGCAGGGAATCAGAGTTGGGGATTCAGAGGCGGGGAATCAGACATGGGGAAACAGAGGCCGGGAATCAGAGGCGGGCAAACAGAGGCGGGGAATTAGATATGGGGAATCAGAGGTGGGGAATCAGAAGTGGTGAATCAGAGATGGGGAATCACTGGCGGGGAATCAGAGGCAGGGAATAGAACGCGGGGAATCAGAGGCAGGGAATCAGAGCTGGGGAATCAGAGGCGGGGAATCAGAGGCGGGGAAACAGAGGCGGGGAATCAGACATGGGGAATCGGATGCGAAGAATCAGAGGTGGGGAATCAGAGCTGGGGAATCAGAGGCGGGGAATCAGAGTTGGGGCATCAGAGGTGGGGAATTAGATATGGGGAAACAGAGGCGGGGTATTAGAGGCCGGGAATCAGAGGCGGGGAATCAGATGCTGGGGAATCAGAGTCCGGGAATCAGAGATGGGGATTCAGAGGCGGGGAATGAGATATGGAGAATCAGAGGCGGGGAATCAGAGGCGGGGAAACAGAGGTGGGGAATCAGATATGGGGAATCAGAGGTGGCGAATCAAAGGCGGTGAATCAGAGATGGGGAAACAGAGGCGGGGAATCAGAGGGGGGTAAACAGAGGTGGGGAATCACATATGGAGAATCAGAGGCGGGGAAACAGAGGCAGGGAATCCGATATGGGGATTCAGAGGCGGGGAATCAGAGGTGGGGAATCATAGGCAGGGAATCAGATGTGCGGAATCAGAGATGGGGAATCAGAGGCCGGGAATCAGAGTTGGTGAATCAGAGATGGGGAATCAGAGGCGGTGAATCACAGGTGCGCAATCAGAGGCGGGGAATCAGATATGGGGAATCAGAGGCGGGGAATCAGAGGCGGGGAAACAGAGGTGGGAAATCAGATATTGGGAATCAGAGGTGGGGAATCAGAGGTTGTGAATCACAGATGGGGAATCAGAGGCGGGAAATCAGAGGCAGGGAATCAGACGCGGGCAATCAGAGCCGGGGATTCAGAGCTGGGGAATCAGAGGCGGGGAATCAGAGTTGGGGAATCAGAGGAGGGGAATCAGATATGGGGAAACAGAGGCCGGGAATCAGAGGCAGGGAAACAGAGGCGGGGAATCAGATATGGTGAATCAGAGCTGGGGAATTAGAGGTTGCGAATCAGAGGCGGGGAATCAGAGGCGGGGAATCAGAGGCAGGGAATCGGATGTGCGGAAACAGAGATGGGGAATCAGAGGTGGGGATTCAGAGGTGGTGAATCAGAGAAGGGGAATCAGAGGCTGGGAATCAGAGGCAGGGAATCAGACGCAGGGAATCAGAGGCGGGGAATCATAGCTGGCGAATTAGAGGAGGGGAATCAGAGTTGGGGAATCAGAGGCAGGGAATCAGATATGGGGAAACAGAGGCGGGGAATCAGAGGCGGGGAAACAGAGGCGGGGAATCAGATATGGGGAATCAGAGGTGGGGAATCAGGGGCAGGGAATCAGTGGCAGGGAATCAGACGCGGGGAATCAGAGGCGGGGAATCAGAGGCAGGTAATCAGACACGGGGAATCAGAGGCGGGGAATCAGAGATGGGGAATCAGAGGCGGGGAATCAGAGGCGGGAAATCAGAGCTGGGGAATCAGAGGCGGGGAATCAGAGTTGGGGAATCAGAGGCGGCGAATAAGATATGGGAAAATAGAGGCGGGGAATCAGATATGGGGAAACAGAGGCGGGGAATCAGATATGGGGAATCGGAGGCTGGGATTCAGAGGGGGGGAAACAGAGGCGGGGAATAAGATATGGGGAATCAGAGGTGGGGAATCAGGGGCGGGGAATCAGTTGCAGGGAATCAGAGGCGGGGAATCAGAGGCGGGGATTCAGAGGCAGGGAATCAGACACGGGGAATCAGAGTTGGGGAATCAGAGATGGGGAATCAGAGGCGGGGAATCAGAGGCAGGGAATCAGACGCGGGGAATCAGAGGCGGGGAATCAGAGCTGGGGAATCAGAGGTGGGGAATCAGAGTCAGGGAATCAGAGGCAGGGAATCGGATGTGCGGAATCAGAGATGGGGTATCAGAGGCGGTGAATCAGAGATGGGGAATCAGAGGCGGGGAATCAGAGGCAGGAAATCAGACACGGGGATTCAGAGGCTGGGAATCAGACGGGGGGAATCAAAGGTGGGGAATCAGAGCTGGTGAATCAGAGCCAGGGAATCAGAGTTGGGGATTCAGAGGCGTGGAATCAGACATGGGGAAACAGAGGCGGGGAATCAGAGGCGGGCAAACAGAGGCGGGGAATCAGAGGCGGGGAATCAGAGGCAGGGAATCAGACACGGGGAATCAGAGGTGGGGAATCAGAGATGGGGAATCAGAGGCGGGGAATCAGAGGCAGGGAATCAGACACGGGGAATCAGAGGCGGGGAATAAGAGCTGGGGAATCAGAGGTGGGGAATCAGAGTCGGGGAATCAGAGGCAGGGAATCGGATGTGCGGAATCAGAAATGGGGAATCAGAGGTGGGGAATCAGAGGCGGTGAATCTGAGATGGGGAATCAGAGACGTGGAATCAGAGGCAGGAATTCAGACACGGGGATTCAGAGGCTGGGAATCAGACGGGGGGAATCAAAGGCGGGGAATCAGAGCTGGTGAATCAGAGGCAGGGAATCAGAGTTGGGGATTCAGAGGCGGGGAATCAGATATGGGGAAACAGAGGCGGGGAATCAGAGGTGGGGAATCAGGGGCAGGGAAACAGTGGCAGGGAATCAGACGCGGGGAATCAGAGGCGGGGAATCAGAGGCAGGGAATCAGACACGGGGAATCAGAGGCGGGGAATCAGAGATGGGGAATCAGAGGCGGGGAATCAGAGGCAGGGAATCGGATGCCGGGAATCAGAGGCGGGAAATCAGAGCTGGGGAATCTGAGGCGGGGAATCAGAGTTGGGGAATCAGAGGCGGCGAAGCAGATATGGGGAAATAGAGGCGGGGAATCAGATATGGGGAATCAGAGGCAGGGAATCAGATATGGGGAATCAGAGGCTGGGAATCAGAGGGGGGGAAACAGAGGCGGGGAATAAGATATGGGGAATCAGAGGTGGGGAATCAGGGGCGGGGAATCAGTGGCAGGGAATCAGAGGCGGGGAATCAGAGGCGGGGAATCAGAGGCAGGGAATCAGACACGGGGAATCAGAGGTGGGGAATCAGAGATGGGGAATCAGAGGCGGGGAATCAGAGGCAGGGAATCAGACACGGGGATTCAGAGGCGGGGAATAAGAGCTGGGGAATCAGAGGTGGGGAATCAGAGTCGGGGAATCAGAGGCAGGGAATCGGATGTGCGGAATCAGAAATGGGGAATCAGAGGTGGGGAATCAGAGGCGGTGAATCAGAGATGGGGAATCAGAGGCGTGGAATCAGAGGCAGGAATTCAGACACGGGGATTCAGAGGCTGGGAATCAGACGGGGGGAATCAAAGGCGGGGAATCAGAGCTGGTGAATCAGAGGCAGGGAATCAGAGTTGGGGATTCAGAGGCGGGGAATCAGATATGGGGAAACAGAGGCGGGGAATCAGAGGCGGGCAAACAGAGGCGGGGAATTAGATATGGGGAATCAGAGGTGGGGAATCAGAGGTGGTGAATCAGAGATGGGGAATCACAGGCGAGGAATCAGAGGCAGGGAATGGAATGCGGGGAATCAGAGGCAGGGAATCAGAGCTGGGGAATCAGAGGCGGGGAATCAGATATGGGGAAACAGAGGCGGGGAATCAGAGGCGGGGAAACAGAGGCGGGGAATCAGACATGGGGAATCGGATGCAGGGAATCAGTGGTGGGGAATCAGAGCTGGGGAATCAGAGGCGGGGAATCAGAGTTGGGGCATCAGAGGTGGGGAATTAGATATGGGGAAACAGAGGCGGGGAATCAGAGGCGGGGAAACAGAGGCGGGGAATCAGATATGGGGAATCAGAGGTAGGGAATCAGAGGCAGGGAATCAGTAGTGCGGAATCAGAGATGGGGAATCAGAGGCAGGGAATCAGAATCAGAAGCGGGGAATCAGATGCCGGGAATCAGAGGCCGGGAATCAAATGCTGGGAATAAGAGGCCGGGAATCAGAGGTGGGGAATCAGAGTCCGGGAATCAGAGATGGGGATTCAGAGGCGGGGAATGAGATATGGAGAATCAGAGGCGGGGAATCAGAGGCGGGGAAACAGAGGTGGGGAATCAGATATGGGGAATCAGAGGTGGCGAATCAAAGGCGGTGAATCAGAGATGGGGAATCAGAGGCGGGGAATCAGAGGCAGGGAATCAGATGCGGGGAATCAGAGGCGGGGAATCAGAGCTGGCGAATCAGAGGCGGGGAATCAGAGGTGGGAAATCAGAGCCGGGGAATCAGATATGGGGAATCAGAAGCGGGGAATCAGAGGCTGGGAAACAGAGGCGGGGAATCAGATATGGGGAATCAGAGGTGGGGAATCAGAGGTTGTAAATCAGAGATGGGGAATCAATGCGGGGAATCAGAGGCAGGGAATCAGACGCGGGGAATCAGAGGCGGGGATTCAGAGCTGGGGAATCAGAGGCGGGGAATCAGAGTTGGGGAATCAGAGGCAGGGAATCAGATATGGGGAATCAGAGGCGGGGAATCAGAGGCGGGGAAACAGAGGCGGGGAATCAGATATGGGGAATCAGAAGTGGGGAATCAGGGGCAGGCAATCAGTGGCAGGGAATCAGAGGCGGGGAATCAGAGGCGGGGAATCAGAGGCAGGGAATCAGACACGGGGAATCAGAGGCGGGGAATCAGAGATGGGGAATCAGAGGCGGGGATTCAGAGGCAGGGAATCGGACGCCGGGAATCAGAGGCGGGGAATCAGAGCTGGGGAATCAGAGGCGGGGAATCAGAGTTGGGGAATCAGAGGCGGGGAATCAGATATGGGGAAATAGAGGCGGGGAATCAGATATGGGGAATGAGAGGTGTGGAATCAGAGGTTGGGAATCAGAGGCAGGGAATCAGAGGCGGGGAAACAGAGGCGGGGAATCAGATATGGGGAATCAGAGGTGGCGAATCAAAGGCGGTGAAACAGAGATGGGGAATCAGGGCAGGGAATCAGAGGCAGGGAATCAGAGCTGGGGAAACAGAGGCGGGGAATCAGATATGGGGAATCAGAGGTGGGGAATCAGGGGCGGGGAATCAGTGGCAGGGAATCAGAGCTGGGGAATCAGAGGTGGGGAATCAGAGCTGGGGAAACAGAGGCGGGGAATCAGATATGGGGAATCAGAGGTGGGGAATCAGGGGCGGGGAATCAGTGGCAGGGAATCAGAGGCCGGGAATAAAAGGCGGGGAATCAGAGCTGTGGAATCAGAGGCCGGGAATCAGAGGCAGGGAAACAGAGGCGGGGAATCAGATATGGGGAATCAGAGGTGGGGAATTAGAGGTTGCGAATCAGAGGCAGGGAATCAGAGGCGGGGAATCAGAGGCGGGGAATCAGAGGCAGGGAATCGGATGTGCGGAATCAGAGATGGGGAATCAGAGGTGGGGATTCAGAGGTGGTGAATCAGAGAAGGGGAATCAGATGCAGGGAATCAGACGCAGGGAATCAGAGGCGGGGAATCAGATATGGGGAAACAGAGGCGGGGAATCAGAGGCGGGGAAACAGAGGCGGGGAATCATAGGCGGGGAATCAGAGATGGGGAATCAGAGGCGGGGAATCAGAGGCAGGGAATCGGATGCCGGAAATCAGAGGCGGGAAATCAGAGCTGGGGAATCAGAGGCGGGGAATCAGAGTTGGGGAATCAGAGGCGGCAAAGCAGATATGGGGAAAATGAGGCGGGGAATCAGATATGGGGAATCAGAGGCGGGGAATCAGATATGGGGAATCAGAGGCTGGGAATCAGAGCGGGGGAAACAGAGGCGGGGAATAAGATATGGGGAATTAGAGGTGGGGAATCAGTGGTGGGGAATCAGTGGCAGGCAATCAGAGGCGGGGAATCAGAGGCGGGGATTCAGAGGCAGGGAATCAGACACGGGGAATCAGAGGTGGGGAATCAGAGATGGGGAATCAGAGGCGGGGAATCAGAGGCAGGGAATCAGACGCGGGGAATCAGAGGCGGGGAATCAGAGCTGGGGAATCAGAGGTGGGGAATCAGAGTCGGGGAATCAGAGGCAGGGAATCGGATGTGCGGAATCAGAGATGGGGAATCAGAGGTGGGGAATCAGAGGCGGTGAATCAGAGATGGGGAATCAGAGGCGGGGAATCAGAGGCAGGAAATCAGACACAGGGATTCAGAGGCTGGGAATCAGACGGGGGGAATCAAAGGCGGGGAATCAGAGCTGGTGAATCAGAGGCAGGGAAACAGAGTTGGGGATTCAGAGGCGGGGAATCAGATATGGGGAAACAGAGGCGGGGAATCAGAGGCGGGCAAACAGAGGCGGGGAATTAGATATGGGGAATCAGAGGTGGGGAATCAGAGGTGGTGAATCAGAGATGGGGAATCACAGGCGGGGAATCAGAGGCAGGGAATAGAACGCGGGGAATCAGAGGCAGGGAATCAGAGCTGGGGAATCAGAGGCGGGGAATCAGATATGGGGAAACAGAGGCGGGGAATCAGAGGCGGGGAAACAGAGGCAGGGAATCAGACATGGGGAATCGGATGCGGGGAATCAGAGGTGGGGAATCAGAGCTGGGGAATCAGAGGCGGGGAATCAGAGTTGGGGCATCAGAGGTGGGGAATTAGATATGGGGAAACAGAGGCGGGGAATCAGAGGCGGGGAAACAGAGGCGGGGAATCAGATATGGGGAATCAGAGGTGGGGAATCAGAGGCAGGGAATCAGATGTGCGGAATCAGAGATGGGGAATCAGAGGCAGGGAATCAGAATCAAAAGCGGGGAATTAGAGGCCGGGAATCAGAGGCCGGGAATCAGATGCTGGGAATAAGAGGCCGGGAATCAGAGGTGGGGAATCAGAGTCCGGGAATCAGAGATGGGGATTCAGAGGCGGGGAATGAGATATGGAGAATCAGAGGCGGGGAATCAGAGGCGGGGAAACAGAGGTGGGGAATCAGATATGGGGAATCAGAGGTGGCGAATCAAAGGCGGTGAATCAGAGATGGGGAAACAGAGGCGGGGAATCAGACACGGGGATTCAGAGGTGGGGAATCAGAGATGGGGAATCAGAGGCGGGGAATCAGAGGCAGGGAATCAGACGCAGGGAATCAGAGGCGGGGAATCAGAGCTGGGGAATCAGAGGTGGGGAATCAGAGTCGGGGAATCAGAGGCAGGGAATCGGATGTGCGGAATCAGAGATGGGGAATCAGAGGCGGTGAATCAGAGATGGGGAATCAGAGGCGGGGAATCAGAGGCAGGAAATCAGACACGGGGATTCAGAGGCTGGGAATCAGACGGGGGGAATCAAAGGCGGGGAATCTGAGCTGGTGAATCAGGGGCAGGGAATCAGAGTTGGGGATTCAGAGGCGGGGAATCAGACATGGGGAAACAGAGGCGGGGAATCAGAGGCGGGCAAACAGAGGCGGGGAATTAGATATGGGGAATCAGAGGTGGGGAATCAGAAGTGGTGAATCAGAGATGGGGAATCACTGGCGGGGAATCAGAGGCAGGGAATAGAACGCGGGGAATCAGAGGCAGGGAATCAGAGGCAGGGAATCAGAGGCGGGGAATCAGAGGCGGGGAAACAGAGGCGGGGAATCAGACATGGGGAATCGGATGCGAAGAATCAGAGGTGGGGAATCAGAGCTGGGGAATCAGAGGCGGGGAATCAGAGTTGGGGCATCAGAGGTGGGGAATTAGATATGGGGAAACAGAGGCGGGGTATTAGAGGCCGGGAATCAGAGGCCGGGAATCAGATGCTGTGGAATCAGAGTCCGGGAATCAGAGATGGGGATTCAGAGGCGGGGAATGAGATATGGAGAATCAGAGGCGGGGAATCAGAGGCGGGGAAACAGAGGTGGGGAATCAGATATGGGGAATCAGAGGTGGCGAATCAAAGGCGGTGAATCAGAGATGGGGAAACAGAGGCGGGGAATCAGAGGCGGGTAAACAGAGGTGGGGAATCACATATGGAGAATCAGAGGCGGGGAAACAGAGGCAGGGAATCCGATATGGGGATTCAGAGGCGGGGAATCAGAGGTGGGGAATCATAGGCAGGGAATCAGATGTGCGGAATCAGAGATGGGGAATCAGAGGCCGGGAATCAGAGTTGGTGAATCAGAGATGGGGAATCAGAGGCGGTGAATCACAGGTGCGCAATCAGAGGCGGGGAATCAGATATGGGGAATCAGAGGCGGGGAATCAGAGGCGGGGAAACAGAGGTGGGAAATCAGATATTGGGAATCAGAGGTGGGGCATCAGAGGTTGTGAATCACAGATGGGGAATCAGAGGCGGGGAATCAGAGGCAGGGAATCAGACGCGGGCAATCAGAGCCGGGGATTCAGAGCTGGGGAATCAGAGGCGGGGACTCAGAGTTGGGGAATCAGAGGAGGGGAATCAGATATAGGGAAACAGAGGCCGGGAATCAGAGGCAGGGAAACAGAGGCGGGGAATCAGATATGGTGAATCAGAGTGGGGAATTAGAGGTTGCGAATCAGAGGCGGGGAATCAGAGGCGGGGAATCAGAGGCAGGGAATCGGATGTGCGGAATCAGAGATGGGGAATCAGAGGTGGGGATTCAGAGGTGGTGAATCAGAGAAGGGGAATCAGAGGCTGGGAATCAGAGGCAGGGAATCAGACGCAGGGAATCAGAGGCGGGGAATCATAGCTGGCGAATTAGAGGAGGGGAATCAGAGTTGGGGAATCAGAGGCGGGGAATCAGATATGGGGAAACAGAGGCGGGGAATCAGAGGCTGGGAAACAGAGGCGGGGAATCAGATATGGGGAATCAGAGGTGGGGAATCAGGGGCAGGGAATCAGTGGCAGGGAATCAGACGCGGGGAATCAGAGGCGGGGAATCAGAGGCAGGTAATCAGACACGGGGAATCAGAGGCGGGGAATCAGAGATGGGGAATCAGAGGCGGGGAATCAGAGGCGGGAAATCAGAGCTGGGGAATCAGAGGCGGGGAATCAGAGTTGGGGAATCAGAGGCGGCGAATAAGATATGGGGAAATAGAGGCGGGGAATCAGATATGGGGAAACAGAGGCGGGGAATCAGATATTGGGAATCAGAGGCTGGGATTCAGAGGGGGGGAAACAGAGGCGGGGAATAAGATATGGGGAATCAGAGGTGGGGAATCAGGGGCGGGGAATCAGTGGCAGGGAATCAGAGGCGGGGAATCAGAGGCGGGGATTCAGAGGCAGGGAATCAGACACGGGGAATCAGAGGTGGGGAATCAGAGATGGGGAATCAGAGGCGGGGAATCAGAGGCAGGGAATCAGACGCGGGGAATCAGAGGCGGGGAATCAGAGCTGGGGAATCAGAGGTGGGGAATCAGAGTCAGGGAATCAGAGGCAGGGAATCGGATGTGCGGAATCAGAGATGGGGTATCAGAGGCGGTGAATCAGAGATGGGGAATCAGAGGCGGGGAATCAGAGCCAGGGAATCAGAGTTGGGGATTCAGAGGCGTGGAATCAGACATGGGGAAACAGAGGCGGGGAATCAGAGGCGGGCAAACAGAGGCGGGGAATCAGAGGCGGGGAATCAGAGGCAGGGAATCAGACACGGGGAATCAGAGGTGGGGAATCAGAGATGGGGAATCAGAGGCGGGGAATCAGAGGCAGGGAATCAGACACGGGGAATCAGAGGCGGGGAATAAGAGCTGGGGAATCAGAGGTGGGGAATCAGACGGGGGGAATCAAAGGTGGGGAATCAGAGCTGGTGAATCAGAGCCAGGGAATCAGAGTTGGGGATTCAGAGGCGTGGAATCAGACATGGGGAAACAGAGGCGGGGAATCAGAGGCGGGCAAACAGAGGCGGGGAATCAGAGGCGGGGAATCAGAGGCAGGGAATCAGACACGGGGAATCAGAGGTGGGGAATCAGAGATGGGGAATCAGAGGCGGGGAATCAGAGGCAGGGAATCAGACACGGGGAATCAGAGGCGGGGAATAAGAGCTGGGGAATCAGAGGTGGGGAATCAGAGTCGGGGAATCAGAGGCAGGGAATCGGATGTGCGGAATCAGAAATGGGGAATCAGAGGTGGGGAATCAGAGGTGGTGAATCAGAGATGGGGAATCAGAGACGTGGAATCAGAGGCAGGAATTCAGACACGGGGATTCAGAGGCTGGGAATCAGACGGGGGGAATCAAAGGCGGGGAATCAGAGCTGGTGAATCAGAGGCAGGGAATCAGAGTTGGGGATTCAGAGGCGGGGAATCAGATATGGGGAAACAGAGGCGGGGAATCAGAGGCGGGCAAACAGAGGCGGGGAATTAGATATGGGGAATCAGAGGTGGGGAATCAGAGGTGGTGAATCAGAGATGGGGAATCACAGGCGGGGAATCAGAGGCAGGGAATGGAATGCGGGGAATCAGAGGCAGGGAATCAGAGCTGGGGAATCAGAGGCGGGGAATCAGATATGGGGAAACAGAGGCGGGGAATCAGAGGCGGGGAAACAGAGGCGGGGAATCAGACATGGGGAATCGGATGCAGGGAATCAGAGGTGGGGAATCAGAGCTGGGGAATCAGAGGCGGGGAATCAGGGGCGGGGAATCAGTGGCAGGGAATCAGAGGCCGGGAATAAAAGGCGGGGAATCAGAGCTGTGGAATCAGAGGCCGGGAATCAGAGGCAGGGAAACAGAGGTGGGGAATCAGAGCTGGGGAAACAGAGGCGGGGAATCAGATATGGGGTATCAGAGGTGGGGAATCAGGGGCGGGGAATCAGTGGCAGGGAATCAGAGGCCGGGAATAAAAGGCGGGGAATCAGAGCTGTGGAATCAGAGGCCGGGAATCAGAGGCAGGGAAACAGAGGCGGGGAATCAGATATGGGGAATCAGAGGTGGGGAATTAGAGGTTGCGAATCAGAGGCAGGGAATCAGAGGCGGGGAATCAGAGGCGGGGAATCGGAGGCAGGGAATCGGATGTGCGGAATCAGAGATGGGGAATCAGAGGTGGGGATTCAGAGGTGGTGAATCAGAGAAGGGGAATCAGAGGCAGGGAATCAGACGCAGGGAATCAGAGGCGGGGAATCATAGCTGGCGAATTAGAGGAGGGGAATCAAAGTTGGGGAATCAGAGGCGGGGAATCAGATATGGGGAAACAGAGGCGGGGAATCAGAGGCGGGGAAACAGAGGCGGGGAATCATAGGCGGGGAATCAGAGATGGGGAATCAGAGGCGGGGAATCAGAGGCAGGGAATCGGATGCCGGAAATCAGAGGCGGGAAATCAGAGCTGGGGAATCAGAGGCGGGGAATCAGAGTTGGGGAATCAGAGGCGGCAAAGTAGATATGGGGAAAATGAGGCGGGGAATCAGATATGGGGAATCAGAGGCGGGGTATCAGATATGGGGAATCAGAGGCTGGGAATCAGAGCGGGGGAAACAGAGGCGGGGAATAAGATATGGGGAATTAGAGATGTGGAATCAGTGGTGGGGAATCAGTGGCAGGGAATCAGAGGCGGGGAATCAGAGGCGGGGATTCAGAGGCAGGGAATCAGACACGGGGAATCAGAGGTGGGGAATCAGAGATGGGGAATCAGAGGCGGGGAATCAGAGGCAGGGAATCAGACGCGGGGAATCAGAGGCGTGGAATCAGAGCTGGGGAATCAGAGGTGGGGAATCAGAGTCGGGGAATCAGAGGCAGGGAATCGGATGTGCGGAATCAGAGATGGGGAATCAGAGGTGGGGAATCAGAGGCGGTGAATCAGAGATGGGGAATCAGAGGCGGGGAATCAGAGGCAGGAAATCAGACACGGGGATTCAGAGGCTGGGAATCAGACGGGGGGAATCAAAGGCGGGGAATCAGAGCTGGTGAATCAGAGGCAGGGAATCAGAGTTGGGGATTCAGAGGCGGGGAATCAGATATGGGGAAACAGAGGCGGGGAATCAGAGGCGGGCAAACAGAGGCGGGGAATTAGATATGGGGAATCAGAGGTGGGGAATCAGAGGTGGTGAATCAGAGATGGGGAATCACAGGCGGGGAATCAGAGGCAGGGAATAGAACGCGGGGAATCAGAGGCAGGGAATCAGAGCTGGGGAATCAGAGGCGGGGAATCAGATATGGGGAAACAGAGGCGGGGAATCAGAGGCGGGGAAAAAGAGGAGGGAATCAGACGCGGGGAATCAGAGCCCGGGATTCAGAGCTGGGGAATCAGAGGCGGGGAATCAGAGTTGGGGAATCAGAGGCGGGGAATCAGATATGGGGAATCAGAGGCAGGGAATCAGAGGCGGGAATACAGAGGCGGGGAATCAGATATGGGGAATCAGAGGTGGGGAATCAGGGGCAGGGAATCAGTGGCAGGGAATCAGACGCGGGGAATCAGAGGCGGGGAATCAGAGGCAGGGAATCAGACACGGGGAATCAGAGGCGGGGAATCAGAGATGGGGAATCAGAGGCGGGGAATCAGAGGCAGGGAATCGGATGCCGGGAATCAGAGGCGGGAAATCAGAGCTGGGGAATCAGAGGCGGGGAATCAGAGTTGGGGAATCAGAGGCGGCGAAGCAGATATGGGGAAATAGAGGCGGGGAATCAGATATGGGGAATCAGAGGCAGGGAATCAGATATGGGGAATCAGAGGCTGGGAATCAGAGGGGGGGAAACAGAGGCGGGGAATAAGATATGGGGAATCAGAGGTGGGGAATCAGGGGCGGGGAATCAGTGGCAGGGAATCAGAGGCGGGGAATCAGAGGCGGGGAATCAGAGGCAGGGGATCAGACACGGGGAATCAGAGGTGGGGAATCAGAGATGGGGAATCAGAGGCGGGGAATCAGAGGCAGGGAATCAGACACGGGGAATCAGAGGCGGGGAATAAGAGCTGGGGAATCAGAGGTGGGGAATCAGTGTCGGGGAATCAGAGGCAGGGAATCGGATGTGCGGAATCAGAAATGGGGAATCAGAGGTGGGGAATCAGAGGCGGTGAATCAGAGATGGGGAATCAGAGGCGGGGAATCAGAGGCAGGAAATCAGACACGGGGATTCAGAGGCTGGGAATCAGACGGGGGGAATCAAAGGCGGGGAATCAGAGCTGGTGAATCAGAGGCAGGGAATCAGAGTTGGGGATTCAGAGGCGGGGAATCAGATATGGGGAAACAGAGGCGGGGAATCAGAGGCGGGCAAACAGAGGCGGGGAATTAGATATGGGGAATCAGAGGTGGGGAATCAGAGGTGGTGAATCAGAGATGGGGAATCACAGGCGGGGAATCAGAGGCAGGGAATGGAATGCGGGGAATCAGAGGAAGGGAATCAGAGCTGGGGAATCAGAGGCGGGGAATCAGATATGGGGAAACAGAGGCAGGGAATCAGAGGCGGGGAAACAGAAGCGGGGAAGCAGACATGGGGAATCGGATGCAGGGAATCAGAGGTGGGGAATCAGAGCTGGGGAATCAGAGGCGGGGAATCAGAGTTGGGTCATCAGAGGTGGGGAATTAGATATGGGGAAACAGAGGCGGGGAATCAGAGGCGGGGAAACAGAGGCGGGGAATCAGATATGGGGAATCAGAGGTGGGGAATCAGAGGCAGGGAATCAGATGTGCGGAATCAGAGATGGGGAATCAGAGGCAGGGAATCAGAATCAGAAGCGGGGAATCAGATGCCGGGAATCAGAGGCCGGGAATCAAATGCTGGGAATAAGAGGCCGGGAATCAGAGGTGGGGAATCAGAGTCCGGGAATCAGAGATGGGGATTCAGAGGCGGGGAATGAGATATGGAGAATCAGAGGCGGGGAATCAGAGGCGGGGAAACAGAGGTGGGGAATCAGATATGGGGAATTAGAGGTGGCGAATCAAAGGCGGTGAATCAGAGATGGGGAATCAGAGGCGGGGAATCTGAGGCAGGGAATCAGATGCGGGGAACCAGAGGCGGGGAATCAGAGCTGGCGAATCAGAGGCGGGGAATCAGAGGTGGGCAATCAGAGCCGGGGAATCAGATATGGGGAATCAGAAGCGGGGAATCAGAGGCTGGGAAACAGAGGCGGGGAATCAGATATGGGGAATCAGAGGTGGGGAATCAGAGGTTGCAAATCAGAGATGGGGAATCAAGGCGTGGAATCAGAGGCAGGGAATCAGACGCGGGGAATCAGAGGCGGGGATTCAGAGCTGGGGAATCAGAGGCGGGGAATCAGAGGCGGGGAAAAAGAGGTGGGGAATCAGATATGGGGAATTAGAGGTGGCGAATCAAAGGCGGTGAATCAGAGATGGGGAATCAGAGGCGGGGAATCAGAGGCGGGGAATCAGAGGCAGGGAATCAGACATGGGGAATCAGAGGCGGGGAATCAGAGATGGGGAATCAGAGGCGGGGAATCAGAGGCAGGGAATCGGACGCCGGGAATCAGAGGCGGGGAATCAGAGCTGGGGAATCAGAGGCGGGGTATCAGAGTTGGGGAATCAGAGGCGGGGAATCAGATATGGGGAAATAGAGGCGGGGAATCAGATATGGGGAATGAGAGGTGTGGAATCAGAGGTTGGGAATCAGAGGCAGGGAATCAGAGGCGGGGAAACAGAGGCGGGGAATCAGATATGGGGAATCAGAGGTGGTGAATCAAAGGCGGTGAAACAGAGATGGGGAATCAGGGCAGGGAATCAGAGGCAGGGAATCAGAGCTGGGGAAACAGAGGCGGGGAATCAGATATGGGGAATCAGAGGTGGGAAATCAGGGGCGGGGAATCAGTGGCAGGGAATCAGAGCTGGGGAATCAGAGGTGGGGAATCAGAGCTGGGGAAACAGAGGCGGGGAATCAGATATGGGGAATCAGAGGTGGGGAATCAGGGGCGGGGAATCAGTGGCAGGGAATCAGAGGCCGGGAATAAAAGGCGGGGAATCAGAGCTGGGGAATCAGAGGCGGGGAATCAGAGTTGGGGAATCAGAGGAGGGGAATCAGATATGGGGAAACAGAGGCCGGGAATCAGAGGCAGGGAATCGGATGTGCGGAATCAGAGATGGGGAATCAGAGATGGGGAATCAGAGGCGGGGAATCAGAGGCAGGAAATCAGACACGGGGATTCAGAGGCAGGGAATCAGACACGGGGAATCAGAGGTGGGGAATCAGAGATGGGGAATCAGAGGCGGGGAATCAGAGGCAGGGAATCAGACGCGGGGAATCAGAGGCGGGGAATCAGAGCTGGGGAATCAGAGGTGGGGAATCAGAGTCGGGGAATCAGAGGCAGGGAATCGGATGTGCGGAATCAGAGATGGGGAATCAGAGGTGGGGAATCAGAGGCGGTGAATCAGAGATGGGGAATCAGAGGCGGGGAATCAGAGGCAGGAAATCAGACACGGGGATTCAGAGGCTGGGAATCAGACGGGGGGAATCAAAGGCGGGGAATCAGAGCTGGTGAATCAGAGGCAGGGAATCAGAGTTGGGGATTCAGAGGCGGGGAATCAGATATGGGGAAACAGAGGCGGGGAATCAGAGGCGGGCAAACAGAGGCGGGGAATTAGATATGGGGAATCAGAGGTGGGGAATCAGAGGTGGTGAATCAGAGATGGGGAATCACAGGCGGGGAATCAGAGGCAGGGAATAGAACGCGGGGAATCAGAGGCAGGGAATCAGAGCTGGGGAATCAGAGGCGGGGAATCAGATATGGGGAAACAGAGGCGGGGAATCAGAGGCGGGGACAAAGAGCAGGGAATCAGACGCGGGGAATCAGAGCCCGGGATTCAGAGCTGGGGAATCAGAGGCGGGGAATCAGAGTTGGGGAATCAGAGGCGGGGAATCAGATATGGGGAATCAGAGGCAGGGAATCAGAGGCGGGAATACAGAGGCGGGGAATCAGATATGGGGAATCAGAGGTGGGGAATCAGGGGCAGGGAATCAGTGGCAGGGAATCAGACGCGGGGAATCAGAGGCGGGGAATCAGAGGCAGGGAATCAGACACGGGGAATCAGAGGCGGGGAATCAGAGATGGGGAATCAGAGGCGGGGAATCAGAGGCAGGGAATCGGATGCCGGGAATCAGAGGCGGGAAATCAGAGCTGGGGAATCAGAGGCGGGGAATCAGAGTTGGGGAATCAGAGGCGGCGAAGCAGATATGGGGAAATAGAGGCGGGGAATCAGATATGGGGAATCAGAGGCAGGGAATCAGATATGGGGAATCAGAGGCTGGGAATCAGAGGGGGGGAAACAGAGGCGGGGAATAAGATATGGGGAATCAGAGGTGGGGAATAAGGGGCGGGGAATCAGTGGCAGGGAATCAGAGGCGGGGAATCAGAGGCAGGGAATCAGAGGCAGGGAATCAGACACGGGGAATCAGAGGTGGGGAATCAGAGATGGGGAATCAGAGGCGGGGAATCAGAGGCAGGGAATCAGACACGGGGAATCAGAGGCGGGGAATAAGAGCTGGGGAATCAGAGGTGGGGAATCAGTGTCGGGGAATCAGAGGCAGGGAATCGGATGTGCGGAATCAGAAATGGGGAATCAGAGGTGGGGAATCAGAGGCGGTGAATCAGAGATGGGGAATCAGAGGCGTGGAATCAGAGGCAGGAATTCAGACACGGGGATTCAGAGGCTGGGAATCAGACGGGGGGAATCAAAGGCGGGGAATCAGAGCTGGTGAATCAGAGGCAGGGAATCAGAGTTGGGGATTCAGAGGCGGGGAATCAGATATGGGGAAACAGAGGCGGGGAATCAGAGGCGGGCAAACAGAGGCGGGGAATTAGATATGGGGAATCAGAGGTGGGGAATCAGAGGTGGTGAATCAGAGATGGGGAATCACAGGCGGGGAATCAGAGGCAGGGAATGGAATGCGGGGAATCAGAGGCAGGGAATCAGAGCTGGGGAATCAGAGGCGGGGAATCAGATATGGGGAAACAGAGGCGGGGAATCAGAGGCGGGGAAACAGAGGCGGGGAAGCAGACATGGGGAATCGGATGGAGGGAATCAGAGGTGGGGAATCAGAGCTGGGGAATCAGAGGCGGGGAATCAGAGTTGGGGCTTCAGAGGTGGGGAATTAGATATGGGGAAACAGAGGCGGGGAATCAGAGGCGGGGAAACAGAGGCGGGGAATCAGATATTGGGAATCAGAGGTGGGGAATCAGAGGCAGGGAATCAGTTGTGCGGAATCAGAGATGGGGAATCAGAGGCAGGGAATCAGAATCAGAAGCGGGGAATCAGATGCCGGGAATCAGAGGCCGGGAATCAAATGCTGGGAATAAGAGGCCGGGAATCAGAGGTGGGGAATCAGAGTCCGGGAATCAGAGATGGGGATTCAGAGGCGGGGAATGAGATATGGAGAATCAGAGGCGGGGAATCAGAGGCGGGGAAACAGAGGTGGGGAATCAGATATGGGGAATCAGAGGTGGCGAATCAAAGGCGGTGAATCAGAGATGGGGAATCAGAGGCGGGGAATCAGAGGCAGGGAATCAGATGCGGGGAATCAGAGGCGGGGAATCAGAGCTGGCGAATCAGAGGCGGGGAATCAGAGGTGGGCAATCAGAGCCGGGGAATCAGATATGGGGAATCAGAAGCGGGGAATCAGAGGCTGGGAAACAGAGGCGGGGAATCAGATATGGGGAATCAGAGGTGGGGAATCAGAGGTTGTAAATCAGAGATGGGGAATCAAGGCGGGGAATCAGAGGCAGGGAATCAGACGCGGGGAATCAGAGGCGGGGATTCAGAGCTGGGGAATCAGAGGCGGGGAATCAGAGTTGGGGAATCAGAGGCAGGGAATCAGATATGGGGAATCAGAGGCGGGGAATCAGAGGCGGGGAAACAGAGGCGGGGAATCAGATATGGGGAATCAGAAGTGGGGAATCAGGGGCAGGCAATCAGTGGCAGGGAATCAGAGGCGGGGAATCAGAGGCGGGGAATCAGAGGCAGGGAATCAGACACGGGGAATCAGAGGCGGGGAATCAGAGATGGGGAATCAGAGGCGGGGAATCAGAGGCAGGGAATCGGACGCCGGGAATCAGAGGCGGGGAATCAGAGCTGGGGAATCAGAGGCGGGGAATCAGAGTTGGGGAATCAGAGGCGGGGAATCAGATATGGGGAAATAGAGGCGGGGAATCAGATATGGGGAATGAGATGTGTGGAATCAGAGGTTGGGAATCAGAGGCAGGGAATCAGAGGCGGGGAAACAGAGGCGGGGAATCAGATATAGGGAATCAGAGGTGGTGAATCAAAGGCGGTGAAACAGAGATGGGGAATCAGGGCAGGGAATCAGAGGCAGGGAATCAGAGCTGGGGAAACAGAGGCGCGGAATCAGATATGGGGAATCAGGGGCGGGGAATCAGTGGCAGGGAATCAGAGCTGGGGAATCAGAGGTGGGGAATCAGAGCTGGGGAAACAGAGGCGGGGAATCAGATATGGGGAATCAGAGGTGGGGAATCAGGGGCGGGGAATCAGTGGCAGGGAATCAGAGTTGGGGAATCAGAGGCGGCGAAGCAGATATGGGGAAATAGAGGCGGGGAATCAGATATGGGGAATCAGAGGCAGGGAATCAGATATGGGGAATCAGAGGCTGGGAATCAGAGGGGGGGAAACAGAGGCGGGGAATAAGATATGGGGAATCAGAGGTGGGGAATCAGGGGCGGGGAATCAGTGGCAGGGAATCAGAGGCGGGGAATCAGAGGCGGGGAATCAGAGGCAGGGAATCAGACACGGGGAATCAGAGGTGGGGAATCAGAGGTGGGGAATCAGTGTCGGGGAATCAGAGGCAGGGAATCGGATGTGCGGAATCAGAAATGGGGAATCAGAGGTGGGGAATCAGAGGCGGTGAATCAGAGATGGGGAATCAGAGGCGGGGAATCAGAGGCAGGAAATCAGACACGGGGATTCAGAGGCTGGGAATCAGACGGGGGGAATCAAAGGCGGGGAATCAGAGCTGGTGAATCAGAGGCAGGGAATCAGAGTTGGGGATTCAGAGGCGGGGAATCAGATATGGGGAAACAGAGGCGGGGAATCAGAGGCGGGCAAACAGAGGCGGGGAATTAGATATGGGGAATCAGAGGTGGGGAATCAGAGGTGGTGAATCAGAGATGGGGAATCACAGGCGGGGAATCAGAGGCAGGGAATGGAATGCGGGGAATCAGAGGAAGGGAATCAGAGCTGGGGAATCAGAGGCGGGGAATCAGATATGGGGAAACAGAGGCAGGGAATCAGAGGCGGGGAAACAGAAGCGGGGAAGCAGACATGGGGAATCGGATGCAGGGAATCAGAGGTGGGGAATCAGAGCTGGGGAATCAGAGGCGGGGAATCAGAGTTGGGTCATCAGAGGTGGGGAATTAGATATGGGGAAACAGAGGCGGGGAATCAGAGGCGGGGAAACAGAGGCGGGGAATCAGATATGGGGAATCAGAGGTGGGGAATCAGAGGCAGGGAATCAGATGTGCGGAATCAGAGATGGGGAATCAGAGGCAGGGAATCAGAATCAGAAGCGGGGAATCAGATGCCGGGAATCAGAGGCCGGGAATCAAATGCTGGGAATAAGAGGCCGGGAATCAGAGGTGGGGAATCAGAGTCCGGGAATCAGAGATGGGGATTCAGAGGCGGGGAATGAGATATGGAGAATCAGAGGCGGGGAATCAGAGGCGGGGAAACAGAGGTGGGGAATCAGATATGGGGAATTAGAGGTGGCGAATCAAAGGCGGTGAATCAGAGATGGGGAATCAGAGGCGGGGAATCTGAGGCAGGGAATCAGATGCGGGGAACCAGAGGCGGGGAATCAGAGCTGGCGAATCAGAGGCGGGGAATCAGAGGTGGGCAATCAGAGCCGGGGAATCAGATATGGGGAATCAGAAGCGGGGAATCAGAGGCTGGGAAACAGAGGCGGGGAATCAGATATGGGGAATCAGAGGTGGGGAATCAGAGGTTGCAAATCAGAGATGGGGAATCAAGGCGTGGAATCAGAGGCAGGGAATCAGACGCGGGGAATCAGAGGCGGGGATTCAGAGCTGGGGAATCAGAGGCGGGGAATCAGAGGCGGGGAAACAGAGGTGGGGAATCAGATATGGGGAATTAGAGGTGGCGAATCAAAGGCGGTGAATCAGAGATGGGGAATCAGAGGCGGGGAATCAGAGGCGGGGAATCAGAGGCAGGGAATCAGACATGGGGAATCAGAGGCGGGGAATCAGAGATGGGGAATCAGAGGCGGGGAATCAGAGGCAGGGAATCGGACGCCGGGAATCAGAGGCGGGGAATCAGAGCTGGGGAATCAGAGGCGGGGTATCAGAGTTGGGGAATCAGAGGCGGGGAATCAGATATGGGGAAATAGAGGCGGGGAATCAGATATGGGGAATGAGAGGTGTGGAATCAGAGGTTGGGAATCAGAGGCAGGGAATCAGAGGCGGGGAAACAGAGGCGGGGAATCAGATATGGGGAATCAGAGGTGGTGAATCAAAGGCGGTGAAACAGAGATGGGGAATCAGGGCAGGGAATCAGAGGCAGGGAATCAGAGCTGGGGAAACAGAGGCGGGGAATCAGATATGGGGAATCAGAGGTGGGGAATCAGGGGCGGGGAATCAGTGGCAGGGAATCAGAGCTGGGGAATCAGAGGTGGGGAATCAGAGCTGGGGAAACAGAGGCGGGGAATCAGATATGGGGAATCAGAGGTGGGGAATCAGGGGCGGGGAATCAGTGGCAGGGAATCAGAGGCCGGGAATAAAAGGCGGGGAATCAGAGCTGGGGAATCAGAGGCGGGGAATCAGAGTTGGGGAATCAGAGGAGGGGAATCAGATATGGGGAAACAGAGGCCGGGAATCAGAGGCAGGGAATCGGATGTGCGGAATCAGAGATGGGAAATCAGAGGTGGGGAATCAGAGGCGGTGAATCAGAGATGGGGAATCAGAGGCGGGGAATCAGAGGCAGGAAATCAGACACGGGGATTCAGAGGCAGGGAATCAGACACGGGGAATCAGAGGTGGGGAATCAGAGATGGGGAATCAGAGGCGGGGAATCAGAGGCAGGGAATCAGACGCGGGGAATCAGAGGCGGGGAATCAGAGCTGGGGAATCAGAGGTGGGGAATCAGAGTCGGGGAATCAGAGGCAGGGAATCGGATGTGCGGAATCAGAGATGGGGAATCAGAGGTGGGGAATCAGAGGCGGTGAATCAGAGATGGGGAATCAGAGGCGGGGAATCAGAGGCAGGAAATCAGACACGGGGATTCAGAGGCTGGGAATCAGACGGGGGGAATCAAAGGCGGGGAATCAGAGCTGGTGAATCAGAGGCAGGGAATCAGAGTTGGGGATTCAGAGGCGGGGAATCAGATATGGGGAAACAGAGGCGGGGAATCAGAGGCGGGCAAACAGAGGCGGGGAATTAGATATGGGGAATCAGAGGTGGGGAATCAGAGGTGGTGAATCAGAGATGGGGAATCACAGGCGGGGAATCAGAGGCAGGGAATAGAACGCGGGGAATCAGAGGCAGGGAATCAGAGCTGGGGAATCAGAGGCGGGGAATCAGATATGGGGAAACAGAGGCGGGGAATCAGAGGCGGGGACAAAGAGCAGGGAATCAGACGCGGGGAATCAGAGCCCGGGATTCAGAGCTGGGGAATCAGAGGCGGGGAATCAGAGTTGGGGAATCAGAGGCGGGGAATCAGATATGGGGAATCAGAGGCAGGGAATCAGAGGCGGGAATACAGAGGCGGGGAATCAGATATGGGGAATCAGAGGTGGGGAATCAGGGGCAGGGAATCAGTGGCAGGGAATCAGACGCGGGGAAGCAGAGGCGGGGAATCAGAGGCAGGGAATCAGACACGGGGAATCAGAGGCGGGGAATCAGAGATGGGGAATCAGAGGCGGGGAATCAGAGGCAGGGAATCGGATGCCGGGAATCAGAGGCGGGAAATCAGAGCTGGGGAATCAGAGGCGGGGAATCAGAGTTGGGGAATCAGAGGCGGCGAAGCAGATATGGGGAAATAGAGGCGGGGAATCAGATATGGGGAATCAGAGGCAGGGAATCAGATATGGGGAATCAGAGGCTGGGAATCAGAGGGGGGGAAACAGAGGCGGGGAATAAGATATGGGGAATCAGAGGTGGGGAATAAGGGGCGGGGAATCAGTGGCAGGGAATCAGAGGCGGGGAATCAGAGGCAGGGAATCAGAGGCAGGGAATCAGACACGGGGAATCAGAGGTGGGGAATCAGAGATGGGGAATCAGAGGCGGGGAATCAGAGGCAGGGAATCAGACACGGGGAATCAGAGGCGGGGAATAAGAGCTGGGGAATCAGAGGTGGGGAATCAGTGTCGGGGAATCAGAGGCAGGGAATCGGATGTGCGGAATCAGAAATGGGGAATCAGAGGTGGGGAATCAGAGGCGGTGAATCAGAGATGGGGAATCAGAGGCGTGGAATCAGAGGCAGGAATTCAGACACGGGGATTCAGAGGCTGGGAATCAGACGGGGGGAATCAAAGGCGGGGAATCAGAGCTGGTGAATCAGAGGCAGGGAATCAGAGTTGGGGATTCAGAGGCGGGGAATCAGATATGGGGAAACAGAGGCGGGGAATCAGAGGCGGGCAAACAGAGGCGGGGAATTAGATATGGGGAATCAGAGGTGGGGAATCAGAGGTGGTGAATCAGAGATGGGGAATCACAGGCGGGGAATCAGAGGCAGGGAATGGAATGCGGGGAATCAGAGGCAGGGAATCAGAGCTGGGGAATCAGAGGCGGGGAATCAGATATGGGGAAACAGAGGCGGGGAATCAGAGGCGGGGAAACAGAGGCGGGGAAGCAGACATGGGGAATCGGATGGAGGGAATCAGAGGTGGGGAATCAGAGCTGGGGAATCAGAGGCGGGGAATCAGAGTTGGGGCTTCAGAGGTGGGGAATTAGATATGGGGAAACAGAGGCGGGGAATCAGAGGCGGGGAAACAGAGGCGGGGAATCAGATATTGGGAATCAGAGGTGGGGAATCAGAGGCAGGGAATCAGTTGTGCGGAATCAGAGATGGGGAATCAGAGGCAGGGAATCAGAATCAGAAGCGGGGAATCAGATGCCGGGAATCAGAGGCCGGGAATCAAATGCTGGGAATAAGAGGCCGGGAATCAGAGGTGGGGAATCAGAGTCCGGGAATCAGAGATGGGGATTCAGAGGCGGGGAATGAGATATGGAGAATCAGAGGCGGGGAATCAGAGGCGGGGAAACAGAGGTGGGGAATCAGATATGGGGAATCAGAGGTGGCGAATCAAAGGCGGTGAATCAGAGATGGGGAATCAGAGGCGGGGAATCAGAGGCAGGGAATCAGATGCGGGGAATCAGAGGCGGGGAATCAGAGCTGGCGAATCAGAGGCGGGGAATCAGAGGTGGGCAATCAGAGCCGGGGAATCAGATATGGGGAATCAGAAGCGGGGAATCAGAGGCTGGGAAACAGAGGCGGGGAATCAGATATGGGGAATCAGAGGTGGGGAATCAGAGGTTGTAAATCAGAGATGGGGAATCAAGGCGGGGAATCAGAGGCAGGGAATCAGACGCGGGGAATCAGAGGCGGGGATTCAGAGCTGGGGAATCAGAGGCGGGGAATCAGAGTTGGGGAATCAGAGGCAGGGAATCAGATATGGGGAATCAGAGGCGGGGAATCAGAGGCGGGGAAACAGAGGCGGGGAATCAGATATGGGGAATCAGAAGTGGGGAATCAGGGGCAGGCAATCAGTGGCAGGGAATCAGAGGCGGGGAATCAGAGGCGGGGAATCAGAGGCAGGGAATCAGACACGGGGAATCAGAGGCGGGGAATCAGAGATGGGGAATCAGAGGCGGGGAATCAGAGGCAGGGAATCGGACGCCGGGAATCAGAGGCGGGGAATCAGAGCTGGGGAATCAGAGGCGGGGAATCAGAGTTGGGGAATCAGAGGCGGGGAATCAGATATGGGGAAATAGAGGCGGGGAATCAGATATGGGGAATGAGATGTGTGGAATCAGAGGTTGGGAATCAGAGGCAGGGAATCAGAGGCGGGGAAACAGAGGCGGGGAATCAGATATAGGGAATCAGAGGTGGTGAATCAAAGGCGGTGAAACAGAGATGGGGAATCAGGGCAGGGAATCAGAGGCAGGGAATCAGAGCTGGGGAAACAGAGGCGCGGAATCAGATATGGGGAATCAGAGGTGGGGAATCAGGGGCGGGGAATCAGTGGCAGGGAATCAGAGCTGGGGAATCAGAGGTGGGGAATCAGAGCTGGGGAAACAGAGGCGGGGAATCAGATATGGGGAATCAGAGGTGGGGAATCAGGGGCGGGGAATCAGTGGCAGGGAATCAGAGTTGGGGAATCAGAGGCGGCGAAGCAGATATGGGGAAATAGAGGCGGGGAATCAGATATGGGGAATCAGAGGCAGGGAATCAGATATGGGGAATCAGAGGCTGGGAATCAGAGGGGGGGAAACAGAGGCGGGGAATAAGATATGGGGAATCAGAGGTGGGGAATCAGGGGCGGGGAATCAGTGGCAGGGAATCAGAGGCGGGGAATCAGAGGCGGGGAATCAGAGGCAGGGAATCAGACACGGGGAATCAGAGGTGGGGAATCAGAGATGGGGAATCAGAGGCGGGGAATCAGAGGCAGGGAATCAGACACGGGGAATCAGAGGCGGGGAATAAGAGCTGGGGAATCAGAGGTGGGGAATCAGTGTCGGGGAATCAGAGGCAGGGAATCGGATGTGCGGAATCAGAAATGGGGAATCAGAGGTGGGGAATCAGAGGCGGTGAATCAGAGATGGGGAATCAGAGGCGTGGAATCAGAGGCAGGAATTCAGACACGGGGATTCAGAGGCTGGGAATCAGACGGGGGGAATCAAAGGCGGGGAAACAGAGCTGGTGAATCAGAGGCAGGGAATCAGAGTTGGGGATTCAGAGGCGGGGAATCAGATATGGGGAAACAGAGGCGGGGAATCAGAGGCGGGCAAACAGAGGCGGGGAATTAGATATGGGGAATCAGAGGTCGGGAATCAGAGGTGGTGAATCAGAGATGGGGAATCATAGGCGGGGAATCAGAGGCAGGGAATGGAATGCGGGGAATCAGAGGCAGGGAATCAGAGCTGGGGAATCAGAGGCGGGGAATCAGATATGGGGAAACAGAGGCGGGGAATCAGAGGCGGGGAAACAGAGGCGGGGAAGCAGACATGGGGAATCGGATGCAGGGAATCAGAGGTATGGAATCAGAGCTGGGGAATCAGAGGCGGGGAATCAGAGTTGGGGCATCAGAGGTGGGGAATTAGATATGGGGAAACAGAGGCGGGGAATCAGAGGCGGGGAAACAGAGGCGGGGAATCAGATATTGGGAATCAGAGGTGGGGAATCAGAGGCAGGGAATCAGATGTGCGGAATCAGAGATGGGGAATCAGAGGCAGGGAATCAGAATCAGAAGCGGGGAATCAGATGCCGGGAATCAGAGGCCGGGAATCAAATGCTGGGAATAAGAGGCCGGGAATCAGAGGTGGGGAATCAGAGTCCGGGAATCAGAGATGGGGATTCAGAGGCGGGGAATGAGATATGGAGAATCAGAGGCGGGGAATCAGAGGCGGGGAAACAGAGGTGGGGAATCAGATATGGGGAATCAGAGGTGGCGAATCAAAGGCGGTGAATCAGAGATGGGGAATCAGAGGCGGGGAATCAGAGGCAGGGAATCAGATGCGGGGAATCAGAGGCGGGGAATCAGAGCTGGCGAATCAGAGGCGGGGAATCAGAGGTGGGCAATCAGAGCCGGGGAATCAGAATGGGGAATCAGAAGCGGGGAATCAGAGGCTGGGAAACAGAGGCGGGGAATCAGATATGGGGAATCAGAGGTGGGGAATCAGAGGTTGTAAATCAGAGATGGGGAATCAAGGCGGGGAATCAGAGGCAGGGAATCAGACGCGGGGAATCAGAGGCGGGGATTCAGAGCTGGGGAATCAGAGGCGGGGAATCAGAGTTGGGGAATCAGAGGCAGGGAATCAGATATGGGGAATCAGAGGCGGGGAATCAGAGGCGGGGAAACAGAGGCGGGGAATCAGATATGGGGAATCAGAAGTGGGGAATCAGGGGCAGGCAATCAGTGGCAGGGAATCAGAGGCGGGGAATCAGAGGCGGGGAATCAGAGGCAGGGAATCAGACACGGGGAATCAGAGGCGGGGAATCAGAGATGGGGAATCAGAGGCGGGGAATCAGAGGCAGGGAATCGGACGCCGGGAATCAGAGGCGGGGAATCAGAGCTGGGGAATCAGAGGCGGGGAATCAGAGTTGGGGAATCAGAGGCGGGGAATCAGATATGGGGAAATAGAGGCGGGGAATCAGATATGGGGAATGAGATGTGTGGAATCAGAGGTTGGGAATCAGAGGCAGGGAATCAGAGGCGGGGAAACAGAGGCGGGGAATCAGATATAGGGAATCAGAGGTGGTGAATCAAAGGCGGTGAAACAGAGATGGGGAATCAGGGCAGGGAATCAGAGGCAGGGAATCAGAGCTGGGGAAACAGAGGCGCGGAATCAGATATGGGGAATCAGAGGTGGGGAATCAGGGGCGGGGAATCAGTGGCAGGGAATCAGAGCTGGGGAATCAGAGGTGGGGAATCAGAGCTGGGGAAACAGAGGCGGGGAATCAGATATGGGGAATCACAGGTGGGGAATCAGGGGCGGGGAATCAGTGGCAGGGAATCAGAGTTGGGGAATCAGAGGCGGCGAAGCAGATATGGGGAAATAGAGGCGGGGAATCAGATATGGGGAATCAGAGGCAGGGAATCAGATATGGGGAATCAGAGGCTGGGAATCAGAGGGGGGGAAACAGAGGCGGGGAATAAGATATGGGGAATCAGAGGTGGGGAATCAGGGGCGGGGAATCAGTGGCAGGGAATTAGAGGCGGGGAATCAGAGGCGGGGAATCAGAGGCAGGGAATCAGACACGGGGAATCAGAGGTGGGGAATCAGAGATGGGGAATCAGAGGCGGGGAATCAGAGGCAGGGAATCAGACACGGGGAATCAGAGGCGGGGAATAAGAGCTGGGGAATCAGAGGTGGGGAATCAGTGTCGGGGAATCAGAGGCAGGGAATCGGATGTGCGGAATCAGAAATGGGGAATCAGAGGTGGGGAATCAGAGGCGGTGAATCAGAGATGGGGAATCAGAGGCGTGGAATCAGAGGCAGGAATTCAGACACGGGGATTCAGAGGCTGGGAATCAGACGGGGGGAATCAAAGGCGGGGAAACAGAGCTGGTGAATCAGAGGCAGGGAATCAGAGTTGGGGATTCAGAGGCGGGGAATCAGATATGGGGAAACAGAGGCGGGGAATCAGAGGCGGGCAAACAGAGGCGGGGAATTAGATATGGGGAATCAGAGGTCGGGAATCAGAGGTGGTGAATCAGAGATGGGGAATCATAGGCGGGGAATCAGAGGCAGGGAATGGAATGCGGGGAATCAGAGGCAGGGAATCAGAGCTGGGGAATCAGAGGCGGGGAATCAGATATGGGGAAACAGAGGCGGGGAATCAGAGGCGGGGAAACAGAGGCGGGGAAGCAGACATGGGGAATCGGATGCAGGGAATCAGAGGTGGGGAATCAGAGCTGGGGAATCAGAGGCGGGGAATCAGAGTTGGGGCATCAGAGGTGGGGAATTAGATATGGGGAAACAGAGGCGGGGAATCAGAGGCGGGGAAACAGAGGCGGGGAATCAGATATTGGGAATCAGAGGTGGGGAATCAGAGGCAGGGAATCAGATGTGCGGAATCAGAGATGGGGAATCAGAGGCAGGGAATCAGAATCAGAAGCGGGGAATCAGATGCCGGGAATCAGAGGCCGGGAATCAAATGCTGGGAATAAGAGGCCGGGAATCAGAGGTGGGGAATCAGAGTCCGGGAATCAGAGATGGGGATTCAGAGGCGGGGAATGAGATATGGAGAATCAGAGGCGGGGAATCAGAGGCGGGGAAACAGAGGTGGGGAATCAGATATGGGGAATCAGAGGTGGCGAATCAAAGGCGGTGAATCAGAGATGGGGAATCAGAGGCGGGGAATCAGAGGCAGGGAATCAGATGCGGGGAATCAGAGGCGGGGAATCAGAGCTGGCGAATCAGAGGCGGGGAATCAGAGGTGGGCAATCAGAGCCGGGGAATCAGAATGGGGAATCAGAAGCGGGGAATCAGAGGCTGGGAAACAGAGGCGGGGAATCAGATATGGGGAATCAGAGGTGGGGAATCAGAGGTTGTAAATCAGAGATGGGGAATCAAGGCGGGGAATCAGAGGCAGGGAATCAGACGCGGGGAATCAGAGGCGGGGATTCAGAGCTGGGGAATCAGAGGCGGGGAATCAGAGTTGGGGAATCAGAGGCAGGGAATCAGATATGGGGAATCAGAGGCGGGGAATCAGAGGCGGGGAAACAGAGGCGGGGAATCAGATATGGGGAATCAGAAGTGGGGAATCAGGGGCAGGCAATCAGTGGCAGGGAATCAGAGGCGGGGAATCAGAGGCGGGGAATCAGAGGCAGGGAATCAGACACGGGGAATCAGAGGCGGGGAATCAGAGATGGGGAATCAGAGGCGGGGAATCAGAGGCAGGGAATCGGACGCCGGGAATCAGAGGCGGGGAATCAGAGCTGGGGAATCAGAGGCGGGGAATCAGAGTTGGGGAATCAGATGCGGGGAATCAGATATGGGGAATCAGAGGTGGGGAATCAGGGGCGAGGAATCAGTGGCAGGGAATCAGAGGCCGGGAATAAAAGGCGGGGAATCAGAGCTGTGGAATCAGGGGCCGGGAATCAGAGGCAGGGAAACAGAGGCGGGGAATCAGATATGGGGAATCAGAGGTGGGGAATTAGAGGTTGCGAATCAGAGGCAGGGAATCAGAGGCGGGGAATCAGAGGCGGGGAATCAGAGGCAGGGAATCGGATGTGCGGAATCAGAGATGGGGAATCAGAGGTGGGGATTCAGAGGTGGTGAATCAGAGAAGGGGATTCAGAGGCAGGGAATCAGACGCAGGGAATCAGAGGCGGGGAATCATAGCTGGCGAATTAGAGGAGGGGAATCAAAGTTGGGGAATCAGAGGCGGGGAATCAGATATGGGGAAACAGAGGCGGGGAATCAGAGGCGGGGAAACAGAGGCGGGGAATCATAGGCGGGGAATCAGAGATGGGGAATCAGAGGCGGGGAATCAGAGGCAGGGAATCGGATGCCGGAAATCAGAGGCGGGAAATCAGAGGCAGGGAATCAGACACGGGGAATCAGAGGCGGGGAATCAGAGATGGGGAATCAGAGGCGGGGAATCAGAGGCAGGGAATCGGACGCCGGGAATCAGAGGCGGGGAATCAGAGCTGGGGAATCAGAGGCGGGGAATCAGAGTTGGGGAATCAGAGGCGGGGAATCAGATATGGGGAAATAGAGGCGGGGAATCAGATATGGGGAATGAGAGGTGTGGAATCAGAGGTTGGGAATCAGAGGCAGGGAATCAGAGGCGGGGAAACAGAGGCGGGGAATCAGATATGGGGAATCAGAGGTGGCGAATCAAAGGCGGTGAAACAGAGATGGGGAATCAGGGCAGGGAATCAGAGGCAGGGAATCAGAGCTGGGGAAACAGAGGCGGGGAATCAGATATGGGGAATCAGAGGTGGGGAATCAGGGGCGGGGAATCAGTGGCAGGGAATCAGAGCTGGGGAATCAGAGGTGGGGAATCAGAGCTGGGGAAACAGAGGCGGGGAATCAGATATGGGGAATCAGAGGTGGGGAATCAGGGGCGGGGAATCAGTGGCAGGGAATCAGAGGCCGGGAATAAAAGGCGGGGAATCAGAGCTGTGGAATCAGAGGCCGTGAATCAGAGGCAGGGAAACAGAGGCGGGGAATCAGATATGGGAAATCAGAGGTGGGGAATTAGAGGTTGCGAATCAGAGGCAGGGAATCAGAGGCGGGGAATCAGAGGCGGGGAATCAGAGGCAGGGAATCGGATGTGCGGAATCAGAGATGGGGAATCAGAGGTGGGGATTCAGAGGTGGTGAATCAGAGAAGGGGAATCAGAGGCAGGGAATCAGACGCAGGGAATCAGAGGCGGGGAATCAGATATGGGGAAACAGAGGCGGGGAATCAGAGGCGGGGAAACAGAGGCGGGGAATCATAGGCGGGGAATCAGAGATGGGGAATCAGAGGCGGGGAATCAGAGGCAGGGAATCGGATGCCGGAAATCAGAGGCGGGAAATCAGAGCTGGGGAATCAGAGGCGGGGAATCAGAGTTGGGGAATCAGAGGCGGCAAAGCAGATATGGGGAAAATGAGGCGGGGAATCAGATATGGGGAATCAGAGGCGGGGAATCAGATATGGGGAATCAGAGGCTGGGAATCAGAGCGGGGGAAACAGAGGCGGGGAATAAGATATGGGGAATTAGAGGTGGGGAATCAGTGGTTGGGAATCAGTGGCAGGCAATCAGAGGCGGGGAATCAGAGGCGGGGATTCAGAGGCAGGGAATCAGACACGGGGAATCAGAGGTGGGGAATCAGAGATGGGGAATCAGAGGCGGGGAATCAGAGGCAGGGAATCAGACGCGGGGAATCAGAGGCGGGGAATCAGAGCTGGGGAATCAGAGGTGGGGAATCAGAGTCGGGGAATCAGAGGCAGGGAATCGGATGTGCGGAATCAGAGATGGGGAATCAGAGGTGGGGAATCAGAGGCGGTGAATCAGAGATGGGGAATCAGAGGCGGGGAATCAGAGGCAGGAAATCAGACACAGGGATTCAGAGGCTGGGAATCAGACGGGGGGAATCAAAGGCGGGGAATCAGAGCTGGTGAATCAGAGGCAGGGAATCAGAGTTGGGGATTCAGAGGCGGGGAATCAGATATGGGGAAACAGAGGCGGGGAATCAGAGGCGGGCAAACAGAGGCGGGGAATTAGATATGGGGAATCAGAGGTGGGGAATCAGAGGTGGTGAATCAGAGATGGGGAATCACAGGCGGGGAATCAGAGGCAAAAAATAGAACGCGGGGAATCAGAGGCAGGGAATCAGAGCTGGGGAATCAGAGGCGGGGAATCAGATATGGGGAAACAGAGGCGGGGAATCAGAGGCGGGGAAACAGAGGCAGGGAATCAGACATGGGGAATCGGATGCGGGGAATCAGAGGTGGGGAATCAGAGCTGGGGAATCAGAGGCGGGGAATCAGAGTTGGGGCATCAGAGGTGGGGAATTAGATATGGGGAAACAGAGGCGGGGAATCAGAGGCGGGGAAACAGAGGCGGGGAATCAGATATGGGGAATCAGAGGTGGGGAATCAGAGGCAGGGAATCAGATGTGCGGAATCAGAGATGGGGAATCAGAGGCAGGGAATCAGAATCAAAAGCGGGGAATTAGAGGCCGGGAATCAGAGGCCGGGAATCAGATGCTGGGAATAAGAGGCCGGGAATCAGAGGTGGGGAATCAGAGTCCGGGAATCAGAGATGGGGATTCAGAGGCGGGGAATGAGATATGGAGAATCAGAGGCGGGGAATCAGAGGCGGGGAAACAGAGGTGGGGAATCAGATATGGGGAATCAGAGGTGGCGAATCAAAGGCGGTGAATCAGAGATGGGGAAACAGAGGCGGGGAATCAGACACGGGGATTCAGAGGTGGGGAATCAGAGATGGGGAATCAGAGGCGGGGAATCAGAGGCAGGGAATCAGACGCGGGGAATCAGAGGCGGGGAATCAGAGCTGGGGAATCAGAGGTGGGGAATCAGAGTCGGGGAATCAGAGGCAGGGAATCGGATGTGCGGAATCAGAGATGGGGAATCAGAGGCGGTGAATCAGAGATGGGGAATCAGAGGCGGGGAATCAGAGGCAGGAAATCAGACACGGGGATTCAGAGGCTGGGAATCAGATGGGGGGAATCAAAGGCGGGGAATCAGAGCTGGTGAATCAGGGGCAGGGAATCAGAGTTGGGGATTCAGAGGCGGGGAATCAGACATGGGGAAACAGAGGCGGGGAATCAGAGGCGGGCAAACAGAGGCGGGGAATTAGATATGGGGAATCAGAGGTGGGGAATCAGAAGTGGTGAATCAGAGATGGGGAATCACTGGCGGGGAATCAGAGGCAGGGAATAGAACGCGGGGAATCAGAGGCAGGGAATCAGAGCTGGGGAATCAGAGGCGGGGAATCAGAGGCGGGGAAACAGAGGCGGGGAATCAGACATGGGGAATCGGGTGCGAAGAATCAGAGGTGGGGAATCAGAGCTGTGGAATCAGAGGCGGGGAATCAGAGTTGGGGCATCAGAGGTGGGGAATTAGATATGGGGAAACAGAGGCGGGGTATTAGAGGCCGGGAATCAGAGGCCGGGAATCAGATGCTGGGGAATCAGAGTCCGGGAATCAGAGATGGGGATTCAGAGGCGGGGAATGAGATATGGAGAATCAGAGGCGGGGAATCAGAGGCGGGGAAACAGAGGTGGGGAATCAGATATGGGGAATCAGAGGTGGCGAATCAAAGGCGGTGAATCAGAGATGGGGAAACAGAGGCGGGGAATCAGAGGCGGGTAAACAGAGGTGGGGAATCACATATGGGGAATCAGAGGCGGGGAAACAGAGGCAGGGAATCCGATATGGGGAATCAGAGGCGGGGAATCAGAGGTGGGGAATCATAGGCAGGGAATCAGATGTGCGGAATCAGAGATGGGGAATCAGAGGCCGGGAATCAGAGTTGGTGAATCAGAGATGGGGAATCAGAGGCGGTGAATCACAGGTGCGCAATAAGAGGCGGGGAATCAGATATGGGGAATCAGAGGCGGGGAATCAGAGGCGGGGAAACAGAGGTGGGAAATCAGATATTGGGAATCAGAGGTGGGGCATCAGAGGTTGTGAATCACAGATGGGGAATCAGAGGCGGGGAATCAGAGGCAGAAAATCAGACGCGGGGAATCAGAGCCGGGGATTGAGAGCTGGGGAATCAGAGGCGGGGAATCAGAGTTGGGGAATCAGAAGAGGGGAATCAGATATGGGGAAACAGAGGCCGGGAATCAGAGGCAGGGAAACAGAGGCGGGGAATCAGATATGGTGAATCAGAGCTGGGGAATTAGAGGTTGCGAATCAGAGGCGGGGAATCAGAGGCGGGGAATCAGAGGCAGGGAATCGGATGTGCGGAATCAGAGATGGGGAATCAGAGGTGGGGATTCAGAGGTGGTGAATCAGAGAAGGGGAATCAGAGGCTGGGAATCAGAGGCAGGGAATCATACGCAGGGAATCAGAGGCGGGGAATCATAGCTGGCGAATTAGAGGAGGGGAATCAGAGTTGGGGAATCAGACGCGGGGAATCAGATATGGGGAAACAGAGGCGGGGAATCAGAGGCGGGGAAACAGAGGCGGGGAATCAGATATGGGGAATCAGAGGTGGGGAATCAGGGGCAGGGAATCAGTGGCAGGGAATCAGACGCGGGGAATCAGAGGCGGGGAATCAGAGGCAGGTAATCAGACACGGGGAATCAGAGGCGGGGAATCAGAGATGGGGAATCAGAGGCGGGGAATCAGAGGCAGGGAATAGGATGCCGGAAATCAGAGGCGGGAAATCAGAGCTGGGGAATCAGAGGCGGGGAATCAGAGTTGGGGAATTAGAGGCGGCGAATAAGATATGGGGAAGTAGAGGCGGGGAATCAGATATGGGGAATCAGAGGCGGGAAATCAGATATGGGGAATCAGAGGCTGGGATTCAGAGGGGGGGAAACAGAGGCGGGGAATAAGATATGGGGAATCAGAGGTGGGGAATCAGGGGCGGGGAATCAGTGGCAGGGAATCAGAGGCGGGGAATCAGAGGCGGGGATTCAGAGGCAGGGAATCAGACACGGGGAAACAGAGGTGGGGAATCAGAGATGGGGAATCAGAGGCGGGGAATCAGAGGCAGGGAATCAGACGCGGGGAATCAGAGGCGGGGAATCAGAGCTGGGGAATCAGAGGTGGGGAATCAGAGTCAGGGAATCAGAGGCAGGGAATCGGATGTGCGGAATCAGAGATGGGGTATCAGAGGCGGTGAATCAGAGATGGGGAATCAGAGGCGGGGAATCAGAGGCAGGAAATCAGACACGGGGATTCAGAGGCTGGGAATCAGACGGGGGGAATCAAAGGCGGGGAATCACAGCTGGTGAATCAGAGGCAGGGAATCAGAGTTGGGGATTCAGAGGCGTGGAATCAGACATGGGGAAACAGAGGCGGGGAATCAGAGGCGGGCAAACAGAGGCGGGGAATCAGAGGCGGGGAATCAGAGGCAGGGAATCAGACACGGGGAATCAGAGGTGGGGAATCAGAGATGGGGAATCAGAGGCGGGGAATCAGAGGCAGGGAATCAGACACGGGGAATCAGAGGCGGGGAATAAGAGCTGGGGAATCAGAGGTGGGGAATCAGAGTCGGGGAATCAGAGGCAGGGAATCGGATGTGCGGAATCAGAAATGGGGAATCAGAGGTGGGGAATCAGAGGCGGTGAATCAGAGATGGGGAATCAGAGACGTGGAATCAGAGGCAGGAATTCAGACACGGGGATTCAGAGGCTGGGAATCAGACGGGGGGAATCAAAGGCGGGGAATCAGAGCTGGTGAATCAGAGGCAGGGAATCAGAGTTGGGGATTCAGAGGCGGGGAATCAGATATGGGGAAACAGAGGCGGGGAATCAGAGGCGGGCAAACAGAGGCGGGGAATTAGATATGGGGAATCAGAGGTGGGGAATCAGAGGTGGTGAATCAGAGATGGGGAATCACAGGCGGGGAATCAGAGGCAGGGAATGGAATGCGGGGAATCAGAGGCAGGGAATCAGAGCTGGGGAATCAGAGGCGGGGAATCAGATATGGGGAAACAGAGGCGGGGAATCAGAGGCGGGGAAACAGAGGCGGGGAATCAGACATGGGGAATCGGATGCAGGGAATCAGAGGTGGGGAATCAGAGCTGGGGAATCAGAGGCGGGGAATCAGGGGCGGGGAATCAGTGGCAGGGAATCAGAGGCCGGGAATAAAAGGCGGGGAATCAGAGCTGTGGAATCAGAGGCCGGGAATCAGAGGCAGGGAAACAGAGGTGGGGAATCAGAGCTGGGGAAACAGAGGCGGGGAATCAGATATGGGGAATCAGAGGTGGGGAATCAGGGGCGGGGAATCAGTGGCAGGGAATCAGAGGCCGGGAATAAAAGGCGGGGAATCAGAGCTGTGGAATCAGAGGCCGGGAATCAGAGGCAGGGAAACAGAGGCGGGGAATCAGATATGGGGAATCAGAGGTGGGGAATTAGAGGTTGCGAATCAGAGGCAGGGAATCAGAGGCGGGGAATCAGAGGCGGGGAATCAGAGGCAGGGAATCGGATGTGCGGAATCAGAGATGGGGAATCAGAGGTGGGGATTCAGAGGTGGTGAATCAGAGAAGGGGAATCAGAGGCAGGGAATCAGAGGCGGGTAAACAGAGGTGGGGAATCACATATGGGGAATCAGAGGCGGGGAAACAGAGGCAGGGAATCCGATATGGGGAATCAGAGGCGGGGAATCAGAGGTGGGGAATCATAGGCAGGGAATCAGATGTGCGGAATCAGAGATGGGGAATCAGAGGCCGGGAATCAGAGTTGGTGAATCAGAGATGGGGAATCAGAGGCGGTGAATCACAGGTGCGCAATCAGAGGCGGGGAATCAGATATGGGGATTCAGAGGCGGGGAATCAGAGGCGGGGAAACAGAGGTGGGAAATCAGATATTGGGAATCAGAGGTGGGGCATCAGAGGTTGTGAATCACAGATGGGGAATCAGAGGCGGGGAATCAGAGGCAGAAAATCAGACGCGGGGAATCAGAGCCGGGGATTGAGAGCTGGGGAATCAGAGGCGGGGAATCAGAGTTGGGGAATCAGAGGAGGGGAATCAGATATGGGGAAACAGAGGCCGGGAATCAGAGGCAGGGAAACAGAGGCGGGGAATCAGATATGGTGAATCAGAGCTGGGGAATTAGAGGTTGCGAATCAGAGGCGGGGAATCAGATATGGGGAATCAGAGGTGGGGAATCAGGGGCGGGGAATCAGTGGCAGGGAATCAGAGCTGGGGAATCAGAGGTGGGGAATCAGAGCTGGGGAAACAGAGGCGGGGAATCAGATATGGGGAATCAGAGGTGGGGAATCAGGGGCGGGGAATCAGTGGCAGGGAATCAGAGGCCGGGAATAAAAGGCGGGGAATCAGAGCTGTGGAATCAGAGGCCGTGAATCAGAGGCAGGGAAACAGAGGCGGGGAATCAGATATGGGAAATCAGAGGTGGGGAATTAGAGGTTGCGAATCAGAGGCAGGGAATCAGAGGCGGGGAATCAGAGGCGGGGAATCAGAGGCAGGGAATCGGATGTGCGGAATCAGAGATGGGGAATCAGAGGTGGGGATTCAGAGGTGGTGAATCAGAAAAGGGGAATCAGAGGCAGGGAATCAGACGCAGGGAATCAGAGGCGGGGAATCAGATATGGGGAAACAGAGGCGGGGAATCAGAGGCGGGGAAACAGAGGCGGGGAATCATAGGCGGGGAATCAGAGATGGGGAATCAGAGGCGGGGAATCAGAGGCAGGGAATCGGATGCCGGAAATCAGAGGCGGGAAATCAGAGCTGGGGAATCAGAGGCGGGGAATCAGAGTTGGGGATTCAGAGGCGGCAAAGCAGATATGGGGAAAATGAGGCGGGGAATCAGATATGGGGAATCAGAGGCGGGGAATCAGATATGGGGAATCAGAGGCTGGGAATCAGAGCGGGGGAAACAGAGGCGGGGAATAAGATATGGGGAATTAGAGGTGGGGAATCAGTGGTGGGGAATCAGTGGCAGGCAATCAGAGGCGGGGAATCAGAGGCGGGGATTCAGAGGCAGGGAATCAGACACGGGGAATCAGAGGTGGGGAATCAGAGATGGGGAATCAGAGGCGGGGAATCAGAGGCAGGGAATCAGACGCGGGGAATCAGAGGCGGGGAATCAGAGCTGGGGAATCAGAGGTGGGGAATCAGAGTCGGGGAATCAGAGGCAGGGAATCGGATGTGCGGAATCAGAGATGGGGAATCAGAGGTGGGGAATCAGAGGCGGTGAATCAGAGATGGGGAATCAGAGGCGGGGAATCAGAGGCAGGAAATCAGACACAGGGATTCAGAGGCTGGGAATCAGACGGGGGGAATCAAAGGCGGGGAATCAGAGCTGGTGAATCAGAGGCAGGGAATCAGAGTTGGGGATTCAGAGGCGGGGAATCAGATATGGGGAAACAGAGGCGGGGAATCAGAGGCGGGCAAACAGAGGCGGGGAATTAGATATGGGGAATCAGAGGTGGGGAATCAGAGGTGGTGAATCAGAGATGGGGAATCACAGGCGGGGAATCAGAGGCAGGGAATAGAACGCGGGGAATCAGAGGCAGGGAATCAGAGCTGGGGAATCAGAGGCGGGGAATCAGATATGGGGAAACAGAGGCGGGGAATCAGAGGCGGGGAAACAGAGGCAGGGAATCAGACATGGGGAATCGGATGCGGGGAATCAGAGGTGGGGAATGAGAGCTGGGGAATCAGAGGCGGGGAATCAGAGTTGGGGCATCAGAGGTGGGGAATTAGATATGGGGAAACAGAGGCGGGGAATCAGAGGCGGGGAAACAGAGGCGGGGAATCAGATATGGGGAATCAGAGGTGGGGAATCAGAGGCAGGGAATCAGATGTGCGGAATCAGAGATGGGGAATCAGAGGCAGGGAATCAGAATCAAAAGCGGGGAATTAGAGGCCGGGAATCAGAGGCCGGGAATCAGATGCTGGGAATAAGAGGCCGGGAATCAGAGGTGGGGAATCAGAGTCCGGGAATCAGAGATGGGGATTCAGAGGCGGGGAATGAGATATGGAGAATCAGAGGCGGGGAATCAGAGGCGGGGAAACAGAGGTGGGGAATCAGATATGGGGAATCAGAGGTGGCGAATCAAAGGCGGTGAATCAGAGATGGGGAAACAGAGGCGGGGAATCAGACACGGGGAATCAGAGGTGGGGAATCAGAGATGGGGAATCAGAGGCGGGGAATCAGAGGCAGGGAATCAGACGCGGGGAATCAGAGGCGGGGAATCAGAGCTGGGGAATCAGAGGTGGGGAATCAGAGTCGGGGAATCAGAGGCAGGGAATCGGATGTGCGGAATCAGAGATGGGGAATCAGAGGCGGTGAATCAGAGATGGGGAATCTGAGGCGGGGAATCAGAGGCAGGAAATCAGACACGGGGATTCAGAGGCTGGGAATCAGACGGGGGGAATCAAAGGCGGGGAATCAGAGCTGGTGAATCAGGGGCAGGGAATCAGAGTTGGGGATTCAGAGGCGGGGAATCAGACATGGGGAAACAGAGGCGGGGAATCAGAGGCGGGCAAACAGAGGCGGGGAATTAGATATGGGGAATCAGAGGTGGGGAATCAGAAGTGGTGAATCAGAGATGGGGAATCACTGGCGGGGAATCAGAGGCAGGGAATAGAACGCGGGGAATCAGAGGCAGGGAATCAGAGCTGGGGAATCAGAGGCGGGGAATCAGAGGCGGGGAAACAGAGGCGGGGAATCAGACATGGGGAATCGGGTGCGAAGAATCAGAGGTGGGGAATCAGAGCTGTGGAATCAGAGGCGGGGAATCAGAGTTGGGGCATCAGAGGTGGGGAATTAGATATGGGGAAACAGAGGCGGGGTATTAGAGGCCGGGAATCAGAGGCCGGGAATCAGATGCTGGGGAATCAGAGTCCGGGAATCAGAGATGGGGATTCAGAGGCGGGGAATGAGATATGGAGAATCAGAGGCGGGGAATCAGAGGCGGGGAAACAGAGGTGGGGAATAAGATATGGGGAATCAGAGGTGGCGAATCAAAGGCGGTGAATCAGAGATGGGGAAACAGAGGCGGGGAATCAGAGGCGGGTAAACAGAGGTGGGGAATCACATATGGGGAATCAGAGGCGGGGAAACAGAGGCAGGGAATCCGATATGGGGAATCAGAGGCGGGGAATCAGAGGTGGGGAATCATAGGCAGGGAATCAGATGTGCGGAATCAGAGATGGGGAATCAGAGGCCGGGAATCAGAGTTGGTGAATCAGAGATGGGGAATCAGAGGTGGTGAATCACAGGTGCGCAATCAGAGGCGGGGAATCAGATATGGGGAATCAGAGGCGGGGAATCAGAGGCGGGGAAACAGAGGTGGGAAATCAGATATTGGGAATCAGAGGTGGGGCATCAGAGGTTGTGAATCACAGATGGGGAATCAGAGGCGGGGAATCAGAGGCAGAAAATCAGACGCGGGGAATCAGAGCCGGGGATTGAGAGCTGGGGAATCAGAGGCGGGGAATCAGAGTTGGGGAATCAGAGGAGGGGAATCAGATATGGGGAAACAGAGGCCGGGAATCAGAGGCAGGGAAACAGAGGCGGGGAATCAGATATGGTGAATCAGAGCTGGGGAATTAGAGGTTGCGAATCAGAGGCGGGGAATCAGAGGCGGGGAATCAGAGTTGGTGAATCAGAGATGGGGAATCAGAGGTGGTGAATCACAGGTGCGCAATCAGAGGCGGGGAATCAGATATGGGGAATCAGAGGCGGGGAATCAGAGGCGGGGAAACAGAGGTGGGAAATCAGATATTGGGAATCAGAGGTGGGGCATCAGAGGTTGTGAATCACAGATGGGGAAACAGAGGCGGGGAATCAGAGGCGGGCAAACAGAGGCGGGGAATTAGATATGGGGAATCAGAGGTGGGGAATCAGAGGTGGTGAATCAGATATGGGGAAACAGAGGCGGGGAATCAGAGGCGGGCAAACAGAGGCGGGGAATTAGATATGGGGAATCAGAGGTGGGGAATCAGAGGCGGGGAATCAGATATGGGGAAACAGAGGCGGGGAATCAGAGGCGGGGAAAAAGAGCAGGGAATCAGATGCGGGGAATCAGAGCCCGGGATTCAGAGCTGGGGAATCAGAGGCGGGGAATCAGAGTTGGGGAATCACAGGCGGGGAATCAGATATGGGGAATCAGAGGCAGGGAATCAGAGGCGGGAATACAGAGGCGGGGAATCAGATATGGGGAATCAGAGGTGGGGAATCAGGGGCAGGGAATCAGTGGCAGGGAATCAGACGCGGGGAATCAGAGGCGGGGAATTAGAGGCAGGGAATCAGACACGGGGAATCAGAGGCGGGGAATCAGAGATGGGGAATCAGAGGCGGGGAATCAGAGGCAGGGAATCGGATGCCGGGAATCAGAGGCGGGAAATCAGAGCTGGGGAATCAGAGGCGGGGAATCAGAGTTGGGGAATCAGAGGCGGCGAAGCAGATATGGGGAAATAGAGGCGGGGAATCAGATATGGGGAATCAGAGGCAGGGAATCAGATATGGGGAATCAGAGGCTGGGAATCAGAGGGGGGGAAACAGAGGCGGGGAATAAGATATGGGGAATCAGAGGTGGGGAATCAGGGGCGGGGAATCAGTGGCAGCGAATCAGAGGCGGGGAATCAGAGGCGGGGAATCAGAGGCAGGGAATCAGACACGGGGAATCAGAGGTGGGGAATCAGAGATGGGGAATCAGAGGCGGGGAATCAGAGGCAGGGAATCAGACACGGGGAATCAGAGGCGGGGAATAAGAGCTGGGGAATCAGAGGTGGGGAATCAGTGTCGGGGAATCAGAGGCAGGGAATCGGATGTGCGGAATCAGAAATGGGGAATCAGAGGTGGGGAATCAGAGGCGGTGAATCAGAGATGGGGAATCAGAGGCGTGGAATCAGAGGCAGGAATTCAGACACGGGGATTCAGAGGCTGGGAATCAGACGGGGGGAATCAAAGGCGGGGAATCAGAGCTGGTGAATCAGAGGCAGGGAATCAGAGTTGGGGATTCAGAGGCGGGGAATCAGATATGGGGAAACAGAGGCGGGGAATCAGAGGCGGGCAAACAGAGGCGGGGAATTAGATATGGGGAATCAGAGGTGGGGAATCAGAGGTGGTGAATCAGAGATGGGGAATCACAGGCGGGGAATCAGAGGCAGGGAATGGAATGCGGGGAATCAGAGGCAGGGAATCAGAGCTGGGGAATCAGAGCTGGGGAATCAGAGGTGGGGAATCAGAGTCGGGGAATCAGAGGCAGGGAATCGGATGTGCGGAATCAGAGATGGGGAATCAGAGGCGGTGAATCAGAGATGGGGAATCTGAGGCGGGGAATCAGAGGCAGGAAATCAGACACGGGGATTCAGAGGCTGGGAATCAGACGGGGGGAATCAAAGGCGGGGAATCAGAGCTGGTGAATCAGGGGCAGGGAATCAGAGTTGGGGATTCAGAGGCGGGGAATCAGACATGGGGAAACAGAGGCGGGGAATCAGAGGCGGGCAAACAGAGGCGGGGAATTAGATATGGGGAATCAGAGGTGGGGAATCAGAAGTGGTGAATCAGAGATGGGGAATCACTGGCGGGGAATCAGAGGCAGGGAATAGAACGCGGGGAATCAGAGGCAGGGAATCAGAGCTGGGGAATCAGAGGCGGGGAATCAGAGGCGGGGAAACAGAGGCGGGGAATCAGACATGGGGAATCGGGTGCGAAGAATCAGAGGTGGGGAATCAGAGCTGTGGAATCAGAGGCGGGGAATCAGAGTTGGGGCATCAGAGGTGGGGAATTAGATATGGGGAAACAGAGGCGGGGTATTAGAGGCCGGGAATCAGAGGCCGGGAATCAGATGCTGGGGAATCAGAGTCCGGGAATCAGAGATGGGGATTCAGAGGCGGGGAATGAGATATGGAGAATCAGAGGCGGGGAATCAGAGGCGGGGAAACAGAGGTGGGGAATAAGATATGGGGAATCAGAGGTGGCGAATCAAAGGCGGTGAATCAGAGATGGGGAAACAGAGGCGGGGAATCAGAGGCGGGTAAACAGAGGTGGGGAATCACATATGGGGAATCAGAGGCGGGGAAACAGAGGCAGGGAATCCGATATGGGGAATCAGAGGCGGGGAATCAGAGGTGGGGAATCATAGGCAGGGAATCAGATGTGCGGAATCAGAGATGGGGAATCAGAGGCCGGGAATCAGAGTTGGTGAATCAGAGATGGGGAATCAGAGGTGGTGAATCACAGGTGCGCAATCAGAGGCGGGGAATCAGATATGGGGAATCAGAGGCGGGGAATCAGAGGCGGGGAAACAGAGGTGGGAAATCAGATATTGGGAATCAGAGGTGGGGCATCAGAGGTTGTGAATCACAGATGGGGAATCAGAGGCGGGGAATCAGAGGCAGAAAATCAGACGCGGGGAATCAGAGCCGGGGATTGAGAGCTGGGGAATCAGAGGCGGGGAATCAGAGTTGGGGAATCAGAGGAGGGGAATCAGATATGGGGAAACAGAGGCCGGGAATCAGAGGCAGGGAAACAGAGGCGGGGAATCAGATATGGTGAATCAGAGCTGGGGAATTAGAGGTTGCGAATCAGAGGCGGGGAATCAGAGGCGGGGAATCAGAGGCAGGGAATCGGATGTGCGGAATCAGAGATGGGGAATCAGAGGTGGGGATTCAGAGGTGGTGAATCAGAGAAGGGGAATCAGAGGCTGGGAATCAGAGGCAGGGAATCAGACGCAGGGAATCAGAGGCAGGGAATCATAGCTGGCGAATTAGAGGAGGGGAATCAGAGTTGGGGAATCAGAGGCGGGGAATCAGATATGGGGAAACAGAGGCGGGGAATCAGAGGCGGGGAAACAGAGGCGGGGAATCAGATATGGGGAATCAGAGGTGGGGAATCAGGGGCAGGGAATCAGTGGCAGGGAATCAGACGCGGGGAATCAGAGGCGGGGAATCAGAGGCAGGTAATCAGACACGGGGAATCAGAGGCGGGGAATCAGAGATGGGGAATCAGAGGCGGGGAATCAGAGGCAGGGAATCGGATGCCGGAAATCAGAGGCGGGAAATCAGAGCTGGGGAATCAGAGGCGGGGAATCAGAGTTGGGGAATTAGAGGCGGCGAATAAGATATGGGGAAGTAGAGGCGGGGAATCAGATATGGGGAATCAGAGGCGGGAAATCAGATATGGGGAATCAGAGGCTGGGATTCAGAGGGGGGGAAACAGAGGCGGGGAATAAGATATGGGGAATCAGAGGTGGGGAATCAGGGGCGGGGAATCAGTGGCAGGGAATCAGAGGCGGGGAATCAGAGGCGGGGATTCAGAGGCAGGGAATCAGACACGGGGAATCAGAGGTGGGGAATCAGAGATGGGGAATCAGAGGCGGGGAATCAGAGGCAGGGAATCAGACGCGGGGAATCAGAGGCGGGGAATCAGAGCTGGGGAATCAGAGGTGGGGAATCAGAGTCAGGGAATCAGAGGCAGGGAATCGGATGTGCGGAATCAGAGATGGGGTATCAGAGGCGGTGAATCAGAGATGGGGAATCAGAGGCGGGGAATCAGAGGCAGGAAATCAGACACGGGGATTCAGAGGCTGGGAATCAGACGGGGGGAATCAAAGGCGGGGAATCACAGCTGGTGAATCAGAGGCAGGGAATCAGAGTTGGGGATTCAGAGGCGTGGAATCAGACATGGGGAAACAGAGGCGGGGAATCAGAGGCGGGCAAACAGAGGCGGGGAATCAGAGGCGGGGAATCAGAGGCAGGGAATCAGACACGGGGAATCAGAGGTGGGGAATCAGAGATGGGGAATCAGAGGCGGGGAATCAGAGGCAGGGAATCAGACACGGGGAATCAGAGGCGGGGAATAAGAGCTGGGGAATCAGAGGTGGGGAATCAGAGTCGGGGAATCAGAGGCAGGGAATCGGATGTGCGGAATCAGAAATGGGGAATCAGAGGTGGGGAATCAGAGGCGGTGAATCAGAGATGGGGAATCAGAGACGTGGAATCAGAGGCAGGAATTCAGACACGGGGATTCAGAGGCTGGGAATCAGACGGGGGGAATCAAAGGCGGGGAATCAGAGCTGGTGAATCAGAGGCAGGGAATCAGAGTTGGGGATTCAGAGGCGGGGAATCAGATATGGGGAAACAGAGGCGGGGAATCAGAGGCGGGCAAACAGAGGCGGGGAATTAGATATGGGGAATCAGAGGTGGGGAATCAGAGGTGGTGAATCAGAGATGGGGAATCACAGGCGGGGAATCAGAGGCAGGGAATGGAATGCGGGGAATCAGAGGCAGGGAATCAGAGCTGGGGAATCAGAGGCGGGGAATCAGATATGGGGAAACAGAGGCGGGGAATCAGAGGCGGGGAAACAGAGGCGGGGAATCAGACATGGGGAATCGGATGCAGGGAATCAGAGGTGGGGAATCAGAGCTTGGGAATCAGAGGCGGGGAATCAGGGGCGGGGAATCAGTGGCAGGGAATCAGAGGCCGGGAATAAAAGGCGGGGAATCAGAGCTGTGGAATCAGAGGCCGGGAATCAGAGGCAGGGAAACAGAGGTGGGGAATCAGAGCTGGGGAAACAGAGGCGGGGAATCAGATATGGGGAATCAGAGGTGGGGAATCAGGGGCGGGGAATCAGTGGCAGGGAATCAGAGGCCGGGAATAAAAGGCGGGGAATCAGAGCTGTGGAATCAGAGGCCGGGAATCAGAGGCAGGGAAACAGAGGCGGGGAATCAGATATGGGGAATCAGAGGTGGGGAATTAGAGGTTGCGAATCAGAGGCAGGGAATCAGAGGCGGGGAATCAGAGGCGGGGAATCAGAGGCAGGGAATCGGATGTGCGGAATCAGAGATGGGGAATCAGAGGTGGGGATTCAGAGGTGGTGAATCAGAGAAGGGGAATCAGAGGCAGGGAATCAGAGGCGGGTAAACAGAGGTGGGGAATCACATATGGGGAATCAGAGGCGGGGAAACAGAGGCAGGGAATCCGATATGGGGAATCAGAGGCGGGGAATCAGAGGTGGGGAATCATAGGCAGGGAATCAGATGTGCGGAATCAGAGATGGGGAATCAGAGGCCGGGAATCAGAGTTGGTGAATCAGAGATGGGGAATCAGAGGCGGTGAATCACAGGTGCGCAATCAGAGGCGGGGAATCAGATATGGGGAATCAGAGGCGGGGAATCAGAGGCGGGGAAACAGAGGTGGGAAATCAGATATTGGGAATCAGAGGTGGGGCATCAGAGGTTGTGAATCACAGATGGGGAATCAGAGGCGGGGAATCAGAGGCAGAAAATCAGACGCGGGGAATCAGAGCCGGGGATTGAGAGCTGGGGAATCAGAGGCGGGGAATCAGAGTTGGGGAATCAGAGGAGGGGAATCAGATATGGGGAAACAGAGGCCGGGAATCAGAGGCAGGGAAACAGAGGCGGGGAATCAGATATGGTGAATCAGAGCTGGGGAATTAGAGGTTGCGAATCAGAGGCGGGGAATCAGAGGCGGGGAATCAGAGGCAGGGAATCGGATGTGCGGAATCAGAGATGGGGAATCAGAGGTGGGGATTCAGAGGTGGTGAATCAGAGAAGGGGGATCAGAGGCTGGGAATCAGAGGCAGGGAATCAGACGCAGGGAATCAGAGGCGGGGATTCATAGCTGGCGAATTAGAGGAGGGGAATCAGAGTTGGGGAATCAGAGGCGGGGAATCAGATATGGGGAAACAGAGGCGGGAAATCAGAGGCGGGGAAACAGAGGCGGGGAATCAGATATGGGGAATCAGAGGTGGGGAATCAGGGGCAGGGAATCAGTGGCAGGGAATCAGACGCGGGGAATCAGAGGCGGGGAATCAGAGGCAGGTAATCAGACACGGGGAATCAGAGGCGGGGAATCAGAGATGGGGAATCAGAGGCGGGGAATCAGAGGCAGGGAATCGGATGCCGGAAATCAGAGGCGGGAAATCAGAGCTGGGGAATCAGAGGCGGGGAATCAGAGTTGGGGAATCAGAGGCGGCGAATAAGATATGGGGAAGTAGAGGCGGGGAATCAGATATGGGGAATCAGAGGCGGGAAATCAGATATGGGGAATCAGAGGCTGGGATTCAGAGGGGGGGAAACAGAGGCGGGGAATAAGATATGGGGAATCAGAGGTGGGGAATCAGGGGCGGGGAATCAGTGGCAGGGAATCAGAGGCGGGGAATCAGAGGCGGGGATTCAGAGGCAGGGAATCAGACACGGGGAATCAGAGGTGGGGAATCAGAGATGGGGAATCAGAGGCGGGGAATCAGAGGCAGGGAATCAGACGCGGGGAATCAGAGGCGGGCAATCAGAGCTGGGGAATCAGAGGTGGGGAATCAGAGTCAGGGAATCAGAGGCAGGGAATCGGATGTGCGGAATCAGAGATGGGGTATCAGAGGCGGTGAATCAGAGATGGGGAATCAGAGGCGGGGAATCAGAGGCAGGAAATCAGACACGGGGATTCAGAGGCTGGGAATCAGACGGGGGGAATCAAAGGCGGGGAATCAGAGCTGGTGAATCAGAGGCAGGGAATCAGAGTTGGGGATTCAGAGGCGTGGAATCAGACATGGGGAAACAGAGGCGGGGAATCAGAGGCGGGCAAACAGAGGCGGGGAATCAGAGGCGGGGAATCAGAGGCAGGGAATCAGACACGGGGAATCAGAGGTGGGGAATCAGAGATGGGGAATCAGAGGCGGGGAATCAGAGGCAGGGAATCAGACACGGGGAATCAGAGGCGGGGAATAAGAGCTGGGGAATCAGAGGTGGGGAATCAGAGTCGGGGAATCAGAGGCAGGGAATCGGATGTGCGGAATCAGAAATGGGGAATCAGAGGTGGGGAATCAGAGGCGGTGAATCAGAGATGGGGAATCAGAGACGTGGAATCAGAGGCAGGAATTCAGACACGGGGATTCAGAGGCTGGGAATCAGACGGGGGGAATCAAAGGCGGGGAATCAGAGCTGGTGAATCAGAGGCAGGGAATCAGAGTTGGGGATTCAGAGGCGGGGAATCAGATATGGGGAAACAGAGGCGGGGAATCAGAGGCGGGCAAACAGAGGCGGGGAATTAGATATGGGGAATCAGAGGTGGGGAATCAGAAGTGGTGAATCAGAGATGGGGAAACGGAGGCGGGGAATCAGAGGCGGGTAAACAGAGGTGGGGAATCACATATGGGGAATCAGAGGCGGGGAATCAGAGGCAGGGAATAGAACGCGGGGAATCAGAGGCAGGGAATCAGAGCTGGGGAATCAGAGGCGGGGAATCAGAGGCGGGGAAACAGAGGCGGGGAATCAGACATGGGGAATCGGGTGCGAAGAATCAGAGGTGGGGAATCAGAGCTGTGGAATCAGAGGCGGGGAATCAGAGTTGGGGCATCAGAGGTGGGGAATTAGATATGGGGAAACAGAGGCGGGGTATTAGAAGCCGGGAATCAGAGGCCGGGAATCAGATGCTGGGGAATCAGAGTCCGGGAATCAGAGATGGGGATTCAGAGGCGGGGAATGAGATATGGAGAATCAGAGGCGGGGAATCAGAGGCGGGGAAACAGAGGTGGGGAATCAGATATGGGGAATCAGAGGTGGCGAATCAAAGGCGGTGAATCAGAGATGGGGAAACAGAGGCGGGGAATCAGAGGCGGGTAAACAGAGGTGGGGAATCACATATGGGGAATCAGAGGCGGGGAAACAGAGGCAGGGAATCCGATATGGGGAATCAGAGGCGGGGAATCAGAGGTGGGGAATCATAGGCAGGGTATCAGATGTGCGGAATCAGAGATGGGGAATCAGAGGCCGGGAATCAGAGTTGGTGAATCAGAGATGGGGAATCAGAGGCGGTGAATCACAGGTGCGCAATCAGAGGCGGGGAATCAGATATGGGGAATCAGAGGCGGGGAATCAGAGGCGGGGAAACAGAGGTGGGAAATCAGATATTGGGAATCAGAGGTGGGGCATCAGAGGTTGTGAATCACAGATGGGGAATCAGAGGCGGGGAATCAGAGGCAGAAAATCAGACGCGGGGAATCAGAGCCGGGGATTGAGAGCTGGGGAATCAGAGGCGGGGAATCAGAGTTGGGGAATCAGAGGAGGGGAATCAGATATGGGGAAACAGAGGCCGGGAATCAGAGGCAGGGAAACAGAGGCGGGGAATCAGATATGGTGAATCAGAGCTGGGGAATTAGAGGTTGCGAATCAGAGGCGGGGAATCAGAGGCGGGGAATCAGAGGCAGGGAATCGGATGTGCGGAATCAGAGATGGGGAATCAGAGGTGGGGATTCAGAGGTGGTGAATCAGAGAAGGGGAATCAGAGGCTGGGAATCAGAGGCAGGGAATCAGACGCAGGGAATCAGAGGCGGGGAATCATAGCTGGCGAATTAGAGGAGGGGAATCAGAGTTGGGGAATCAGAGGCGGGGAATCAGATATGGGGAAACAGAGGCGGGGAATCAGAGGCGGGGAAACAGAGGCGGGGAATCAGATATGGGGAATCAGAGGTGGGGAATCAGGGGCAGGGAATCAGTGGCAGGGAATCAGACGCGGGGAATCAGAGGCGGGGAATCAGAGGCAGGTAATCAGACACGGGGAATCAGAGGCGGGGAATCAGAGATGGGGAATCAGAGGCGGGGAATCAGAGGCAGGGAATCGGATGCCGGAAATCAGAGGCGGGAAATCAGAGCTGGGGAATCAGAGGCGGGGAATCAGAGTTGGGGAATTAGAGGCGGCGAATAAGATATGGGGAAGTAGAGGCGGGGAATCAGATATGGGGAATCAGAGGCGGGAAATCAGATATGGGGAATCAGAGGCTGGGATTCAGAGGGGGGGAAACAGAGGCGGGGAATAAGATATGGGGAATCAGAGGTGGGGAATCAGGGGCGGGGAATCAGTGGCAGGGAATCAGAGGCGGGGAATCAGAGGCGGGGATTCAGAGGCAGGGAATCAGACACGGGGAATCAGAGGTGGGGAATCAGAGATGGGGAATCAGAGGCGGGGAATCAGAGGCAGGGAATCAGACGCGGGGAATCAGAGGCGGGGAATCAGAGCTGGGGAATCAGAGGTGGGGAATCAGAGTCAGGGAATCAGAGGCAGGGAATCGGATGTGCGGAATCAGAGATGGGGTATCAGAGGCGGTGAATCAGAGATGGGGAATCAGAGGCGGGGAATCAGAGGCAGGAAATCAGACACGGGGATTCAGAGGCTGGGAATCAGACGGGGGGAATCAAAGGCGGGGAATCACAGCTGGTGAATCAGAGGCAGGGAATCAGAGTTGGGGATTCAGAGGCGTGGAATCAGACATGGGGAAACAGAGGCGGGGAATCAGAGGCGGGCAAACAGAGGCGGGGAATCAGAGGCGGGGAATCAGAGGCAGGGAATCAGACACGGGGAATCAGAGGTGGGGAATCAGAGATGGGGAATCAGAGGCGGGGAATCAGAGGCAGGGAATCAGACACGGGGAATCAGAGGCGGGGAATAAGAGCTGGGGAATCAGAGGTGGGGAATCAGAGTCGGGGAATCAGAGGCAGGGAATCGGATGTGCGGAATCAGAAATGGGGAATCAGAGGTGGGGAATCAGAGGCGGTGAATCAGAGATGGGGAATCAGAGACGTGGAATCAGAGGCAGGAATTCAGACACGGGGATTCAGAGGCTGGGAATCAGACGGGGGGAATCAAAGGCGGGGAATCAGAGCTGGTGAATCAGAGGCAGGGAATCAGAGTTGGGGATTCAGAGGCGGGGAATCAGATATGGGGAAACAGAGGCGGGGAATCAGAGGCGGGCAAACAGAGGCGGGGAATTAGATATGGGGAATCAGAGGTGGGGAATCAGAGGTGGTGAATCAGAGATGGGGAATCACAGGCGGGGAATGAGAGGCAGGGAATGGAATGCGGGGAATCAGAGGCAGGGAATCAGAGCTGGGGAATCAGAGGCGGGGAATCAGATATGGGGAAACAGAGGCGGGGAATCAGAGGCGGGGAAACAGAGGCGGGGAATCAGACATGGGGAATCGGATGCAGGGAATCAGAGGTGGGGAATCAGAGCTGGGGAATCAGAGGCGGGGAATCAGGGGCGGGGAATCAGTGGCAGGGAATCAGAGGCCGGGAATAAAAGGCGGGGAATCAGAGCTGTGGAATCAGAGGCCGGGAATCAGAGGCAGGGAAACAGAGGTGGGGAATCAGAGCTGGGGAAACAGAGGCGGGGAATCAGATATGGGGAATCAGAGGTGGGGAATCAGGGGCGGGGAATCAGTGGCAGGGAATCAGAGGCCGGGAATAAAAGGCGGGGAATCAGAGCTGTGGAATCAGAGGCCGGGAATCAGAGGCAGGGAAACAGAGGCGGGGAATCAGATATGGGGAATCAGAGGTGGGGAATTAGAGGTTGCGAATCAGAGGCAGGGAATCAGAGGCGGGGAATCAGAGGCGGGGAATCAGAGGCAGGGAATCGGATGTGCGGAATCAGAGATGGGGAATCAGAGGTGGGGATTCAGAGGTGGTGAATCAGAGAAGGGGAATCAGAGGCAGGGAATCAGAGGCGGGTAAACAGAGGTGGGGAATCACATATGGGGAATCAGAGGCGGGGAAACAGAGGCAGGGAATCCGATATGGGGAATCAGAGGCGGGGAATCAGAGGTGGGGAATCATAGGCAGGGAATCAGATGTGCGGAATCAGAGATGGGGAATCAGAGGCCGGGAATCAGAGTTGGTGAATCAGAGATGGGGAATCAGAGGCGGTGAATCACAGGTGCGCAATCAGAGGCGGGGAATCAGATATGGGGAATCAGAGGCGGGGAATCAGAGGCGGGGAAACAGAGGTGGGAAATCAGATATTGGGAATCAGAGGTGGGGCATCAGAGGTTGTGAATCACAGATGGGGAATCAGAGGCGGGGAATCAGAGGCAGAAAATCAGACGCGGGGAATCAGAGCCGGGGATTGAGAGCTGGGGAATCAGAGGCGGGGAATCAGAGTTGGGGAATCAGAGGAGGGGAATCAGATATGGGGAAACAGAGGCCGGGAATCAGAGGCAGGGAAACAGAGGCGGGGAATCAGATATGGTGAATCAGAGCTGGGGAATTAGAGGTTGCGAATCAGAGGCGGGGAATCAGAGGCGGGGAATCAGAGGCAGGGAATCGGATGTGCGGAATCAGAGATGGGGAATCAGAGGTGGGGATTCAGAGGTGGTGAATCAGAGAAGGGGGATCAGAGGCTGGGAATCAGAGGCAGGGAATCAGACGCAGGGAATCAGAGGCGGGGATTCATAGCTGGCGAATTAGAGGAGGGGAATCAGAGTTGGGGAATCAGAGGCGGGGAATCAGATATGGGGAAACAGAGGCGGGAAATCAGAGGCGGGGAAACAGAGGCGGGGAATCAGATATGGGGAATCAGAGGTGGGGAATCAGGGGCAGGGAATCAGTGGCAGGGAATCAGACGCGGGGAATCAGAGGCGGGGAATCAGAGGCAGGTAATCAGACACGGGGAATCAGAGGCGGGGAATCAGAGATGGGGAATCAGAGGCGGGGAATCAGAGGCAGGGAATCGGATGCCGGAAATCAGAGGCGGGAAATCAGAGCTGGGGAATCAGAGGCGGGGAATCAGAGTTGGGGAATCAGAGGCGGCGAATAAGATATGGGGAAGTAGAGGCGGGGAATCAGATATGGGGAATCAGAGGCGGGAAATCAGATATGGGGAATCAGAGGCTGGGATTAAGAGGGGGGGAAACAGAGGCGGGGAATAAGATATGGGGAATCAGAGGTGGGGAATCAGGGGCGGGGAATCAGTGGCAGGGAATCAGAGGCGGGGAATCAGAGGCGGGGATTCAGAGGCAGGGAATCAGACACGGGGAATCAGAGGTGGGGAATCAGAGATGGGGAATCAGAGGCGGGGAATCAGAGGCAGGGAATCAGACGCGGGGAATCAGAGGCGGGGAATCAGAGCTGGGGAATCAGAGGTGGGGAATCAGAGTCAGGGAATCAGAGGCAGGGAATCGGATGTGCGGAATCAGAGATGGGGTATCAGAGGCGGTGAATCAGAGATGGGGAATCAGAGGCGGGGAATCAGAGGCAGGAAATCAGACACGGGGATTCAGAGGCTGGGAATCAGACGGGGGGAATCAAAGGCGGGGAATCAGAGCTGGTGAATCAGAGGCAGGGAATCAGAGTTGGGGATTCAGAGGCGTGGAATCAGACATGGGGAAACAGAGGCGGGGAATCAGAGGCGGGCAAACAGAGGCGGGGAATCAGAGGCGGGGAATCAGAGGCAGGGAATCAGACACGGGGAATCAGAGGTGGGGAATCAGAGATGGGGAATCAGAGGCGGGGAATCAGAGGCAGGGAATCAGACACGGGGAATCAGAGGCGGGGAATAAGAGCTGGGGAATCAGAGGTGGGGAATCAGAGTCGGGGAATCAGAGGCAGGGAATCGGATGTGCGGAATCAGAAATGGGGAATCAGAGGTGGGGAATCAGAGGCGGTGAATCAGAGATGGGGAATCAGAGACGTGGAATCAGAGGCAGGAATTCAGACACGGGGATTCAGAGGCTGGGAATCAGAGCTGGTGAATCAGAGGCAGGGAATCAGAGTTGGGGATTCAGAGGCGGGGAATCAGATATGGGGAAACAGAGGCGGGGAATCAGAGGCGGGCAAACAGAGGCGGGGAATTAGATATGGGGAATCAGAGGTGGGGAATCAGAGGTGGTGAATCAGAGATGGGGAATCACAGGCGGGGAATCAGAGGCAGGGAATGGAATGCGGGGAATCAGAGGCAGGGAATCAGAGCTGGGGAATCAGAGGCGGGGAATCAGATATGGGGAAACAGAGGCGGGGAATCAGAGGCGGGGAAACAGAGGCGGGGAATCAGACATGGGGAATCGGATGCAGGGAATCAGAGGTGGGGAATCAGAGCTGGGGAATCAGAGGCGGGGAATCAGGGGCGGGGAATCAGTGGCAGGGAATCAGAGGCCGGGAATAAAAGGCGGGGAATCAGAGCTGTGGAATCAGAGGCCGGGAATCAGAGGCAGGGAAACAGAGGTGGGGAATCAGAGCTGGGGAAACAGAGGCGGGGAATCAGATATGGGGAATCAGAGGTGGGGAATCAGGGGCGGGGAATCAGTGGCAGGGAATCAGAGGCCGGGAATAAAAGGCGGGGAATCAGAGCTGTGGAATCAGAGGCCGGGAATCAGAGGCAGGGAAACAGAGGCGGGGAATCAGATATGGGGAATCAGAGGTGGGGAATTAGAGGTTGCGAATCAGAGGCAGGGAATCAGAGGCGGGGAATCAGAGGCGGGGAATCAGAGGCAGGGAATCGGATGTGCGGAATCAGAGATGGGGAATCAGAGGTGGGGATTCAGAGGTGGTGAATCAGAGAAGGGGAATCAGAGGCAGGGAATCAGACGCAGGGAATCAGAGGCGGGGAATCATAGCTGGCGAATTAGAGGAGGGGAATCAAAGTTGGGGAATCAGAGGCGGGGAATCAGATATGGGGAAACAGAGGCGGGGAATCAGAGGCGGGGAAACAGAGGCAGGGAATCATAGGCGGGGAATCAGAGATGGGGAATCAGAGGCGGGGAATCAGAGGCAGGGAATCGGATGCCGGAAATCAGAGGCGGGAAATCAGAGCTGGGGAATCAGAGGCGGGGAATCAGAGTTGGGGAATCAGAGGCGTCAAAGTAGATATGGGGAAAATGAGGCGGGGAATCAGATATGGGGAATCAGAGGCGGGGAATCAGAGATGGGGAATCAGAGGCGGGGAATCAGAGGCAGGGAATCAGACACGGGGAATCAGAGGCGGGGAATCAGAGCTGGGGAATCAGAGGTGGGGAATCAGAGTCAGGGAATCAGAGGCAGGGAATCGGATGTGCGGAATCAGAGATGGGGTATCAGAGGCGGTGAATCAGAGATGGGGAATCAGAGGCGGGGAATCAGAGGCAGGAAATCAGACACGGGGATTCAGAGGCTGGGAATCAGACGGGGGGAATCAAAGGCGGGGAATCAGAGCTGGTGAATCAGAGGCAGGGAATCAGAGTTGGGGATTCAGAGGCGTGGTATCAGACATGGGGAAACAGAGGCGGGGAATCAGAGGCGGGCAAACAGAGGCGGGGAATCAGAGGCGGGGAATCAGAGGCAGGGAATCAGACACGGGGAATCAGAGGTGGGGAATCAGAGATGGGGAATCAGAGGCGGGGAATCAGAGGCAGGGAATCAGACACGGGGAATCAGAGGCGGGGAATAAGAGCTGGGGAATCAGAGGTGGGGAATCAGAGTCGGGGAATCAGAGGCAGGGAATCGGATGTGCGGAATCAGAAATGGGGAATCAGAGGTGGGGAATCAGAGGCGGTGAATCAGAGATGGGGAATCAGAGACGTGGAATCAGAGGCAGGAATTCAGACACGGGGATTCAGAGGCTGGGAATCAGACGGGGGGAATCAAAGGCGGGGAATCAGAGCTGGTGAATCAGAGGCAGGGAATCAGAGTTGGGGATTCAGAGGCGGGGAATCAGATATGGGGAAACAGAGGCGGGGAATCAGAGGCGGGCAAACAGAGGCGGGGAATTAGATATGGGGAATCAGAGGTGGGGAATCAGAGGTGGTGAATCAGAGATGGGGAATCAGAGGCGGGGAATCAGATATGGGGAAACAGAGGCGGGGAATCAGGGGCGGGGAAACAGAGGCGGGGAATCAGACATGGGGAATCGGATGCAGGGAATCAGAGGTGGGGAATCAGAGCTGGGGAATCAGAGGCGGGGAATCAGGGGCGGGGAATCAGTGGCAGGGAATCAGAGGCCGGGAATAAAAGGCGGGGAATCAGAGCTGTGGAATCAGATGCCGGAAATCAGAGGCAGGGAAACAGAGGCGGGGAATCAGATATGGGGAATCAGAGGTGGGGAATTAGAGGTTGCGAATCAGAGGCAGGGAATCAGAGGCGGGGAATCAGAGGCGGGGAATCAGAGGCAGGGAATCGGATGTGCGGAATCAGAGATGGGGAATCAGAGGTGGGGATTCAGAGGTGGTGAATCAGAGAAGGGGAATCAGAGGCAGGGAATCAGACGCAGGGAATCAGAGGCGGGGAATCATAGCTGGCGAATTAGAGGAGGGGAATCAAAGTTGGGGAATCAGAGGCGGGGAATCAGATATGGGGAAACAGAGGCGGGGAATCAGAGGCGGGGAAACAGAGGCGGGGAATCATAGGCGGGGAATCAGAGATGGGGAATCAGAGGCGGGGAATCAGAGGCAGGGAATCGGATGCCGGAAATCAGAGGCGGGAAATCAGAGCTGGGGAATCAGAGGCGGGGAATCAGAGTTGGGGAATCAGAGGCGGCAAAGTAGATATGGGGAAAATGAGGCGGGGAATCAGATATGGGGAATCAGAGGCGGGGAATCAGATATGGGGAATCAGAGGCTGGGAATCAGAGCGGGGGAAACAGAGGCGGGGAATAAGATATGGGGAATTAGAGATGTGGAATCAGTGGTGGGGAATCAGTGGCAGGGAATCAGAGGCGGGGAATCAGAGGCGGGGATTCAGAGGCAGGGAATCAGACACGGGGAATCAGAGGTGGGGAATCAGAGATGGGGAATCAGAGGCGGGGAATCAGAGGCAGGGAATCAGACGCGGGGAATCAGAGGCGGGGAATCAGAGCTGGGGAATCAGAGGTGGGGAATCAGAGTCGGGGAATCAGAGGCAGGGAATCGGATGTGCGGAAACAGAGATGGGGAATCAGAGGTGGGGAATCAGAGGCGGTGAATCAGAGATGGGGAATCAGAGGCGGGGAATCAGAGGCAGGAAATCAGACACGGGGATTCAGAGGCTGGGAATCAGACGGGGGGAATCAAAGGCGGGGAATCAGAGCTGGTGAATCAGAGGGAGGGAATCAGAGTTGGGGATTCAGAGGCGGGGAATCAGATATGGGGAAACAGAGGCAGGGAATCAGAGGCGGGCAAACAGAGGCGGGGAATTAGATATGGGGAATCAGAGGTGGGGAATCAGAAGTGGTGAATCAGAGATGGGGAATCACTGGCGGGGAATCAGAGGCAGGGAATAGAACGCGGGGAATCAGAGGAAGGGAATCAGAGCTGGGGAATCAGAGGCGGGGAATCAGAGGCGGGGAAACAGAGGCGGGGAATCAGACATGGGGAATCGGATGCGAAGAATCAGAGGTGGGGAATCAGAGCTGGGGAATCAGAGGCGGGGAATCAGAGTTGGGGCATCAGAGGTGGGGAATTAGATATGGGGAAACAGAGGCGGGGTATTAGAGGCCGGGAATCAGAGGCCGGGAATCAGATGCTGGGGAATCAGAGTCCGGGAATCAGAGATGGGGATTCAGAGGCGGGGAATGAGATATGGAGAATCAGAGGCGGGGAATCAGAGGCGGGGAAACAGAGGTGGGGAATCAGATATGGGGAATCAGAGGTGGCGAATCAAAGGCGGTGAATCAGAGATGTGGAAACAGAGTCGGGGAATCAGAGGCGGGTAAACAGAGGTGGGGAATCACATATGGGGAATCAGAGGCGGGGAAACAGAGGCAGGGAATCCGATATGGGGAATCAGAGGCGGGGAATCAGAGGTGGGGAATCATAGGCAGGGAATCAGATGTGCGGAATCAGAGATGGGGAATCAGAGGCCGGGAATCAGAGTTGGTGAATCAGAGATGGGGAATCAGAGGCGGTGAATCACAGGTGCGCAATCAGAGGCGGGGAATCAGATATGGGGAATCAGAGGCGGGGAATCAGAGGCGGGGAAACAGAGGTGGGAAATCAGATATTGGGAATCAGAGGTGGGGCATCAGAGGTTGTGAATCACAGATGGGGAATCAGAGGCGGGGAATCAGAGGCAGGGAATCAGACGCGGGGAATCAGAGCCGGGGATTCAGAGCTGGGGAATCAGAGGCGGGGAATCAGAGTTGGGGAATCAGAGGAGGGGAATCAGATATGGGGAAACAGAGGCCGGGAATCAGAGGCAGGGAAACAGAGGCGGGGAATCAGATATGGTGAATCAGAGCTGGGGAATTAGAGGTTGCGAATCAGAGGCGGGGAATCAGAGGCGGGGAATCAGAGGCAGGGAATCGGATGTGCGGAATCAGAGATGGGGAATCAGAGGTGGGGATTCAGAGGTGGTGAATCAGAGGCAGGGAATCAGACGCAGGGAATCAGAGGCGGGGAATCATAGCTGGCGAATTAGAGGAGGGGAATCAGAGTTGGGGAATCAGAGGCGGGGAATCAGATATGGGGAAACAGAGGCGGGGAATCAGAGGCAGGGAAACAGAGGTGGGGAATCAGATATGGGGAATCAGAGGTGGGGAATCAGGGGCAGGGAATCAGTGGCAGGGAATCAGACGCGGGGAATCAGAGGCGGGGAATGAGAGGCAGGTAATCAGACACGGGGAATCAGAGGCGGGGAATCAGAGATGGGGAATCAGAGGCGGGGAATCAGAGGCAGGGAATCGGATGCCGGAAATCAGAGGCGGGAAATCAGAGCTGGGGAATCAGAGGCGGGGAATCAGAGTTGGGGAATCAGAGGCGGCGAATAAGATATGGGGAAGTAGAGGCGGGGAATCAGATATGCGGAATCAGAGGCGGGGAATCAGATATGGGGAATCAGAGGCTGGGATTCAGAGGGGGGGAAACAGAGGCGGGGAATAAGATATGTTGAATCAGAGGTGAGGAATCAGGGGCGGGGAATCAGTGGCAGGGAATCAGAGGCGGGGAATCAGAGGCGGGGATTCAGAGGCAGGGAATCAGACACGGGGAATCAGAGGTGGGGAATCAGAGATGGGGAATCAGAGGCGGGGAATCAGAGGCAGGGAATCAGACGCGGTGAATCAGAGGCGGGGAATCAGAGCTGGGGAATCAGAGGTGGGGAATCAGAGTCAGGGAATCAGAGGCAGGGAATCGGATGTGCGGAATCAGAGATGGGGTATCAGAGGCGGTGAATCAGAGATGGGGAATCAGAGGCGGGGAATCAGAGGCAGGAAATCAGACACGGGGATTCAGATGCTGGGAATCAGACGGGGGGAATCAAAGGCGGGGAATCAGAGCTGGTGAATCAGAGGCAGGGAATCAGAGTTGGGGATTCAGAGGCGTGGAATCAGACATGGGGAAACAGAGGCGGGGAATCAGAGGCGGGCAAACAGAGGCGGGGAATCAGAGGCGGGGAATCAGAGGCAGGGAATCAGACACGGGGAATCAGAGGTGGGGAATCAGAGATGGGGAATCAGAGGCGGGGAATCAGAGGCAGGGAATCAGACACGGGGAATCAGAGGCGGGGAATAAGAGCTGGGGAATCAGAGGTGGGGAATCAGAGGAGGGGAATCAGATATGGGGAATCAGAGGCAGGGAATCAGACACGGGGAATCAGAGGCGGGGAATAAGAGCTGGGGAATCAGAGTTGGTGAATCAGAGATGGGGAATCAGAGGCGGTGAATCACAGGTGCGCAATCAGAGGCGGGGAATCAGATATGGGGAATCAGAGGCGGGGAATCAGAGGCGGGGAAACAGAGGTGGGAAATCAGATATTGGGAATCAGAGGTGGGGCATCAGAGGTTGTGAATCACAGATGGGGAATCAGAGGCGGGGAATCAGAGGCAGGGAATCAGACGCGGGGAATCAGAGCCGGGGATTCAGAGCTGGGGAATCAGAGGCGGGGAATCAGAGTTGGGGAATCAGAGGAGGGGAATCAGATATGGGGAAACAGAGGCCGGGAATCAGAGGCAGGGAAACAGAGGCGGGGAATCAGATATGGTGAATCAGAGCTGGGGAATTAGAGGTTGCGAATCAGAGGCGGGGAATCAGAGGCGGGGAATCAGAGGCAGGGAATCGGATGTGCGGAATCAGAGATGGGGAATCAGAGGTGGGGATTCAGAGGTGGTGAATCAGAGGCAGGGAATCAGACGCAGGGAATCAGAGGCGGGGAATCATAGCTGGCGAATTAGAGGAGGGGAATCAGAGTTGGGGAATCAGAGGCGGGGAATCAGATATGGGGAAACAGAGGCGGGGAATCAGAGGCAGGGAAACAGAGGTGGGGAATCAGATATGGGGAATCAGAGGTGGGGAATCAGGGGCAGGGAATCAGTGGCAGGGAATCAGACGCGGGGAATCAGAGGCGGGGAATGAGAGGCAGGTAATCAGACACGGGGAATCAGAGGCGGGGAATCAGAGATGGGGAATCAGAGGCGGGGAATCAGAGGCAGGGAATCGGATGCCGGAAATCAGAGGCGGGAAATCAGAGCTGGGGAATCAGAGGCGGGGAATCAGAGTTGGGGAATCAGAGGCGGCGAATAAGATATGGGGAAGTAGAGGCGGGGAATCAGATATGCGGAATCAGAGGCGGGGAATCAGATATGGGGAATCAGAGGCTGGGATTCAGAGGGGGGGAAACAGAGGCGGGGAATAAGATATGTTGAATCAGAGGTGAGGAATCAGGGGCGGGGAATCAGTGGCAGGGAATCAGAGGCGGGGAATCAGAGGCGGGGATTCAGAGGCAGGGAATCAGACACGGGGAATCAGAGGTGGGGAATCAGAGATGGGGAATCAGAGGCGGGGAATCAGAGGCAGGGAATCAGACGCGGTGAATCAGAGGCGGGGAATCAGAGCTGGGGAATCAGAGGTGGGGAATCAGAGTCAGGGAATCAGAGGCAGGGAATCGGATGTGCGGAATCAGAGATGGGGTATCAGAGGCGGTGAATCAGAGATGGGGAATCAGAGGCGGGGAATCAGAGGCAGGAAATCAGACACGGGGATTCAGATGCTGGGAATCAGACGGGGGGAATCAAAGGCGGGGAATCAGAGCTGGTGAATCAGAGGCAGGGAATCAGAGTTGGGGATTCAGAGGCGTGGAATCAGACATGGGGAAACAGAGGCGGGGAATCAGAGGCGGGCAAACAGAGGCGGGGAATCAGAGGCGGGGAATCAGAGGCAGGGAATCAGACACGGGGAATCAGAGGTGGGGAATCAGAGATGGGGAATCAGAGGCGGGGAATCAGAGGCAGGGAATCAGACACGGGGAATCAGAGGCGGGGAATAAGAGCTGGGGAATCAGAGGTGGGGAATCAGAGTCGGGGAATCAGAGGCAGGGAATCGGATGTGCGGAATCAGAAATGGGGAATCAGAGGTGGGGAATCAGAGGCGGTGAATCAGAGATGGGGAATCAGAGACGTGGAATCAGAGGCAGGAATTCAGACACGGGGATTCAGAGGCTGGGAATCAGACGGGGGGAATCAAAGGCGGGGAATCAGAGCTGGTGAATCAGAGGCAGGGAATCAGAGTTGGGGATTCAGAGGCGGGGAATCAGATATGTGGAAACAGAGGCGGGGAATCAGAGGCGGGCAAACAGAGGCGGGGAATTAGATATGGGGAATCAGAGGTGGGGAATCAGAGGTGGTGAATCAGAGATGGGGAATCACAGGCGGGGAATCAGAGGCAGGGAATGGAATGCGGGGAATCAGAGGCAGGGAATCAGAGCTGGGGAATCAGAGGCGGGGAATCAGATATGGGGAAACAGAGGCGGGGAATCAGAGGCGGGGAAACAGAGGCGGGGAATCAGACATGGGGAATCGGATGCAGGGAATCAGAGGTGGGGAATCAGAGCTGGGGAATCAGAGGCGGGGAATCAGGGGCGGGGAATCAGTGGCAGGGAATCAGAGGCCGGGAATAAAAGGCGGGGAATCAGAGCTGTGGAATCAGAGGCCGGGAATCAGAGGCAGGGAAACAGAGGTGGGGAATCAGAGCTGGGGAAACAGAGGCGGGGAATCAGATATGGGGAATCAGAGGTGGGGAATCAGGGGCGGGGAATCAGTGGCAGGGAATCAGAGGCCGGGAATAAAAGGCGGGGAATCAGAGCTGTGGAATCAGAGGCCGGGAATCAGAGGCAGGGAAACAGAGGCGGGGAATCAGATATGGGGAATCAGAGGTGGGGAATTAGAGGTTGCGAATCAGAGGCAGGGAATCAGAGGCGGGGAATCAGAGGCGGGGAATCAGAGGCAGGGAATCGGATGTGCGGAATCAGAGATGGGGAATCAGAGGTGGGGATTCAGAGGTGGTGAATCAGAGAAGGGGAATCAGAGGCAGGGAATCAGACGCAGGGAATCAGAGGCGGGGAATCATAGCTGGCGAATTAGAGGAGGGGAATCAAAGTTGGGGAATCAGAGGCGGGGAATCAGATATGGGGAAACAGAGGCGGGGAATCAGAGGCGGGGAAACAGGCGGGGAATCATAGGCGGGGAATCAGAGATGGGGAATCAGAGGCGGGGAATCAGAGGCAGGGAATCGGATGCCGGAAATCAGAGGCGGGAAATCAGAGCTGGGGAATCAGAGGCGGGGAATCAGAGTTGGGGAATCAGAGGCGGCAAAGTAGATATGGGGAAAATGAGGCGGGGAATCAGATATGGGGAATCAGAGGCGGGGAATCAGATATGGGGAATCAGAGGCTGGGAATCAGAGCGGGGGAAACAGAGGCGGGGAATAAGATATGGGGAATTAGAGATGTGGAATCAGTGGTGGGGAATCAGTGGCAGGGAATCAGAGGCGGGGAATAAGAGGCGGGGATTCAGAGGCAGGGAATCAGACACGGGGAATCAGAGGTGGGGAATCAGAGATGGGGAATCAGAGGCGGGGAATCAGAGGCAGGGAATCAGACGCGGGGAATCAGAGGCGGGGAATCAGAGCTGGGGAATCAGAGGTGGGGAATCAGAGTCGGGGAATCAGAGGCAGGGAATCGGATGTGCGGAATCAGAGATGGGGAATCAGAGGTGGGGAATCAGAGGCGGTGAATCAGAGATGGGGAATCAGAGACGTGGAATCAGAGGCAGGAATTCAGACACGGGGATTCAGAGGCTGGGAATCAGACGGGGGGAATCAAAGGCGGGGAATCAGAGCTGGTGAATCAGAGGCAGGGAATCAGAGTTGGGGATTCAGAGGCGGGGAATCAGATATGGGGAAACAGAGGCGGGGAATCAGAGGCGGGCAAACAGAGGCGGGGAATTAGATATGGGGAATCAGAGGTGGGGAATCAGAGGTGGTGAATCAGAGATGGGGAATCAGAGGCGGGGAATCAGATATGGGGAAACAGAGGCGGGGAATCAGGGGCGGGGAAACAGAGGCGGGGAATCAGACATGGGGAATCGGATGCAGGGAATCAGAGGTGGGGAACCAGAGCTGGGGAATCAGAGGCGGGGAATCAGGGGCGGGGAATCAGTGGCAGGGAATCAGAGGCCGGGAATAAAAGGCGGGGAATCAGAGCTGTGGAATCAGATGCCGGAAATCAGAGGCAGGGAAACAGAGGCGGGGAATCAGATATGGGGAATCAGAGGTGGGGAATTAGAGGTTGCGAATCAGAGGCAGGGAATCAGAGGCGGGGAATCAGAGGCGGGGAATCAGAGGCAGGGAATCGGATGTGCGGAATCAGAGATGGGGAATCAGAGGTGGGGATTCAGAGGTGGTGAATCAGAGAAGGGGAATCAGAGGCAGGGAATCAGACGCAGGGAATCAGAGGCGGGGAATCATAGCTGGCGAATTAGAGGAGGGGAATCAAAGTTGGGGAATCAGAGGCGGGGAATCAGATATGGGGAAACAGAGGCGGGGAATCAGAGGCGGGGAAACAGAGGCGGGGAATCATAGGCGGGGAATCAGAGATGGGGAATCAGAGGCGGGGAATCAGAGGCAGGGAATCGGATGCCGGAAATCAGAGGCGGGAAATCAGAGCTGGGGAATCAGAGGCGGGGAATCAGAGTTGGGGAATCAGAGGCGGCAAAGTAGATATGGGGAAAATGAGGCGGGGAATCAGATATGGGGAATCAGAGGCGGGGAATCAGATATGGGGAATCAGAGGCTGGGAATCAGAGCGGGGGAAACAGAGGCGGGGAATAAGATATGGGGAATTAGAGATGTGGAATCAGTGGTGGGGAATCAGTGGCAGGGAATCAGAGGCGGGGAATCAGAGGCGGGGATTCAGAGGCAGGGAATCAGACACGGGGAATCAGAGGTGGGGAATCAGAGATGGGGAATCAGAGGCGGGGAATCAGAGGCAGGGAATCAGACGCGGGGAATCAGAGGCGGGGAATCAGAGCTGGGGAATCAGAGGTGGGGAATCAGAGTCGGGGAATCAGAGGCAGGGAATCGGATGTGCGGAAACAGAGATGGGGAATCAGAGGTGGGGAATCAGAGGCGGTGAATCAGAGATGGGGAATCAGAGGCGGGGAATCAGAGGCAGGAAATCAGACACGGGGATTCAGAGGCTGGGAATCAGACGGGGGGAATCAAAGGCGGGGAATCAGAGCTGGTGAATCAGAGGGAGGGAATCAGAGTTGGGGATTCAGAGGCGGGGAATCAGATATGGGGAAACAGAGGCAGGGAATCAGAGGCGGGCAAACAGAGGCGGGGAATTAGATATGGGGAATCAGAGGTGGGGAATCAGAAGTGGTGAATCAGAGATGGGGAATCACTGGCGGGGAATCAGAGGCAGGGAATAGAACGCGGGGAATCAGAGGAAGGGAATCAGAGCTGGGGAATCAGAGGCGGGGAATCAGAGGCGGGGAAACAGAGGCGGGGAATCAGACATGGGGAATCGGATGCGAAGAATCAGAGGTGGGGAATCAGAGCTGGGGAATCAGAGGCGGGGAATCAGAGTTGGGGCATCAGAGGTGGGGAATTAGATATGGGGAAACAGAGGCGGGGTATTAGAGGCCGGGAATCAGAGGCCGGGAATCAGATGCTGGGGAATCAGAGTCCGGGAATCAGAGATGGGGATTCAGAGGCGGGGAATGAGATATGGAGAATCAGAGGCGGGGAATCAGAGGCGGGGAAACAGAGGTGGGGAATCAGATATGGGGAATCAGAGGTGGCGAATCAAAGGCGGTGAATCAGAGATGTGGAAACAGAGTCGGGGAATCAGAGGCGGGTAAACAGAGGTGGGGAATCACATATGGGGAATCAGAGGCGGGGAAACAGAGGCAGGGAATCCGATATGGGGAATCAGAGGCGGGGAATCAGAGGTGGGGAATCATAGGCAGGGAATCAGATGTGCGGAATCAGAGATGGGGAATCAGAGGCCGGGAATCAGAGTTGGTGAATCAGAGATGGGGAATCAGAGGCGGTGAATCACAGGTGCGCAATCAGAGGCGGGGAATCAGATATGGGGAATCAGAGGCGGGGAATCAGAGGCGGGGAAACAGAGGTGGGAAACCAGATATTGGGAATCAGAGGTGGGGCATCAGAGGTTGTGAATCACAGATGGGGAATCAGAGGCGGGGAATCAGAGGCAGGGAATCAGACGCGGGGAATCAGAGCCGGGGATTCAGAGCTGGGGAATCAGAGGCGGGGAATCAGAGTTGGGGAATCAGAGGAGGGGAATCAGATATGGGGAAACAGAGGCCGGGAATCAGAGGCAGGGAAACAGAGGCGGGGAATCAGATATGGTGAATCAGAGCTGGGGAATTAGAGGTTGCGAATCAGAGGCGGGAAATCAGAGGCGGGGAATCAGAGGCAGGGAATCGGATGTGCGGAATCAGAGATGGGGAATCAGAGGTGGGGATTCAGAGGTGGTGAATCAGAGGCAGGGAATCAGACGCAGGGAATCAGAGGCGGGGAATCATAGCTGGCGAATTAGAGGAGGGGAATCAGAGTTGGGGAATCAGAGGCGGGGAATCAGATATGGGGAAACAGAGGCGGGGAATCAGAGGCAGGGAAACAGAGGCGGGGAATCAGATATGGGGAATCAGAGGTGGGGAATCAGGGGCAGGGAATCAGTGGCAGGGAATCAGACGCGGGGAATCAGAGGCGGGGAATGAGAGGCAGGTAATCAGACACGGGGAATCAGAGGCGGGGAATCAGAGATGGGGAATCAGAGGCGGGGAATCAGAGGCAGGGAATCGGATGCCGGAAATCAGAGGCGGGAAATCAGAGCTGGGGAATCAGAGGCGGGGAATCAGAGTTGGGGAATCAGAGGCGGCGAATAAGATATGGGGAAGTAGAGGCGGGGAATCAGATATGCGGAATCAGAGGCGGGGAATCAGATATGGGGAATCAGAGGCTGGGATTCAGAGGGGGGGAAACAGAGGCGGGGAATAAGATATGTTGAATCAGAGGTGAGGAATCAGGGGCGGGGAATCAGTGGCAGGGAATCAGAGGCGGGGAATCAGAGGCGGGGATTCAGAGGCAGGGAATCAGACACGGGGAATCAGAGGTGGGGAATCAGAGATGGGGAATCAGAGGCGGGGAATCAGAGGCAGGGAATCAGACGCGGTGAATCAGAGGCGGGGAATCAGAGCTGGGGAATCAGAGGTGGGGAATCAGAGTCAGGGAATCAGAGGCAGGGAATCGGATGTGCGGAATCAGAGATGGGGTATCAGAGGCGGTGAATCAGAGATGGGGAATCAGAGGCGGGGAATCAGAGGCAGGAAATCAGACACGGGGATTCAGATGCTGGGAATCAGACGGGGGGAATCAAAGGCGGGGAATCAGAGCTGGTGAATCAGAGGCAGGGAATCAGAGTTGGGGATTCAGAGGCGTGGAATCAGACATGGGGAAACAGAGGCGGGGAATCAGAGGCGGGCAAACAGAGGCGGGGAATCAGAGGCGGGGAATCAGAGGCAGGGAATCAGACACGGGGAATCAGAGGTGGGGAATCAGAGATGGGGAATCAGAGGCGGGGAATCAGAGGCAGGGAATCAGACACGGGGAATCAGAGGCGGGGAATAAGAGCTGGGGAATCAGAGGTGGGGAATCAGAGTCAGGGAATCAGAGGCAGGGAATCGGATGTGCGGAATCAGAAATGGGGAATCAGAGGTGGGGAATCAGAGGCGGTGAATCAGAGATGGGGAATCAGAGACGTGGAATCAGAGGCAGGAATTCAGACACGGGGATTCAGAGGCTGGGAATCAGACGGGGGGAATCAAAGGCGGGGAATCAGAGCTGGTGAATCAGAGGCAGGGAATCAGAGTTGGGGATTCAGAGGCGGGGAATCAGATATGGGGAAACAGAGGCGGGGAATCAGAGGCGGGCAAACAGAGGCGGGGAATTAGATATGGGGAATCAGAGGTGGGGAATCAGAGGTGGTGAATCAGAGATGGGGAATCACAGGCGGGGAATCAGAGGCAGGGAATGGAATGCGGGGAATCAGAGGCAGGGAATCAGAGCTGGGGAATCAGAGGCGGGGAATCAGATATGGGAAAACAGAGGCGGGGAATCAGAGGCGGGGAAACAGAGGCGGGGAATCAGACATGGGGAATCGGATGCAGGGAATCAGAGGTGGGGAATCAGAGCTGGGGAATCAGAGGCGGGGAATCAAGGGCGGGGAATCAGTGGCAGGGAATCAGAGGCCGGGAATAAAAGGCGGGGAATCAGAGCTGTGGAATCAGAGGCCGGGAATCAGAGGCAGGGAAACAGAGGTGGGGAATCAGAGCTGGGGAAACAGAGGCGGGGAATCAGATATGGGGAATCAGAGGTGGGGAATCAGGGGCGGGGAATCAGTGGCAGGGAATCAGAGGCCGGGAATAAAAGGCGGGGAATCAGAGCTGTGGAATCAGAGGCCGGGAATCAGAGGCAGGGAAACAGAGGCGGGGAATCAGATATGGGGAATCAGAGGTGGGGAATTAGAGGTTGCGAATCAGAGGCAGGGAATCAGAGGCGGGGAATCAGAGGCGGGGAATCAGAGGCAGGGAATCGGATGTGCGGAATCAGAGATGGGGAATCAGAGGTGGGGATTCAGAGGTGGTGAATCAGAGAAGGGGAATCAGAGGCAGGGAATCAGACGCAGGGAATCAGAGGCGGGGAATCATAGCTGGCGAATTAGAGGAGGGGAATCAAAGTTGGGGAATCAGAGGCGGGGAATCAGATATGGGGAAACAGAGGCGGGGAATCAGAGGCGGGGAAACAGGCGGGGAATCATAGGCGGGGAATCAGAGATGGGGAATCAGAGGCGGGGAATCAGAGGCAGGGAATCGGATGCCGGAAATCAGAGGCGGGAAATCAGAGCTGGGGAATCAGAGGCGGGGAATCAGAGTTGGGGAATCAGAGGCGGCAAAGTAGATATGGGGAAAATGAGGCGGGGAATCAGATATGGGGAATCAGAGGCGGGGAATCAGATATGGGGAATCAGAGGCTGGGAATCAGAGCGGGGGAAACAGAGGCGGGGAATAAGATATGGGGAATTAGAGATGTGGAATCAGTGGTGGGGAATCAGTGGCAGGGAATCAGAGGCGGGGAATCAGAGGCGGGGATTCAGAGGCAGGGAATCAGACACGGGGAATCAGAGGTGGGGAATCAGAGATGGGGAATCAGAGGCGGGGAATCAGAGGCGGGGAATCAGAGCTGGGGAATCAGAGGTGGGGAATCAGAGTCGGGGAATCAGAGGCAGGGAATCGGATGTGCGGAATCAGAGATGGGGAATCAGAGGTGGGGAATCAGAGGCGGTGAATCAGAGATGGGGAATCAGAGGCGGGGAATCAGAGGCAGGAAATCAGACACGGGGATTCAGAGGCTGGGAATCAGACGGGGGGAATCAAAGGCGGGGAATCAGAGCTGGTGAATCAGAGGGAGGGAATCAGAGTTGGGGATTCAGAGGCGGGGAATCAGATATGGGGAAACAGAGGCGGGGAATCAGAGGCGGGCAAACAGAGGCGGGGAATTAGATATGGGGAATCAGAGGTGGGGAATCAGAGGTGGTGAATCAGAGATGGGGAATCACAGGCGGGGAATCAGAGGCAGGGAATAGAACGCGGGGAATCAGAGGCAGGGAATCAGAGCTGGGGAATCAGAGGCGGGGAATCAGATATGGGGAAACAGAGGCGGGGAATCAGAGGCGGGGAAAAAGAGCAGGGAATCAGACGCGGGGAATCAGAGCCCGGGGTTCAGAGCTGGGGAATCAGAGGCGGGGAATCAGAGTTGGGGAATCAGAGGCGGGGAATCAGAGTTGGGGAATCAGAGGCAGTGAATCAGAGGCGGGAATACAGAGGCGGGGAATCAGATATGGGGAATCAGAGGTGGGGAATCAGGGGCAGGGAATCAGTGGCAGGGAATCAGACGCGGGGAATCAGAGGCGGGGAATCAGATGCAGGGAATCAGACACGGGGAATCAGAGGCGGGGAATCAGAGATGGGGAATCAGAGTCGGGGAATCAGAGGCAGGGAATCGGATGCCGGGAATCAGAGGCGGGAAATCAGAGCTGGGGAATCAGAGGCGGGGAATCAGAGTTGGGGCATCAGAGGTGGGGAATTAGATATGGGGAAACAGAGGCGGGGAATCAGAGGCGGGGAAACAGAGGCTGGGAATCAGATATGGGGAATCAGAGGTGGGGAATCAGAGGCAGGGAATCAGATGTGCGGAATCAGAGATGGGGAATCAGAGGCAGGGAATCAGAATCAGAAGCGGGGAATCAGATGCCGGGAATCAGAGGCCGGGAATCAAATGCTGGGAATAAGAGGCCGGGAATCAGAGGTGGGGAATCAGAGTCCGGGAATCAGAGATGGGGATTCAGAGGCGGGGAATGAGATATGGAGAATCAGAGGCGGGGAATCAGAGGCGGGGAAACAGAGGTGGGGAATCAGATATGGGGAATTAGAGGTGGCGAATCAAAGGTGGTGAATCAGAGATGGGGAATCAGAGGCGGGGAATCAGAGGCAGGGAATCAGATGCGGGGAATCAGAGGCGGGGAATCAGAGCTGGCGAATCAGAGGCGGGGAATCAGAGGTGGGCAATCAGAGCCGGGGAATCAGATATGGGGAATCAGAAGCGGGGAATCAGAGGCTGGGAAACAGAGGCGGGGAATCAGATATGGGGAATCAGAGGTGGGGAATCAGAGGTTGTAAATCAGAGATGGGGAATCAAGGCGGGGAATCAGAGGCAGGGAATCAGACGCGGGGAATCAGAGGCGGGGATTCAGAGCTGGGGAATCAGAGGCGGGGAATCAGAGTTGGGGAATCAGAGGCAGGGAATCAGATATGGGGAATCAGAGGCGGGGAATCAGAGGCGGGGAAACAGAGGCGGGGAATCAGATATGGGGAATCAGAAGTGGGGAATCAGGGGCAGGCAGTCAGTGGCAGGGAATCAGAGGCGGGGAATCAGAGGCGGGGAATCAGAGGCAGGGAATCAGACACGGGGAATCAGAGGCTGGGAATCAGAGATGGGGAATCAGAGGCGGGGAATCAGAGGCAGGGAATCGGACGCCGGGAATCAGAGGCGGGGAATCAGAGCTGGGGAATCAGAGGCGGGGTATCAGAGTTGGGGAATCAGAGGCGGGGAATCAGATATGGGGAAATAGAGGCGGGGAATCAGATATGGGGAATGAGAGGTGTGGAATCAGAGGTTGGGAATCAGAGGCAGGGAATCAGAGGCGGGGAAACAGAGGCGGGGAATCAGATATGGGGAATCAGAGGTGGTGAATCAAAGGCGGTGAAACAGAGATGGGGAATCAGGGCAGGGAATCAGAGGCAGGGAATCAGAGCTGGGGAAACAGAGGCGGGGAATCAGATATGGGGAATCAGAGGTGGGGAATCAGGGGCGGGGAATCAGTGGCAGGGAATCAGAGCTGGGGAATCAGAGGTGGGGAATCAGAGCTGGGGAAACAGAGGCGGGGAATCAGATATGGGGAATCAGAGGTGGGGAATCAGGGGCGGGGAATCAGTGGCAGGGAATCAGAGGCCGGGAATAAAAGGCGGGGAATCAGAGCTGGGGAATCAGAGGCGGGGAATCAGAGTTGGGGAATCAGAGGAGGGGAATCAGATATGGGGAAACAGAGGCCGGGAATCAGAGGCAGGGAATCGGATGTGCGGAATCAGAGATGGGGAATCAGAGGTGGGGAATCAGAGGCGGTGAATCAGAGATGGGGAATCAGAGGCGGGGAATCAGAGGCAGGAAATCAGACACGGGGATTCAGAGGCAGGGAATCAGACACGGGGAATCAGAGGTGGGGAATCAGAGATGGGGAATCAGAGGCGGGGAATCAGAGGCAGGGAATCAGACGCGGGGAATCAGAGGCGGGGAATCAGAGCTGGGGATTCAGAGGTGGGGAATCAGAGTCGGGGAATCAGAGGCAGGGAATCGGATGTGCGGAATCAGAGATGGGGAATCAGAGGTGGGGAATCAGAGGCGGTGAATCAGAGATGGGGAATCAGAGGCGGGGAATCAGAGGCAGGAAATCAGACACGGGGATTCAGAGGCTGGGAATCAGACGGGGGGAATCAAAGGCGGGGAATCAGAGCTGGTGAATCAGAGGCAGGGAATCAGAGTTGGGGATTCAGAGGCGGGGAATCAGATATGGGGAAACAGAGGCGGGGAATCAGAGGCGGGCAAACAGAGGCGGGGAATTAGATATGGGGAATCAGAGGTGGGGAATCAGAGGTGGTGAATCAGATATGGGGAAACAGAGGCGGGGAATCAGAGGCGGGCAAACAGAGGCGGGGAATTAGATATGGGGAATCAGAGGTGGGGAATCAGAGGCGGGGAATCAGATATGGGGAAACAGAGGCGGGGAATCAGAGGCGGGGAAAAAGAGCAGGGAATCAGATGCGGGGAATCAGAGCCCGGGATTCAGAGCTGGGGAATCAGAGGCGGGGAATCAGAGTTGGGGAATCACAGGCGGGGAATCAGATATGGGGAATCAGAGGCAGGGAATCAGAGGCGGGAATACAGAGGCGGGGAATCAGATATGGGGAATCAGAGGTGGGGAATCAGGGGCAGGGAATCAGTGGCAGGGAATCAGACGCGGGGAATCAGAGGCGGGGAATTAGAGGCAGGGAATCAGACACGGGGAATCAGAGGCGGGGAATCAGAGATGGGGAATCAGAGGCGGGGAATCAGAGGCAGGGAATCGGATGCCGGGAATCAGAGGCGGGAAATCAGAGCTGGGGAATCAGAGGCGGGGAATCAGAGTTGGGGAATCAGAGGCGGCGAAGCAGATATGGGGAAATAGAGGCGGGGAATCAGATATGGGGAATCAGAGGCAGGGAATCAGATATGGGGAATCAGAGGCTGGGAATCAGAGGGGGGGAAACAGAGGCGGGGAATAAGATATGGGGAATCAGAGGTGGGGAATCAGGGGCGGGGAATCAGTGGCAGCGAATCAGAGGCGGGGAATCAGAGGCGGGGAATCAGAGGCAGGGAATCAGACACGGGGAATCAGAGGTGGGGAATCAGAGATGGGGAATCAGAGGCGGGGAATCAGAGGCAGGGAATCAGACACGGGGAATCAGAGGCGGGGAATAAGAGCTGGGGAATCAGAGGTGGGGAATCAGTGTCGGGGAATCAGAGGCAGGGAATCGGATGTGCGGAATCAGAAATGGGGAATCAGAGGTGGGGAATCAGAGGCGGTGAATCAGAGATGGGGAATCAGAGGCGTGGAATCAGAGGCAGGAATTCAGACACGGGGATTCAGAGGCTGGGAATCAGACGGGGGGAATCAAAGGCGGGGAATCAGAGCTGGTGAATCAGAGGCAGGGAATCAGAGTTGGGGATTCAGAGGCGGGGAATCAGATATGGGGAAACAGAGGCGGGGAATCAGAGGCGGGCAAACAGAGGCGGGGAATTAGATATGGGGAATCAGAGGTGGGGAATCAGAGGTGGTGAATCAGAGATGGGGAATCACAGGCGGGGAATCAGAGGCAGGGAATGGAATGCGGGGAATCAGAGGCAGGGAATCAGAGCTGGGGAATCAGAGGCGGGGAATCAGATATGGGGAAACAGAGGCGGGGAATCAGAGGCGGGGAAACAGAGGCGGGGAAGCAGACATGGGGAATCGGATGCAGGGAATCAGAGGTGGGGAATCAGAGCTGGGGAATCAGAGGCGGGGAATCAGAGTTGGGGCATCAGAGGTGGGGAATTAGATATGGGGAAACAGAGGCGGGGAATCAGAGGTGGGGAAACAGAGGCGGGGAATCAGATATTGGGAATCAGAAGTGGGGAATCAGAGGCAGGGAATCAGTTGTGCGGAATCAGAGATGGGGAATCAGAGGCAGGGAATCAGAATGAGAAGCGGGGAATCAGATGCCGGGAATCAGAGGCCGGGAATCAAATGCTGGGAATAAGAGGCCGGGAATCAGAGGTGGGGAATCAGAGTCCGGGAATCAGAGATGGGGATTCAGAGGCGGGGAATGAGATATGGAGAATCAGAGGCGGGGAATCAGAGGCGGGGAATCAGTGGCAGGGAATCAGAGGCTGGGAATCAGAGGCGGGGAATCAGAGGCAGGGAATCAGACACGGGGAATCAGAGGTGGGGAATCAGAGATGGGGAATCAGAGGCGGGGAATCAGAGGCAGGGAATCAGACACGGGGAATCAGAGGCGGGGAATAAGAGCTGGGGAATCAGAGGTGGGGAATCAGTGTCGGGGAATCAGAGGCAGGGAATCGGATGTGCGGAATCAGAAATGGGGAATCAGAGGTGGGGAATCAGAGGCGGTGAATCAGAGATGGGGAATCAGAGGCGTGGAATCAGAGGCAGGAATTCAGACACGGGGATTCAGAGGCTGGGAATCAGACGGGGGGAATCAAAGGCGGGGAATCAGAGCTGGTGAATCAGAGGCAGGGAATCAGAGTTGGGGATTCAGAGGCGGGGAATCAGATATGGGGAAACAGAGGCGGGGAATCAGAGGCGGGCAAACAGAGGCGGGGAATTAGATATGGGGAATCAGAGGTGGGGAATCAGAGGTGGTGAATCAGAGATGGGGAATCACAGGCGGGGAATCAGAGGCAGGGAATGGAATGCGGGGAATCAGAGGCAGGGAATCAGAGCTGGGGAATCAGAGGCGGGGAATCAGATATGGGGAAACAGAGGCGGGGAATCAGAGGCGGGGAAATAGAGGCGGGGAAGCAGACATGGGGAATCGGATGCAGGGAATCAGAGGTGGGGAATCAGAGCTGGGGAATCAGAGGTGGGGAATCAGAGTTGGGGCATCAGAGGTGGGGAATTAGATATGGGGAAACAGAGGCGGGGAATCAGAGGCGGGGAAACAGAGGCTGGGAATCAGATATGGGGAATCAGAGGTGGGGAATCAGAGGCAGGGAATCAGATGTGCGGAATCAGAGATGGGGAATCAGAGGCAGGGAATCAGAATCAGAAGCGGGGAATCAGATGCCGGGAATCAGAGGCCGGGAATCAAATGCTGGGAATAAGAGGCCGGGAATCAGAGGTGGGGAATCAGAGTCCGGGAATCAGAGATGGGGATTCAGAGGCGGGGAATGAGATATGGAGAATCAGAGGCGGGGAATCAGAGGCGGGGAAACAGAGGTGGGGAATCAGATATGGGGAATTAGAGGTGGCGAATCAAAGGTGGTGAATCAGAGATGGGGAATCAGAGGCGGGGAATCAGAGGCAGGGAATCAGATGCGGGGAATCAGAGGCGGGGAATCAGAGCTGGCGAATCAGAGGCGGGGAATCAGAGGTGGGCAATCAGAGCCGGGGAATCAGATATGGGGAATCAGAAGCGGGGAATCAGAGGCTGGGAAACAGAGGCGGGGAATCAGATATGGGGAATCAGAGGTGGGGAATCAGAGGTTGTAAATCAGAGATGGGGAATCAAGGCGGGGAATCAGAGGCAGGGAATCAGACGCGGGGAATCAGAGGCGGGGATTCAGAGCTGGGGAATCAGAGGCGGGGAATCAGAGTTGGGGAATCAGAGGCAGGGAATCAGATATGGGGAATCAGAGGCGGGGAATCAGAGGCGGGGAAACAGAGGCGGGGAATCAGATATGGGGAATCAGAAGTGGGGAATCAGGGGCAGGCAGTCAGTGGCAGGGAATCAGAGGCGGGGAATCAGAGGCGGGGAATCAGAGGCAGGGAATCAGACACGGGGAATCAGAGGCGGGGAATCAGAGATGGGGAATCAGAGGCGGGGAATCAGAGGCAGGGAATCGGACGCCGGGAATCAGAGGCGGGGAATCAGAGCTGGGGAATCAGAGGCGGGGTATCAGAGTTGGGGAATCAGAGGCGGGGAATCAGATATGGGGAAATAGAGGCGGGGAATCAGATATGGGGAATGAGAGGTGTGGAATCAGAGGTTGGGAATCAGAGGCAGGGAATCAGAGGCGGGGAAACAGAGGCGGGGAATCAGATATGGGGAATCAGAGGTGGTGAATCAAAGGCGGTGAAACAGAGATGGGGAATCAGGGCAGGGAATCAGAGGCAGGGAATCAGAGCTGGGGAAACAGAGGCGGGGAATCAGATATGGGGAATCAGAGGTGGGGAATCAGGGGCGGGGAATCAGTGGCAGGGAATCAGAGCTGGGGAATCAGAGGTGGGGAATCAGAGCTGGGGAAACAGAGGCGGGGAATCAGATATGGGGAATCAGAGGTGGGGAATCAGGGGCGGGGAATCAGTGGCAGGGAATCAGAGGCCGGGAATAAAAGGCGGGGAATCAGAGCTGGGGAATCAGAGGCGGGGAATCAGAGTTGGGGAATCAGAGGAGGGGAATCAGATATGGGGAAACAGAGGCCGGGAATCAGAGGCAGGGAATCGGATGTGCGGAATCAGAGATGGGGAATCAGAGGTGGGGAATCAGAGGCGGTGAATCAGAGATGGGGAATCAGAGGCGGGGAATCAGAGGCAGGAAATCAGACACGGGGATTCAGAGGCAGGGAATCAGACACGGGGAATCAGAGGTGGGGAATCAGAGATGGGGAATCAGAGGCGGGGAATCAGAGGCAGGGAATCAGACGCGGGGAATCAGAGGCGGGGAATCAGAGCTGGGGAATCAGAGGTGGGGAATCAGAGTCGGGGAATCAGAGGCAGGGAATCGGATGTGCGGAATCAGAGATGGGGAATCAGAGGTGGGGAATCAGAGGCGGTGAATCAGAGATGGGGAATCAGAGGCGGGGAATCAGAGGCAGGAAATCAGACACGGGGATTCAGAGGCTGGGAATCAGACGGGGGGAATCAAAGGCGGGGAATCAGAGCTGGTGAATCAGAGGCAGGGAATCAGAGTTGGGGATTCAGAGGCGGGGAATCAGATATGGGGAAACAGAGGCGGGGAATCAGAGGCGGGCAAACAGAGGCGGGGAATTAGATATGGGGAATCAGAGGTGGGGAATCAGAGGTGGTGAATCAGATATGGGGAAACAGAGGCGGGGAATCAGAGGCGGGCAAACAGAGGCGGGGAATTAGATATGGGGAATCAGAGGTGGGGAATCAGAGGCGGGGAATCAGATATGGGGAAACAGAGGCGGGGAATCAGAGGCGGGGAAAAAGAGCAGGGAATCAGATGCGGGGAATCAGAGCCCGGGATTCAGAGCTGGGGAATCAGAGGCGGGGAATCAGAGTTGGGGAATCACAGGCGGGGAATCAGATATGGGGAATCAGAGGCAGGGAATCAGAGGCGGGAATACAGAGGCGGGGAATCAGATATGGGGAATCAGAGGTGGGGAATCAGGGGCAGGGAATCAGTGGCAGGGAATCAGACGCGGGGAATCAGAGGCGGGGAATTAGAGGCAGGGAATCAGACACGGGGAATCAGAGGCGGGGAATCAGAGATGGGGAATCAGAGGCGGGGAATCAGAGGCAGGGAATCGGATGCCGGGAATCAGAGGCGGGAAATCAGAGCTGGGGAATCAGAGGCGGGGAATCAGAGTTGGGGAATCAGAGGCGGCGAAGCAGATATGGGGAAATAGAGGTGGGGAATCAGATATGGGGAATCAGAGGCAGGGAATCAGATATGGGGAATCAGAGGCTGGGAATCAGAGGGGGGGAAACAGAGGCGGGGAATAAGATATGGGGAATCAGAGGTGGGGAATCAGGGGCGGGGAATCAGTGGCAGGGAATCAGAGGCCGGGAATAAAAGGCGGGGAATCAGAGCTGGGGAATCAGAGGCGGGGAATCAGAGTTGGGGAATCAGAGGAGGGGAATCAGATATGGGGAAACAGAGGCCGGGAATCAGAGGCAGGGAATCGGATGTGCGGAATCAGAGATGGGGAATCAGAGGTGGGGAATCAGAGGCGGTGAATCAGAGATGGGGAATCAGAGGCGGGGAATCAGAGGCAGGAAATCAGACACGGGGATTCAGAGGCAGGGAATCAGACACGGGGAATCAGAGGTGGGGAATCAGAGATGGGGAATCAGAGGCGGGGAATCAGAGGCAGGGAATCAGACGCGGGGAATCAGAGGCGGGGAATCAGAGCTGGGGAATCAGAGGTGGGGAATCAGAGTCGGGGAATCAGAGGCAGGGAATCGGATGTGCGGAATCAGAGATGGGGAATCAGAGGTGGGGAATCAGAGGCGGTGAATCAGAGATGGGGAATCAGAGGCGGGGAATCAGAGGCAGGAAATCAGACACGGGGATTCAGAGGCTGGGAATCAGACGGGGGGAATCAAAGGCGGGGAATCAGAGCTGGTGAATCAGAGGCAGGGAATCAGAGTTGGGGATTCAGAGGCGGGGAATCAGATATGGGGAAACAGAGGCGGGGAATCAGAGGCGGGCAAACAGAGGCGGGGAATTAGATATGGGGAATCAGAGGTGGGGAATCAGAGGTGGTGAATCAGATATGGGGAAACAGAGGCGGGGAATCAGAGGCGGGCAAACAGAGGCGGGGAATTAGATATGGGGAATCAGAGGTGGGGAATCAGAGGCGGGGAATCAGATATGGGGAAACAGAGGCGGGGAATCAGAGGCGGGGAAAAAGAGCAGGGAATCAGATGCGGGGAATCAGAGCCCGGGATTCAGAGCTGGGGAATCAGAGGCGGGGAATCAGAGTTGGGGAATCACAGGCGGGGAATCAGATATGGGGAATCAGAGGCAGGGAATCAGAGGCGGGAATACAGAGGCGGGGAATCAGATATGGGGAATCAGAGGTGGGGAATCAGGGGCAGGGAATCAGTGGCAGGGAATCAGACGCGGGGAATCAGAGGCGGGGAATTAGAGGCAGGGAATCAGACACGGGGAATCAGAGGCGGGGAATCAGAGATGGGGAATCAGAGGCGGGGAATCAGAGGCAGGGAATCGGATGCCGGGAATCAGAGGCGGGAAATCAGAGCTGGGGAATCAGAGGCGGGGAATCAGAGTTGGGGAATCAGAGGCGGCGAAGCAGATATGGGGAAATAGAGGTGGGGAATCAGATATGGGGAATCAGAGGCAGGGAATCAGATATGGGGAATCAGAGGCTGGGAATCAGAGGGGGGGAAACAGAGGCGGGGAATAAGATATGGGGAATCAGAGGTGGGGAATCAGGGGCGGGGAATCAGTGGCAGCGAATCAGAGGCGGGGAATCAGAGGCGGGGAATCAGAGGCAGGGAATCAGACACGGGGAATCAGAGGTGGGGAATCAGAGATGGGGAATCAGAGGCGGGGAATCAGAGGCAGGGAATCAGACACGGGGAATCAGAGGCGGGGAATAAGAGCTGGGGAATCAGAGGTGGGGAATCAGTGTCGGGGAATCAGAGGCAGGAATTCAGACACGGGGATTCAGAGGCTGGGAATCAGACGGGGGGAATCAAAGGCGGGGAATCAGAGCTGGTGAATCAGAGGCAGGGAATCAGAGATGGGGATTCAGAGGCGGGGAATGAGATATGGAGAATCAGAGGCGGGGAATCAGAGGCGGGGAAACAGAGGTGGGGAATCAGATATGGGGAATCAGAGGTGGCGAATCAAAGGCGGTGAATCAGAGATGGGGAATCAGAGGCGGGGAATCAGAGGCAGGGAATCAGATGCGGGGAATCAGAGGCGGGGAATCAGAGCTGGCGAATCAGAGGCGGGGAATCAGAGGTGGGCAATCAGAGCCGGGGAATCAGATATGGGGAATCAGAAGCGGGGAATCAGAGGCTGGGAAACAGAGGCGGGGAATCAGGTATGGGGAATCAGAGGTGGGGAATCAGAGGTTGTAAATCAGAGATGGGGAATCAAGGCGGGGAATCAGAGGCAGGGAATCAGACACGGGGAATCAGAGGCGGGGATTCAGAGCTGGGGAATCAGAGGCGGGGAATCAGAGTTGGGGAATCAGAGGCAGGGAATCAGATATGGGGAATCAGAGGCGGGGAATCAGAGGCGGGGAAACAGAGGCGGGGTATCAGATATGGGGAATCAGAAGTGGGGAATCAGGGGCAGGCAATCAGTGGCAGGGAATCAGAGGCGGGGAATCAGAGGCGGGGAATCAGAGGCAGGGAATCAGACACGGGGAATCAGAGGCGGGGAATCAGAGATGGGGAATCAGAGGCGGGGAATCAGAGGCAGGGAATCGGACGCCGGGAATCAGAGGCGGGGAATCAGAGCTGGGGAATCAGAGGCGGGGAATCAGAGTTGGGGAATCAGAGGCGGGGAATCAGATATGGGGAAATAGAGGCGGGGAATCAGATATGGGGAATGAGATGTGTGGAATCAGAGGTTGGGAATCAGAGGCAGGGAATCAGAGGCGGGGAAACAGAGGCGGGGAATCAGATATGGGGAATCAGAGGTGGTGAATCAAAGGCGGTGAAAAAGAGATGGGGAATCAGGGCAGGGAATCAGAGGCAGGGAATCAGAGCTGGGGAAACAGAGGCGGGGAATCAGATATGGGGAATCAGAGGTGGGGAATCAGGGGCGGGGAATCAGTGGCAGGGAATCAGAGCTGGGGAATCAGAGGTGGGGAATCAGAGCTGGGGAAACAGAGGCGGGGAATCAGATATGGGGAATCAGAGGTGGGGAATCAGGGGCGGGGAATCAGTGGCAGGGAATCAGAGTTGGGGAATCAGAGGCGGCGAAGCAGATATGGGGAAATAGAGGCGGGGAATCAGATATGGGGAATCAGAGGCAGGGAATCAGATATGGGGAATCAGAGGCTGGGAATCAGAGGGGGGGAAACAGAGGCGGGGAATAAGATATGGGGAATCAGAGGTGGGGAATCAGGGGCGGGGAATCAGTGGCAGGGAATCAGAGGCGGGGAATCAGAGGCGGGGAATCAGAGGCAGGGAATCAGACACGGGGAATCAGAGGTGGGGAATCAGAGATGGGGAATCAGAGGCGGGGAATCAGAGGCAGGGAATCAGACACGGGGAATCAGAGGCGGGGAATAAGAGCTGGGGAATCAGAGTTGGGGAATCAGTGTCGGGGAATCAGAGGCAGGGAATCGGATGTGCGGAATCAGAAATGGGGAATCAGAGGTGGGGAATCAGAGGCGGTGAATCAGAGATGGGGAATCAGAGGCGTGGAATCAGAGGCAGGAATTCAGACACGGGGATTCAGAGGCTGGGAATCAGACGGGGGGAATCAAAGGCGGGGAATCAGAGCTGGTGAATCAGAGGCAGGGAATCAGAGTTGGGGATTCAGAGGCGGGGAATCAGATATGGGGAAACAGAGGCGGGGAATCAGAGGCGGGCAAACAGAGGCGGGGAATTAGATATGGGGAATCAGAGGTGGGGAATCAGAGGTGGTGAATCAGAGATGGGGAATCACAGGCGGGGAATCAGAGGCAGGGAATGGAATGCGGGGAATCAGAGGCAGGGAATCAGAGGCGGGGAAACAGAGGCGGGGAAGCAGACATGGGGAATCGGATGCAGGGAATCAGAGGTGGGGAATCAGAGCTGGGGAATCAGAGGCGGGGAATCAGAGTTGGGGCATCAGAGGTGGGGAATTAGATATGGGGAAACAGAGGCGGGGAATCAGAGGCGGGGAAACAGAGGCAGGGAATCAGATATTGGGAATCAGAGGTGGGGAATCAGAGGCAGGGAATCAGATGTGCGGAATCAGAGATGGGGAATCAGAGGCAGGGAATCAGAATCAGAAGCGGGGAATCAGATGCCGGGAATCAGAGGCCGGGAATCAAATGCTGGGAATAAGAGGCCGGGAATCAGAGGTGGGGAATCAGAGTCCGTGAATCAGAGATGGGGATTCAGAGGCGGGGAATGAGATATGGAGAATCAGAGGCGGGGAATCAGAGGCGGGGAAACAGAGGTGGGGAATCAGATATGGGGAATCAGAGGTGGCGAATCAAAGGCGGTGAATCAGAGATGGGGAATCAGAGGCGGGGAATCAGAGGAAGGGAATCAGATGCGGGGAATCAGAGGCGGGGAATCAGAGCTGGCGAATCAGAGGCGGGGAATCAGAGGTGGGCAATCAGAGCCGGGGAATCAGATATGGGGAATCAGAAGCGGGGAATCAGAGGCTGGGAAACAGAGGCGGGGAATCAGATATGGGGAATCAGAGGTGGGGAATCAGAGGTTGTAAATCAGAGATGGGGAATCAAGGCGGGGAATCAGAGGCAGGGAATCAGACGCGGGGAATCAGAGGCGGGGATTCAGAGCTGGGGAATCAGAGGCGGGGAATCAGAGTTGGGGAATCAGAGGCGGGGAATCAGATATGGGGAAATAGAGGCGGGGAATCAGATATGGGGAATGAGAGGTGTGGAATCAGAGGTTGGGAATCAGAGGCAGGGAATCAGAGGCGGGGAAACAGAGGCGGGGAATCAGATATGGGGAATCAGAGGTGGTGAATCAAAGGCGGTGAAACAGAGATGGGGAATCAGGGCAGGGAATCAGAGGCAGGGAATCAGAGCTGGGGAAACAGAGGCGGGGAATCAGATATGGGGAATCAGAGGTGGGGAATCAGGGGCGGGGAATCAGTGGCAGGGAATCAGAGCTGGGGAATCAGAGGTGGGGAATCAGAGCTGGGGAAACAGAGGCGGGGAATCAGATATGGGGAATCAGAGGTGGGGAATCAGGGGCGGGGAATCAGTGGCAGGGAATCAGAGGCCGGGAATAAAAGGCGGGGAATCAGAGCTGTGGAATCAGAGGCCGGGAATCAGAGGCAGGGAAACAGAGGCGGGGAATCAGATATGGGGAATCAGAGGTGGGGAATTAGAGGTTGCGAATCAGAGGCAGGGAATCAGAGGCGGGGAATCAGAGGCGGGGAATCAGAGGCAGGGAATCGGATGTGCGGAATCAGAGGCGGGGAATCATAGCTGGCGAATTAGAGGAGGGGAATCAAAGTTGGGGAATCAGAGGCGGGGAATCAGATATGGGGAAACAGAGGCGGGGAATCAGAGGCGGGGAAACAGAGGCGGGGAATCATAGGCGGGGAATCAGAGATGGGGAATCAGAGGCGGGGAATCAGAGGCAGGGAATCGGATGCCGGAAATCAGAGGCGGGAAATCAGAGCTGGGGAATCAGAGCTGGGGAATCAGAGGTGGGGAATCAGAGCTGGGGAAACAGAGGCGGGGAATCAGATATGGGGAATCAGAGGTGGGGAATCAGGGGCGGGGAATCAGTGGCAGGGAATCAGAGTTGGGGAATCAGAGGCGGCGAAGCAGATATGGGGAAATAGAGGCGGGGAATCAGATATGGGGAATCAGAGGCAGGGAATCAGATATGGGGAATCAGAGGCTGGGAATCAGAGGGGGGGAAACAGAGGCGGGGAATAAGATATGGGGAATCAGAGGTGGGGAATCAGGGGCGGGGAATCAGTGGCAGCGAATCAGAGGCGGGGAATCAGAGGCGGGGAATCAGAGGCAGGGAATCAGACACGGGGAATCAGAGGTGGGGAATCAGAGATGGGGAATCAGAGGCGGGGAATCAGAGGCAGGGAATCAGACACGGGGAATCAGAGGCGGGGAATAAGAGCTGGGGAATCAGAGGTGGGGAATCAGTGTCGGGGAATCAGAGGCAGGGAATCGGATGTGCGGAATCAGAAATGGGGAATCAGAGGTGGGGAATCAGAGGCGGTGAATCAGAGATGGGGAATCAGAGGCGTGGAATCAGAGGCAGGAATTCAGACACGGGGATTCAGAGGCTGGGAATCAGACGGGGGGAATCAAAGGCGGGGAATCAGAGCTGGTGAATCAGAGGCAGGGAATCAGAGTTGGGGATTCAGAGGCGGGGAATCAGATATGGGGAAACAGAGGCGGGGAATCAGAGGAGGGCAAACAGAGGCGGGGAATTAGATATGGGGAATCAGAGGTGGGGAATCAGAGGTGGTGAATCAGAGATGGGGAATCACAGGCGGGGAATCAGAGGCAGGGAATGGAATGCGGGGAATCAGAGGCAGGGAATCAGAGGCGGGGAAACAGAGGCGGGGAAGCAGACATGGGGAATCGGATGCAGGGAATCAGAGGTGGGGAATCAGAGCTGGGGAAACAGAGGCGGGGAATCAGATATGGGGAATCAGAGGTGGGGAATCAGAGGCAGGGAATCAGTGGCAGGGAATCAGACGCGGGGAATCAGAGGCGGGGAATCAGAGGCAGGTAATCAGACACGGGGAATCAGAGGCGGGGAATCAGAGATGGGGAATCAGAGGCGGGGAATCAGAGGCAGGGAATCGGATGCCGGAAATCAGAGGCGGGAAATCAGAGCTGGGGAATCAGAGGCGGGGAATCAGAGTTGGGGAATCAGAGGCGGCGAATAAGATATGGGGAAGTAGAGGCGGGGAATCAGATATGGGGAATCAGAGGCGGGAAATCAGATATGGGGAATCAGAGGCTGGGATTCAGAGGGGGGGAAACAGAGGCGGGGAATAAGATATGGGGAATCAGAGGTGGGGAATCAGGGGCGGGGAATCAGTGGCAGGGAATCAGAGGCGGGGAATCAGAGGCGGGGATTCAGAGGCAGGGAATAAGACACGGGGAATCAGAGGTGGGGAATCAGAGATGGGGAATCAGAGGCGGGGAATCAGAGGCAGGGAATCAGACGCGGGGAATCAGAGGCGGGGAATCAGAGCTGGGGAATCAGAGGTGGGGAATCAGAGTCAGGGAATCAGAGGCAGGGAATCGGATGTGCGGAATCAGAGATGGGGTATCAGAGGCGGTGAATCAGAGATGGGGAATCAGAGGCGGGGAATCAGAGGCAGGAAATCAGACACGGGGATTCAGAGGCTGGGAATCAGACGGGGGGAATCAAAGGCGGGGAATCAGAGCTGGTGAATCAGAGGCAGGGAATCAGAGTTGGGGATTCAGAGGCGTGGAATCAGACATGGGGAAACAGAGGCGGGGAATCAGAGGCGGGCAAACAGAGGCGGGGAATCAGAGGCGGGGAATCAGAGGCAGGGAATCAGACACGGGGAATCAGAGGTGGGGAATCAGAGATGGGGAATCAGAGGCGGGGAATCAGAGGCAGGGAATCAGACACGGGGAATCAGAGGCGGGGAATAAGAGCTGGGGAATCAGAGGTGGGGAATCAGAGTCGGGGAATCAGAGGCAGGGAATCGGATGTGCGGAATCAGAAATGGGGAATCAGAGGTGGGGAATCAGAGGCGGTGAATCAGAGATGGGGAATCAGAGACGTGGAATCAGAGGCAGGAATTCAGACACGGGGATTCAGAGGCTGGGAATCAGACGGGGGGAATCAAAGGCGGGGAATCAGAGCTGGTGAATCAGAGGCAGGGAATCAGAGTTGGGGATTCAGAGGCGGGGAATCAGATATGGGGAAACAGAGGCGGGGAATCAGAGGCGGGCAAACAGAGGCGGGGAATTAGATATGGGGAATCTGAGGTGGGGAATCAGAGGTGGTGAATCAGAGATGGGGAATCACAGGCGGGGAATCAGAGGCAGGGAATGGAATGCGGGGAATCAGAGGCAGGGAATCAGAGCTGGGGAATCAGAGGCGGGGAATCAGATATGGGGAAACAGAGGCGGGGAATCAGAGGCGGGGAAACAGAGGCGGGGAATCAGACATGGGGAATCGGATGCAGGGAATCAGAGGTGGGGAATCAGAGCTGGGGAATCAGAGGCGGGGAATCAGGGGCGGGGAATCAGTGGCAGGGAATCAGAGGCCGGGAATAAAAGGCGGGGAATCAGAGCTGTGGAATCAGAGGCCGGGAATCAGAGGCAGGGAAACAGAGGTGGGGAATCAGAGCTGGGGAAACAGAGGCGGGGAATCAGATATGGGGAATCAGAGGTGGGGAATCAGGGGCGGGGAATCAGTGGCAGGGAATCAGAGGCCGGGAATAAAAGGCGGGGAATCAGAGCTGTGGAATCAGAGGCCGGGAATCAGAGGCAGGGAAACAGAGGCGGGGAATCAGATATGGGGAATCAGAGGTGGGGAATTAGAGGTTGCGAATCAGAGGCAGGGAATCAGAGGCGGGGAATCAGAGGCGGGGAATCAGAGGCAGGGAATCGGATGTGCGGAATCAGAGATGGGGAATCAGAGGTGGGGATTCAGAGGTGGTGAATCAGAGAAGGGGAATCAGAGGCAGGGAATCAGACGCAGGGAATCAGAGGCGGGGAATCATAGCTGGCGAATTAGAGGAGGGGAATCAAAGTTGGGGAATCAGAGGCGGGGAATCAGATATGGGGAAACAGAGGCGGGGAATCAGAGGCGGGGAAACAGAGGCGGGGAATCATAGGCGGGGAATCAGAGATGGGGAATCAGAGGCGGGGAATCAGAGGCAGGGAATCGGATGCCGGAAATCAGAGGCGGGAAATCAGAGCTGGGGAATCAGAGGCGGGGAATCAGAGTTGGGGAATCAGAGGCGGCAAAGTAGATATGGGGAAAATGAGGCGGGGAATCAGATATGGGGAATCAGAGGCGGGGAATCAGAGATGGGGAATCAGAGGCGGGGAATCAGAGGCAGGGAATCAGACGCGGGGAATCAGAGGCGGGGAATCAGAGCTGGGGAATCAGAGGTGGGGAATCAGAGTCAGGGAATCAGAGGCAGGGAATCGGATGTGCGGAATCAGAGATGGGGTATCAGAGGCGGTGAATCAGAGATGGGGAATCAGAGGCGGGGAATCAGAGGCAGGAAATCAGACACGGGGATTCAGAGGCTGGGAATCAGACGGGGGGAATCAAAGGCGGGGAATCAGAGCTGGTGAATCAGAGGCAGGGAATCAGAGTTGGGGATTCAGAGGCGTGGAATCAGACATGGGGAAACAGAGGCGGGGAATCAGAGGCGGGCAAACAGAGGCGGGGAATCAGAGGCGGGGAATCAGAGGCAGGGAATCAGACACGGGGAATCAGAGGTGGGGAATCAGAGATGGGGAATCAGAGGCGGGGAATCAGAGGCAGGGAATCAGACACGGGGAATCAGAGGCGGGGAATAAGAGCTGGGGAATCAGAGGTGGGGAATCAGAGTCGGGGAATCAGAGGCAGGGAATCGGATGTGCGGAATCAGAAATGGGGAATCAGAGGTGGGGAATCAGAGGCGGTGAATCAGAGATGGGGAATCAGAGACGTGGAATCAGAGGCAGGAATTCAGACACGGGGATTCAGAGGCTGGGAATCAGACGGGGGGAATCAAAGGCGGGGAATCAGAGCTGGTGAATCAGAGGCAGGGAATCAGAGTTGGGGATTCAGAGGCGGGGAATCAGATATGGGGAAACAGAGGCGGGGAATCAGAGGCAGGCAAACAGAGGCGGGGAATTAGATATGGGGAATCAGAGGTGGGGAATCAGAGGTGGTGAATCAGAGATGGGGAATCAGAGGCGGGGAATCAGAGGCAGGGAATCGGATGTGCGGAATCAGAAATGGGGAATCAGAGGTGGGGAATCAGAGGCGGTGAATCAGAGATGGGGAATCAGAGACGTGGAATCAGAGGCAGGAATTCAGACACGGGGATTCAGAGGCTGGGAATCAGACGGGGGGAATCAAAGGCGGGGAATCAGAGCTGGTGAATCAGAGGCAGGGAATCAGAGTTGGGGATTCAGAGGCGGGGAATCAGATATGGGGAAACAGAGGCGGGGAATCAGAGGCGGGCAAACAGAGGCGGGGAATTAGATATGGGGAATCAGAGGTGGGGAATCAGAGGTGGTGAATCAGAGATGGGGAATCACAGGCGGGGAATCAGAGGCAGGGAATGGAATGCGGGGAATCAGAGGCAGGGAATCAGAGCTGGGGAATCAGAGGCGGGGAATCAGATATGGGGAAACAGAGGCGGGGAATCAGAGGCGGGGAAACAGAGGCGGGGAATCAGACATGGGGAATCGGATGCAGGGAATCAGAGGTGGGGAATCAGAGCTGGGGAATCAGAGGCGGGGAATCAGGGGCGGGGAATCAGTGGCAGGGAATCAGAGGCCGGGAATAAAAGGCGGGGAATCAGAGCTGTGGAATCAGAGGCCGGGAATCAGAGGCAGGGAAACAGAGGTGGGGAATCAGAGCTGGGGAAACAGAGGCGGGGAATCAGATATGGGGAATCAGAGGTGGGGAATCAGGGGCGGGGAATCAGTGGCAGGGAATCAGAGGCCGGGAATAAAAGGCGGGGAATCAGAGCTGTGGAATCAGAGGCCGGGAATCAGAGGCAGGGAAACAGAGGCGGGGAATCAGATATGGGGAATCAGAGGTGGGGAATTAGAGGTTGCGAATCAGAGGCAGGGAATCAGAGGCGGGGAATCAGAGGCGGGGAATCAGAGGCAGGGAATCGGATGTGCGGAATCAGAGATGGGGAATCAGAGGTGGGGATTCAGAGGTGGTGAATCAGAGAAGGGGAATCAGAGGCAGGGAATCAGACGCAGGGAATCAGAGGCGGGGAATCATAGCTGGCGAATTAGAGGAGGGGAATCAAAGTTGGGGAATCAGAGGCGGGGAATCAGATATGGGGAAACAGAGGCGGGGAATCAGAGGCGGGGAAACAGAGGCGGGGAATCATAGGCGGGGAATCAGAGATGGGGAATCAGAGGCGGGGAATCAGAGGCAGGGAATCGGATGCCGGAAATCAGAGGCGGGAAATCAGAGCTGGGGAATCAGAGGCGGGGAATCAGAGTTGGGGAATCAGAGGCGGCAAAGTAGATATGGGGAAAATGAGGCGGGGAATCAGATATGGGGAATCAGAGGCGGGGAATCAGAGATGGGGAATCAGAGGCGGGGAATCAGAGGCAGGGAATCAGACGCGGGGAATCAGAGGCGGGGAATCAGAGCTGGGGAATCAGAGGTGGGGAATCAGAGTCAGGGAATCAGAGGCAGGGAATCGGATGTGCGGAATCAGAGATGGGGTATCAGAGGCGGTGAATCAGAGATGGGGAATCAGAGGCGGGGAATCAGAGGCAGGAAATCAGACACGGGGATTCAGAGGCTGGGAATCAGACGGGGGGAATCAAAGGCGGGGAATCAGAGCTGGTGAATCAGAGGCAGGGAATCAGAGTTGGGGATTCAGAGGCGTGGAATCAGACATGGGGAAACAGAGGCGGGGAATCAGAGGCGGGCAAACAGAGGCGGGGAATCAGAGGCGGGGAATCAGAGGCAGGGAATCAGACACGGGGAATCAGAGGTGGGGAATCAGAGATGGGGAATCAGAGGCGGGGAATCAGAGGCAGGGAATCATACACGGGGAATCAGAGGCGGGGAATAAGAGCTGGGGAATCAGAGGTGGGGAATCAGAGTCGGGGAATCAGAGGCAGGGAATCGGATGTGCGGAATCAGAAATGGGGAATCAGAGGTGGGGAATCAGAGGCGGTGAATCAGAGATGGGGAATCAGAGACGTGGAATCAGAGGCAGGAATTCAGACACGGGGATTCAGAGGCTGGGAATCAGACGGGGGGAATCAAAGGCGGGGAATCAGAGCTGGTGAATCAGAGGCAGGGAATCAGAGTTGGGGATTCAGAGGCGGGGAATCAGATATGGGGAAACAGAGGCGGGGAATCAGAGGCGGGCAAACAGAGGCGGGGAATTAGATATGGGGAATCAGAGGTGGGGAATCAGAGGTGGTGAATCAGAGATGGGGAATCAGAGGCGGGGAATCAGATATGGGGAAACAGAGGCGGGGAATCAGAGGCGGGGAAACAGAGGCGGGGAATCAGACATGGGGAATCGGATGCAGGGAATCAGAGGTGGGGAATCAGAGCTGGGGAATCAGAGGCGGGGAATCAGGGGCGGGGAATCAGTGGCAGGGAATCAGAGGCCGGGAATAAAAGGCGGGGAATCAGAGCTGTGGAATCAGAGGCCGGGAATCAGAGGCAGGGAAACAGAGGCGGGGAATCAGATATGGGGAATCAGAGGTGGGGAATTAGAGTTTGCGAATCAGAGGCAGGGAATCAGAGGCGGGGAATCAGAGGCGGGGAATCAGAGGCAGGGAATCGGATGTGCGGAATCAGAGATGGGGAATCAGAGGTGGGGATTCAGAGTTGGTGAATCAGAGAAGGGGAATCAGAGGCAGGGAATCAGACGCAGGGAATCAGAGGCGGGGAATCATAGCTGGCGAATTAGAGGAGGGGAATCAAAGTTGGGGAATCAGAGGCGGGGAATCAGATATGGGGAAACAGAGGCGGGGAATCAGAGGCGGGGAAACAGAGGCGGGGAATCATAGGCGGGGAATCAGAGATGGGGAATCAGAGGCGGGGAATCAGAGGCAGGGAATCGGATGCCGGAAATCAGAGGCGGGAAATCAGAGCTGGGGAATCAGAGGCGGGGAATCAGAGTTGGGGAATCAGAGGCGGCAAAGTAGATATGGGGAAAATGAGGCGGGGAATCAGATATGGGGAATCAGAGGCGGGGAATCAGATATGGGGAATCAGAGGCTGGGAATCAGAGCGGGGGAAACAGAGGCGGGGAATAAGATATGGGGAATTAGAGATGTGGAATCAGTGGTGGGGAATCAGTGGCAGGGAATAAGAGGCGGGGAATCAGAGGCGGGGATTCAGAGGCAGGGAATCAGACACGGGGAATCAGAGGTGGGGAATCAGAGATGGGGAATCAGAGGCGGGGAATCAGAGGCAGGGAATCAGACGCGGGGAATCAGAGGCGGGGAATCAGAGCTGGGGAATCAGAGGTGGGGAATCAGAGTCGGGGAATCAGAGGCAGGGAATCGGATGTGCGGAAACAGAGATGGGGAATCAGAGGTGGGGAATCAGAGGCGGTGAATCAGAGATGGGGAATCAGAGGCGGGGAATCAGAGGCAGGAAATCAGACACGGGGATTCAGAGGCTGGGAATCAGACGGGGGGAATCAAAGGCGGGGAATCAGAGCTGGTGAATCAGAGGGAGGGAATCAGAGTTGGGGATTCAGAGGCGGGGAATCAGATATGGGGAAACAGAGGCGGGGAATCAGAGGCGGGCAAACAGAGGCGGGGAATTAGATATGGGGAATCAGAGGTGGTGAATCAGAAGTGGTGAATCAGAGATGGGGAATCACTGGCGGGGAATCAGAGGCAGGGAATAAAAGGCGGGGAATCAGAGCTGTGGAATCAGAGGCCGGGAATCAGAGGCAGGGAAACAGAGGTGGGGAATCAGAGCTGGGGAAACAGAGGCGGGGAATCAGATATGGGGAATCAGAGGTGGGGAATCAGGGGCGGGGAATCAGTGGCAGGGAATCAGAGGCCGGGAATAAAAGGCGGGGAATCAGAGCTGTGGAATCAGAGGCCGGGAATCAGAGGCAGGGAAACAGAGGCGGGGAATCAGATATGGGGAATCAGAGGTGGGGAATTAGAGGTTGAGAATCAGAGGCAGGGAATCAGAGGCGGGGAATCAGAGGCGGGGAATCAGAGGCAGGGAATCGGATGTGCGGAATCAGAGATGGGGAATCAGAGGTGGGGATTCAGAGGTGGTGAATCAGAGAAGGGGAATCAGAGGCAGGGAATCAGACGCAGGGAATCAGAGGCGGGGAATCATAGCTGGCGAATTAGAGGAGGGGAATCAAAGTTGGGGAATCAGAGGCGGGGAATCAGATATGGGGAAACAGAGGCGGGGAATCAGAGGCGGGGAAACAGAGGCGGGGAATCATAGGCGGGGAATCAGAGATGGGGAATCAGAGGCGGGGAATCAGAGGCAGGGAATCGGATGCCGGAAATCAGAGGCGGGAAATCAGAGCTGGGGAATCAGAGGCGGGGAATCAGAGTTGGGGAATCAGAGGCGGCAAAGTAGATATGGGGAAAATGAGGCGGGGAATCAGATATGGGGAATCAGAGGCGGGGAATCAGAGATGGGGAATCAGAGGCGGGGAATCAGAGGCAGGGAATCAGACGCGGGGAATCAGAGGCGGGGAATCAGAGCTGGGGAATCAGAGGTGGGGAATCAGAGTCAGGGAATCAGAGGCAGGGAATCGGATGTGCGGAATCAGAGATGGGGTATCAGAGGCGGTGAATCAGAGATGGGGAATCAGAGGCGGGGAATCAGAGGCAGGAAATCAGACACGGGGATTCAGAGGCTGGGAATCAGACGGGGGGAATCAAAGGCGGGGAATCAGAGCTGGTGAATCAGAGGCAGGGAATCAGAGTTGGGGATTCAGAGGCGTGGAATCAGACATGGGGAAACAGAGGCGGGGAATCAGAGGCGGGCAAACAGAGGCGGGGAATCAGAGGCGGGGAATCAGAGGCAGGGAATCAGACACGGGGAATCAGAGGTGGGGAATCAGAGATGGGGAATCAGAGGCGGGGAATCAGAGGCAGGGAATCAGACACGGGGAATCAGAGGCGGGGAATAAGAGCTGGGGAATCAGAGGTGGGGAATCAGAGTCGGGGAATCAGAGGCAGGGAATCGGATGTGCGGAATCAGAAATGGGGAATCAGAGGTGGGGAATCAGAGGCGGTGAATCAGAGATGGGGAATCAGAGACGTGGAATCAGAGGCAGGAATTCAGACACGGGGATTCAGAGGCTGGGAATCAGACGGGGGGAATCAAAGGCGGGGAATCAGAGCTGGTGAATCAGAGGCAGGGAATCAGAGTTGGGGATTCAGAGGCGGGGAATCAGATATGGGGAAACAGAGGCGGGGAATCAGAGGCGGGCAAACAGAGGCGGGGAATTAGATATGGGGAATCAGAGGTGGGGAATCAGAGGTGGTGAATCAGAGATGGGGAATCAGAGGCGGGGAATCAGATATGGGGAAACAGAGGCGGGGAATCAGAGGCGGGGAAACAGAGGCGGGGAATCAGACATGGGGAATCGGATGCAGGGAATCAGAGGTGGGGAATCAGAGCTGGGGAATCAGAGGCGGGGAATCAGGGGCGGGGAATCAGTGGCAGGGAATCAGAGGCCGGGAATAAAAGGCGGGGAATCAGAGCTGTGGAATCAGAGGCCGGGAATCAGAGGCAGGGAAACAGAGGCGGGGAATCAGATATGGGGAATCAGAGGTGGGGAATTAGAGTTTGCGAATCAGAGGCAGGGAATCAGAGGCGGGGAATCAGAGGCGGGGAATCAGAGGCAGGGAATCGGATGTGCGGAATCAGAGATGGGGAATCAGAGGTGGGGATTCAGAGGTGGTGAATCAGAGAAGGGGAATCAGAGGCAGGGAATCAGACGCAGGGAATCAGAGGCGGGGAATCATAGCTGGCGAATTAGAGGAGGGGAATCAAAGTTGGGGAATCAGAGGCGGGGAATCAGATATGGGGAAACAGAGGCGGGGAATCAGAGGCGGGGAAACAGAGGCGGGGAATCATAGGCGGGGAATCAGAGATGGGGAATCAGAGGCGGGGAATCAGAGGCAGGGAATCGGATGCCGGAAATCAGAGGCGGGAAATCAGAGCTGGGGAATCAGAGGCGGGGAATCAGAGTTGGGGAATCAGAGGCGGCAAAGTAGATATGGGGAAAATGAGGCGGGGAATCAGATATGGGGAATCAGAGGCGGGGAATCAGATATGGGGAATCAGAGGCTGGGAATCAGAGCGGGGGAAACAGAGGCGGGGAATAAGATATGGGGAATTAGAGATGTGGAATCAGTGGTGGGGAATCAGTGGCAGGGAATCAGAGGCGGGGAATCAGAGGCGGGGATTCAGAGGCAGGGAATCAGACACGGGGAATCAGAGGTGGGGAATCAGAGATGGGGAATCAGAGGCGGGGAATCAGAGGCAGGGAATCAGACGCGGGGAATCAGAGGCGGGGAATCAGAGCTGGGGAATCAGAGGTGGGGAATCAGAGTCGGGGAATCAGAGGCAGGGAATCGGATGTGCGGAAACAGAGATGGGGAATCAGAGGTGGGGAATCAGAGGCGGTGAATCAGAGATGGGGAATCAGAGGCGGGGAATCAGAGGCAGGAAATCAGACACGGGGATTCAGAGGCTGGGAATCAGAGGGGGGGAATCAAAGGCGGGGAATCAGAGCTGGTGAATCAGAGGGAGGGAATCAGAGTTGGGGATTCAGAGGCGGGGAATCAGATATGGGGAAACAGAGGCGGGGAATCAGAGGCGGGCAAACAGAGGCGGGGAATTAGATATGGGGAATCAGAGGTGGGGAATCAGAAGTGGTGAATCAGAGATGGGGAATCACTGGCGGGGAATCAGAGGCAGGGAATAGAACGCGGGGAATCAGAGGCAGGGAATCAGAGCTGGGGAATCAGAGGCGGGGAATCAGAGGCGGGGAAACAGAGGCGGGGAATCAGACATGGGGAATCGGATGCGAAGAATCAGAGGTGGGGAATCAGAGCTGGGGAATCAGGGGCGGGGAATCAGAGTTGGGGCATCAGAGGTGGGGAATTAGATATGGGGAAACAGAGGCGGGGTATTAGAGGCCGGGAATCAGAGGCCGGGAATCAGATGCTGGGGAATCAGAGTCCGGGAATCAGAGATGGGGATTCAGAGGCGGGGAATGAGATATGGAGAATCAGAGGCGGGGAATCAGACGCGGGGAAACAGAGGTGGGGAATCAGATATGGGGAATCAGAGGTGGCGAATCAAAGGCGGTGAATCAGAGATGTGGAAACAGAGGCGGGGAATCAGAGGCGGGTAAACAGAGGTGGGGAATCACATATGGGGAATCAGAGGCGGGGAAACAGAGGCAGGGAATCCGATATGGGGAATCAGAGGCGGGGAATCAGAGGTGGGGAATCATAGGCAGGGAATCAGATGTGCGGAATCAGAGATGGGGAATCAGAGGCCGGGAATCAGAGTTGGTGAATCAGAGATGGGGAATCAGAGGCGGTGAATCACAGGTGCGCAATCAGAGGCGGGGAATCAGATATGGGGAAACAGAGGCGGGGAATCAGAGGCGGGGAAACAGAGGCGGGGAATCATAGGCGGGGAATCAGAGATGGGGAATCAGAGGCGGGGAATCAGAGGCAGGGAATCGGATGCCGGAAATCAGAGGCGGGAAATCAGAGCTGGGGAATCAGAGGCGGGGAATCAGAGTTGGGGAATCAGAGGCGGCAAAGTAGATATGGGGAAAATGAGGCGGGGAATCAGATATGGGGAATCAGAGGCGGGGAATCAGAGATGGGGAATCAGAGGCGGGGAATCAGAGGCAGGGAATCAGACGCGGGGAATCAGAGGCGGGGAATCAGAGCTGGGGAATCAGAGGTGGGGAATCAGAGTCAGGGAATCAGAGGCAGGGAATCGGATGTGAGGAATCAGAGATGGGGTATCAGAGGCGGTGAATCAGAGATGGGGAATCAGAGGCGGGGAATCAGAGGCAGGAAATCAGACACGGGGATTCAGAGGCTGGGAATCAGACGGGGGGAATCAAAGGCGGGGAATCAGAGCTGGTGAATCAGAGGCAGGGAATCAGAGTTGGGGATTCAGAGGCGTGGAATCAGACATGGGGAAACAGAGGCGGGGAATCAGAGGCGGGCAAACAGAGGCGGGGAATCAGAGGCGGGGAATCAGAGGCAGGGAATCAGACACGGGGAATCAGAGGTGGGGAATCAGAGATGGGGAATCAGAGGCGGGGAATCAGAGGCAGGGAATCAGACACGGGGAATCAGAGGCGGGGAATAAGAGCTGGGGAATCAGAGGTGGGGAATCAGAGTCGGGGAATCAGAGGCAGGGAATCGGATGTGCGGAATCAGAAATGGGGAATCAGAGGTGGGGAATCAGAGGCGGTGAATCAGAGATGGGGAATCAGAGACGTGGAATCAGAGGCAGGAATTCAGACACGGGGATTCAGAGGCTGGGAATCAGACGGGGGGAATCAAAGGCGGGGAATCAGAGCTGGTGAATCAGAGGCAGGGAATCAGAGTTGGGGATTCAGAGGCGGGGAATCAGATATGGGGAAACAGAGGCGGGGAATCAGAGGCGGGCAAACAGAGGCGGGGAATTAGATATGGGGAATCAGAGGTGGGGAATCAGAGGTGGTGAATCAGAGATGGGGAATCAGAGGCGGGGAATCAGATATGGGGAAACAGAGGCGGGGAATCAGAGGCGGGGAAACAGAGGCGGGGAATCAGACATGGGGAATCGGATGCAGGGAATCAGAGGTGGGGAATCAGAGCTGGGGAATCAGAGGCGGGGAATCAGGGGCGGGGAATCAGTGGCAGGGAATCAGAGGCCGGGAATAAAAGGCGGGGAATCAGAGCTGTGGAATCAGAGGCCGGGAATCAGAGGCAGGGAAACAGAGGCGGGGAATCAGATATGGGGAATCAGAGGTGGGGAATTAGAGTTTGCGAATCAGAGGCAGGGAATCAGAGGCGGGGAATCAGAGGCGGGGAATCAGAGGCAGGGAATCGGATGTGCGGAATCAGAGATGGGGAATCAGAGGTGGGGATTCAGAGTTGGTGAATCAGAGAAGGGGAATCAGAGGCAGGGAATCAGACGCAGGGAATCAGAGGCGGGGAATCATAGCTGGCGAATTAGAGGAGGGGAATCAAAGTTGGGGAATCAGAGGCGGGGAATCAGATATGGGGAAACAGAGGCGGGGAATCAGAGGCGGGGAAACAGAGGCGGGGAATCATAGGCGGGGAATCAGAGATGGGGAATCAGAGGCGGGGAATCAGAGGCAGGGAATCGGATGCCGGAAATCAGAGGCGGGAAATCAGAGCTGGGGAATCAGAGGCGGGGAATCAGAGTTGGGGAATCAGAGGCGGCAAAGTAGATATGGGGAAAATGAGGCGGGGAATCAGATATGGGGAATCAGAGGCGGGGAATCAGATATGGGGAATCAGAGGCTGGGAATCAGAGCGGGGGAAACAGAGGCGGGGAATAAGATATGGGGAATTAGAGATGTGGAATCAGTGGTGGGGAATCAGTGGCAGGGAATCAGAGGCGGGGAATCAGAGGCGGGGATTCAGAGGAAGGGAATCAGACACGGGGAATCAGAGGTGGGGAATCAGAGATGGGGAATCAGAGGCGGGGAATCAGAGGCAGGGAATCAGACGCGGGGAATCAGAGGCGGGGAATCAGAGCTGGGGAATCAGAGGTGGGGAATCAGAGTCGGGGAATCAGAGGCAGGGAATGGGATGTGCGGAAATAGAGATGGGGAATCAGAGGTGGGGAATCAGAGGCGGTGAATCAGAGATGGGGAATCAGAGGCGGGGAATCAGAGGCAGGAAATCAGACACGGGGATTCAGAGGCTGGGAATCAGACGGGGGGAATCAAAGGCGGGGAATCAGAGCTGGTGAATCAGAGGGAGGGAATCAGAGTTGGGGATTCAGAGGCGGGGAATCAGATATGGGGAAACAGAGGCGGGGAATCAGAGGCGGGCAAACAGAGGCGGGGAATTAGATATGGGGAATCAGAGGTGGGGAATCAGAAGTGGTGAATCAGAGATGGGGAATCACTGGCGGGGAATCAGAGGCAGGGAATAGAACGCGGGGAATCAGAGGCAGGGAATCAGAGCTGGGGAATCAGAGGCGGGGAATCAGAGGCGGGGAAACAGAAGCGGGGAATCAGACATGGGGAATCGGATGCGAAGAATCAGAGGTGGGGAATCAGAGCTGGGGAATCAGAGGCGGGGAATCAGAGTTGGGGCATCAGAGGTGGGGAATTAGATATGGGGAAACAGAGGCGGGGTATTAGAGGCCGGGAATCAGAGGCCGGGAATCAGATGCTGGGGAATCAGAGTCCGGGAATCAGAGATGGGGATTCAGAGGCGGGGAATGAGATATGGAGAATCAGAGGCGGGGAATCAGACGCGGGGAAACAGAGGTGGGGAATCAGATATGGGGAATCAGAGGTGGCGAATCAAAGGCGGTGAATCAGAGATGTGGAAACAGAGGCGGGGAATCAGAGGCGGGTAAACAGAGGTGGGGAATCACATATGGGGAATCAGAGGCGGGGAAACAGAGGCAGGGAATCCGATATGGGGAATCAGAGGCGGGGAATCAGAGGTGGGGAATCATAGGCAGGGAATCAGATGTGCGGAATCAGAGATGGGGAATCAGAGGCCGGGAATCAGAGTTGGTGAATCAGAGATGGGGAATCAGAGGCGGTGAATCACAGGTGCGCAATCAGAGGCGGGGAATCAGATATGGGGAATCAGAGGCGGGGAATCAGAGGCGGGGAAACAGAGGTGGGAAATCAGATATTGGGAATCAGAGGTGGGGCATCAGAGGTTGTGAATCACAGATGGGGAATCAGAGGCGGGGAATCAGAGGCAGGGAATCAGACGCGGGGAATCAGAGCCGGGGATTCAGAGCTGGGGAATCAGAGGCGGGGAATCAGAGTTGGGGAATCAGAGGAGGGGAATCAGATATGGGGAAACAGAGGCCGGGAATCAGAGGCAGGGAAACAGAGGCGGGGAATCAGATATGGTGAATCAGAGCTGGGGAATTAGAGGTTGCGAATCAGAGGCGGGGAATCAGAGGCGGGGAATCAGAGGCAGGGAATCGGATGTGCGGAATCAGAGATGGGGAAACAGAGGTGGGAATTCAGAGGTGGTGAATCAGAGGCAGGGAATCAGACGCAGGGAATCAGAGGCGGGGAATCATAGCTGGCGAATTAGAGGAGGGGAATCAGAGTTGGGGAATCAGAGGCGGGGAATCAGATATGGGGAAACAGAGGCGGGGAATCAGAGGCTGGGAAACAGAGGCGGGGAATCAGATATGGGGAATCAGAGGTGGGGAATCAGGGGCAGGGAATCAGTGGCAGGGAATCAGACGCGGGGAATCAGAGGCGGGGAATCAGAGGGAGGTAATCAGACACGGGGAATCAGAGGCGGGGAATCAGAGATGGGGAATCAGAGGCGGGGAATCAGAGGCAGGGAATCGGATGCCGGAAATCAGAGGCGGGAAATCAGAGCTGGGGAATCAGAGGCGGGGAATCAGAGTTGGGGAATCAGAGGCGGCGAATAAGATATGGGGAAGTAGAGGCGGGGAATCAGATATGCGGAATCAGAGGCGGGGAATCAGATATGGGGAATCAGAGGCTGGGATTTAGAGGGGGGGAAACAGAGGCGGGGAATAAGATATGTTGAATCAGAGGTGGGGAATCAGGGGCGGGGAATCAGTGGCAGGGAATCAGAGGCGGGGAATCAGAGGCGGGGATTCAGAGGCAGGGAATCAGACACGGGGAATCAGAGGTGGGGAATCAGAGATGGGGAATCAGAGGCGGGGAATCAGAGGCAGGGAATCAGACGCGGTGAATCAGAGGCGGGGAATCAGAGGTGGGGAATCAGAGGTGGGGAATCAGAGTCAGGGAATCAGAGGCAGGGAATCGGATGTGCGGAATCAGAGATGGGGTATCAGAGGCGGTGAATCAGAGATGGGGAATCAGAGGCGGGGAATCAGAGGCAGGAAATCAGACACGGGGATTCAGAGGCTGGGAATCAGACGGGGGGAATCAAAGGCGGGGAATCAGAGCTGGTGAATCAGAGGCAGGGAATCAGAGTTGGGGATTCAGAGGCGTGGAATCAGACATGGGGAAACAGAGGCGGGGAATCAGAGGCGGGCAAACAGAGGCGGGGAATCAGAGGCGGGGAATCAGAGGCAGGGAATCAGACACGGGGAATCAGAGGTGGGGAATCAGAGATGGGGAATCAGAGGCGGGGAATCAGAGGCAGGGAATCAGACACGGGGAATCAGAGGCGGGGAATAAGAGCTGGGGAATCAGAGGTGGGGAATCAGAGTCGGGGAATCAGAGGCAGGGAATCGGATGTGCGGAATCAGAAATGGGGAATCAGAGGTGGGGAATCAGAGGCGGTGAATCAGAGATGGGGAATCAGAGACGTGGAATCAGAGGCAGGAATTCAGACACGGGGATTCAGAGGCTGGGAATCAGACGGGGGGAATCAAAGGCGGGGAATCAGAGCTGGTGAATCAGAGGCAGGGAATCAGAGTTGGGGATTCAGAGGCGGGGAATCAGATATGGGGAAACAGAGGCGGGGAATCAGAGGTGGGCAAACAGAGGCGGGGAATTAGATATGGGGAATCAGAGGTGGGGAATCAGAGGTGGTGAATCAGAGATGGGGAATCACAGGCGGGGAATCAGAGGCAGGGAATGGAATGCGGGGAATCAGAGGCAGGGAATCAGAGCTGGGGAATCAGAGGCGGGGAATCAGATATGGGGAAACAGAGGCGGGGAATCAGAGGTGGGGAAACAGAGGCGGGGAATCAGACATGGGGAATCGGATGCAGGGAATCAGAGGTGGGGAATCAGAGCTGGGGAATCAGAGGCGGGGAATCAGGGGCGGGGAATCAGTGGCAGGGAATCAGAGGCCGGGAATAAAAGGCGGGGAATCAGAGCTGTGGAATCAGAGGCCGGGAATCAGAGGCAGGGAAACAGAGGTGGGGAATCAGAGCTGGGGAAACAGAGGCGGGGAATCAGATATGGGGAATCAGAGGTGGGGAATCAGGGGCGGGGAATCAGTGGCAGGGAATCAGAGGCCGGGAATAAAAGGCGGGGAATCAGAGCTGTGGAATCAGAGGCCGGGAATCAGAGGCAGGGAAACAGAGGCGGGGAATCAGATATGGGGAATCAGAGGTGGGGAATTAGAGGTTGCGAATCAGAGGCAGGGAATCAGAGGCGGGGAATCAGAGGCGGGGAATCAGAGGCAGGGAATCGGATGTGCGGAATCAGAGATGGGGAATCAGAGGTGGGGATTCAGAGGTGGTGAATCAGAGAAGGGGAATCAGAGGCAGGGAATCAGACGCAGGGAATCAGAGGCGGGGAATCATAGCTGGCGAATTAGAGGAGGGGAATCAAAGTTGGGGAATCAGAGGCGGGGAATCAGATATGGGGAAACAGAGGCGGGGAATCAGAGGCGGGGAAACAGGCGGGGAATCATAGGCGGGGAATCAGAGATGGGGAATCAGAGGCGGGGAATCAGAGGCAGGGAATCGGATGCCGGAAATCAGAGGCGGGAAATCAGTGCTGGGGAATCAGAGGCGGGGAATCAGAGTTGGGGAATCAGAGGCGGCAAAGTAGATATGGGGAAAATGAGGCGGGGAATCAGATATGGGGAATCAGAGGCGGGGAATCAGATATGGGGAATCAGAGGCTGGGAATCAGAGCGGGGGAAACAGAGGCGGGGAATAAGATATGGGGAATTAGAGATGTGGAATCAGTGGTGGGGAATCAGTGGCAGGGAATCAGTGGCGGGGAATCAGAGGCGGGGATTCAGAGGCAGGGAATCAGACACGGGGAATCAGAGGTGGGGAATCAGAGATGGGGAATCAGAGGCGGGGAATCAGAGGCAGGGAATCAGACACGGGGAATCAGAGGCGGGGAATCAGATATGGGGAAACAGAGGCGGGGAATCAGAGGCGGGGAAAAAGAGCAGGGAATCAGACGCGGGGAATCAGAGCCCGGGGTTCAGAGCTGGGGAATCAGAGGCGGGGAATCAGAGTTGGGGAATCAGAGGCGGGGAATCAGAGTTGGGGAATCAGAGGCAGTGAATCAGAGGCGGGAATACAGAGGCGGGGAATCAGATATGGGGAATCAGAGGTGGGGAATCAGGGGCAGGGAATCAGTGGCAGGGAATCAGACGCGGGGAATCAGAGGCGGGGAATCAGAGGCAGGGAATCAGACACGGGGAATCAGAGGCGGGGAATCAGAGATGGGGAATCAGAGTCGGGGAATCAGAGGCAGGGAATCGGATGCCGGGAATCAGAGGCGGGAAATCAGAGCTGGGGAATCAGAGGCGGGGAATCAGAGTTGGGGAATCAGAGGCGGCGAAGCAGATATGGGGAAATAGAGGCGGGGAATCAGATATGGGGAATCAGAGGCAGGGAATCAGATATGGGGAATCAGAGGCTGGGAATCAGAGGGGGGGAAACAGAGGCGGGGAATAAGATATGGGGAATCAGAGGTGGGGAATCAGGGGCGGGGAATCAGTGGCAGGGAATCAGAGGCTGGGAATCAGAGGCGGGGAATCAGAGGCAGGGAATCAGACACGGGGAATCAGAGGTGGGGAATCAGAGATGGGGAATCAGAGGCGGGGAATCAGAGGCAGGGAATCAGACACGGGGAATCAGAGGCGGGGAATAAGAGCTGGGGAATCAGAGGTGGGGAATCAGTGTCGGGGAATCAGAGGCAGGGAATCGGATGTGCGGAATCAGAAATGGGGAATCAGAGGTGGGGAATCAGAGGCGGTGAATCAGAGATGGGGAATCAGAGGCGTGGAATCAGAGGCAGGAATTCAGACACGGGGATTCAGAGGCTGGGAATCAGACGGGGGGAATCAAAGGCGGGGAATCAGAGCTGGTGAATCAGAGGCAGGGAATCAGAGTTGGGGATTCAGAGGCGGGGAATCAGATATGGGGAAACAGAGGCGGGGAATCAGAGGCGGGCAAACAGAGGCGGGGAATTAGATATGGGGAATCAGAGGTGGGGAATCAGAGGTGGTGAATCAGAGATGGGGAATCACAGGCGGGGAATCAGAGGCAGGGAATGGAATGCGGGGAATCAGAGGCAGGGAATCAGAGCTGGGGAATCAGAGGCGGGGAATCAGATATGGGGAAACAGAGGCGGGGAATCAGAGGCGGGGAAATAGAGGCGGGGAAGCAGACATGGGGAATCGGATGCAGGGAATCAGAGGTGGGGAATCAGAGCTGGGGAATCAGAGGCGGGGAATCAGAGTTGGGGCATCAGAGGTGGGGAATTAGATATGGGGAAACAGAGGCGGGGAATCAGAGGCGGGGAAACAGAGGCTGGGAATCAGATATGGGGAATCAGAGGTGGGGAATCAGAGGCAGGGAATCAGATGTGCGGAATCAGAGATGGGGAATCAGAGGCAGGGAATCAGAATCAGAAGCGGGGAATCAGATGCCGGGAATCAGAGGCCGGGAATCAAATGCTGGGAATAAGAGGCCGGGAATCAGAGGTGGGGAATCAGAGTCCGGGAATCAGAGATGGGGATTCAGAGGCGGGGAATGAGATATGGAGAATCAGAGGCGGGGAATCAGAGGCGGGGAAACAGAGGTGGGGAATCAGATATGGGGAATTAGAGGTGGCGAATCAAAGGCGGTGAATCAGAGATGGGGAATCAGAGGCGGGGAATCAGAGGCAGGGAATCAGATGCGGGGAATCAGAGGCGGGGAATCAGAGCTGGCGAATCAGAGCCGGGGAATCAGATATGGGGAATCAGAAGCGGGGAATCAGAGGTTGTAAATCAGAGATGGGGAATCAAGGCGGGGAATCAGAGGCAGGGAATCAGACGCGGGGAATCAGAGGCGGGGATTCAGAGCTGGGGAATCAGAGGCGGGGAATCAGAGTTGGGGAATCAGAGGCAGGGAATCAGATATGGGGAATCAGAGGCGGGGAATCAGAGGCGGGGAAACAGAGGCGGGGAATCAGATATGGGGAATCAGAAGTGGGGAATCAGGGGCAGGCAGTCAGTGGCAGGGAATCAGAGGCGGGGAATCAGAGGCGGGGAATCAGAGGCAGGGAATCAGACACGGGGAATCAGAGGCGGGGAATCAGAGATGGGGAATCAGAGGCGGGGAATCAGAGGCAGGGAATCAGACGCCGGGAATCAGAGGCAGGGAATCAGAGCTGGGGAATCAGAGGCGGGGTATCAGAGTTGGGGAATCAGAGGCGGGGAATCAGATATGGGGAAATAGAGGCGGGGAATCAGATATGGGGAATGAGAGGTGTGGAATCAGAGGTTGGGAATCAGAGGCAGGGAATCAGAGGCGGGGAAACAGAGGCGGGGAATCAGATATGGGGAATCAGAGGTGGTGAATCAAAGGCGGTGAAACAGAGATGGGGAATCAGGGCAGGGAATCAGAGGCAGGGAATCAGAGCTGGGGAAACAGAGGCGGGGAATCAGATATGGGGAATCAGAGGTGGGGAATCAGGGGCGGGGAATCAGTGGCAGGGAATCAGAGCTGGGGAATCAGAGGTGGGGAATCAGAGCTGGGGAAACAGAGGCGGGGAATCAGATATGGGGAATCAGAGGTGGGGAATCAGGGGCGGGGAATCAGTGGCAGGGAATCAGAGGCCGGGAATAAAAGGCGGGGAATCAGAGCTGGGGAATCAGAGGCGGGGAATCAGAGTTGGGGAATCAGAGGAGGGGAATCAGATATGGGGAAACAGAGGCCGGGAATCAGAGGCAGGGAATCGGATGTGCGGAATCAGAGATGGGGAATCAGAGGTGGGGAATCAGAGGCGGTGAATCAGAGATGGGGAATCAGAGGCGGGGAATCAGAGGCAGGAAATCAGACACGGGGATTCAGAGGCAGGGAATCAGACACGGGGAATCAGAGGTGGGGAATCAGAGATGGGGAATCAGAGGCGGGGAATCAGAGGCAGGGAATCAGACGCGGGGAATCAGAGGCGGGGAATCAGAGCTGGGGAATCAGAGGTGGGGAATCAGAGTCGGGGAATCAGAGGCAGGGAATCGGATGTGCGGAATCAGTGATGGGGAATCAGAGGTGGGGAATCAGAGGCGGTGAATCAGAGATGGGGAATCAGAGACGGGGAATCAGAGGCAGGAAATCAGACACGGGGATTCAGAGGCTGGGAATCAGACGGGGGGAATCAAAGGCGGGGAATCAGAGCTGGTGAATCAGAGGCAGGGAATCAGAGTTGGGGATTCAGAGGCGGGGAATCAGATATGGGGAAACAGAGGCGGGGAATCAGAGGCGGGCAAACAGAGGCGGGGAATTAGATATGGGGAATCAGAGGTGGGGAATCAGAGGTGGTGAATCAGAGATGGGGAATCACAGGCGGGGAATCAGAGGCAGGGAATAGAACGCGGGGAATCAGAGGCAGGGAATCAGAGCTGGGGAATCAGAGGCGGGGAATCAGATATGGGGAAACAGAGGCGGGGAATCAGAGGCGGGGAAAAAGAGCAGGGAATCAGACGCGGGGAATCAGAGCCCGGGATTCAGAGCTGGGGAATCAGAGGCGGGGAATCAGAGTTGGGGAATCACAGGCGGGGAATCAGATATGGGGAATCAGAGGCAGGGAATCAGAGGCGGGAATACAGAGGCGGGGAATCAGATATGGGGAATCAGAGGTGGGGAATCAGGGGCAGGGAATCAGTGGCAGGGAATCAGACGCGGGGAATCAGAGGCGGGGAATCAGAGGCAGGGAATCAGACACGGGGAATCAGAGGCGGGGAATCAGAGATGGGGAATCAGAGGCGGGGAATCAGAGGCAGGGAATCGGATGCCGGGAATCAGAGGCGGGAAATCAGAGCTGGGGAATCAGAGGCGGGGAATCAGAGTTGGGGAATCAGAGGCGGCGAAGCAGATATGGGGAAATAGAGGCGGGGAATCAGATATGGGGAATCAGAGGCAGGGAATCAGATATGGGGAATCAGAGGCTGGGAATCAGAGGGGGGGAAACAGAGGCGGGGAATAAGATATGGGGAATCAGAGGTGGGGAATCAGGGGCGGGGAATCAGTGGCAGCGAATCAGAGGCGGGGAATCAGAGGCGGGGAATCAGAGGCAGGGAATCAGACACGGGGAATCAGAGGTGGGGAATCAGAGGTGGTGAATCAGAGGCAGGGAATCAGACGCAGGGAATCAGAGGCGGGGAATCATAGCTGGCGAATTAGAGGAGGGGAATCAGAGTTGGGGAATCAGAGGCGGGGAATCAGATATGGGGAAACAGAGGCGGGGAATCAGAGGCTGGGAAACAGAGGCGGGGAATCAGATATGGGGAATCAGAGGTGGGGAATCAGGGGCAGGGAATCAGTGGCAGGGAATCAGACGCGGGGAATCAGAGGCGGGGAATCAGAGGGAGGTAATCAGACACGGGGAATCAGAGGCGGGGAATCAGAGATGGGGAATCAGAGGCGGGGAATCAGAGGCAGGGAATCGGATGCCGGAAATCAGAGGCGGGAAATCAGAGCTGGGGAATCAGAGGCGGGGAATCAGAGTTGGGGAATCAGAGGCGGCGAATAAGATATGGGGAAGTAGAGGCGGGGAATCAGATATGCGGAATCAGAGGCGGGGAATCAGATATGGGGAATCAGAGGCTGGGATTTAGAGGGGGGGAAACAGAGGCGGGGAATAAGATATGTTGAATCAGAGGTGGGGAATCAGGGGCGGGGAATCAGTGGCAGGGAATCAGAGGCGGGGAATCAGAGGCGGGGATTCAGAGGCAGGGAATCAGACACGGGGAATCAGAGGTGGGGAATCAGAGATGGGGAATCAGAGGCGGGGAATCAGAGGCAGGGAATCAGACGCGGTGAATCAGAGGCGGGGAATCAGAGGTGGGGAATCAGAGGTGGGGAATCAGAGTCAGGGAATCAGAGGCAGGGAATCGGATGTGCGGAATCAGAGATGGGGTATCAGAGGCGGTGAATCAGAGATGGGGAATCAGAGGCGGGGAATCAGAGGCAGGAAATCAGACACGGGGATTCAGAGGCTGGGAATCAGACGGGGGGAATCAAAGGCGGGGAATCAGAGCTGGTGAATCAGAGGCAGGGAATCAGAGTTGGGGATTCAGAGGCGTGGAATCAGACATGGGGAAACAGAGGCGGGGAATCAGAGGCGGGCAAACAGAGGCGGGGAATCAGAGGCGGGGAATCAGAGGCAGGGAATCAGACACGGGGAATCAGAGGTGGGGAATCAGAGATGGGGAATCAGAGGCGGGGAATCAGAGGCAGGGAATCAGACACGGGGAATCAGAGGCGGGGAATAAGAGCTGGGGAATCAGAGGTGGGGAATCAGAGTCGGGGAATCAGAGGCAGGGAATCGGATGTGCGGAATCAGAAATGGGGAATCAGAGGTGGGGAATCAGAGGCGGTGAATCAGAGATGGGGAATCAGAGACGTGGAATCAGAGGCAGGAATTCAGACACGGGGATTCAGAGGCTGGGAATCAGACGGGGGGAATCAAAGGCGGGGAATCAGAGCTGGTGAATCAGAGGCAGGGAATCAGAGTTGGGGATTCAGAGGCGGGGAATCAGATATGGGGAAACAGAGGCGGGGAATCAGAGGTGGGCAAACAGAGGCGGGGAATTAGATATGGGGAATCAGAGGTGGGGAATCAGAGGTGGTGAATCAGAGATGGGGAATCACAGGCGGGGAATCAGAGGCAGGGAATGGAATGCGGGGAATCAGAGGCAGGGAATCAGAGCTGGGGAATCAGAGGCGGGGAATCAGATATGGGGAAACAGAGGCGGGGAATCAGAGGTGGGGAAACAGAGGCGGGGAATCAGACATGGGGAATCGGATGCAGGGAATCAGAGGTGGGGAATCAGAGCTGGGGAATCAGAGGCGGGGAATCAGGGGCGGGGAATCAGTGGCAGGGAATCAGAGGCCGGGAATAAAAGGCGGGGAATCAGAGCTGTGGAATCAGAGGCCGGGAATCAGAGGCAGGGAAACAGAGGTGGGGAATCAGAGCTGGGGAAACAGAGGCGGGGAATCAGATATGGGGAATCAGAGGTGGGGAATCAGGGGCGGGGAATCAGTGGCAGGGAATCAGAGGCCGGGAATAAAAGGCGGGGAATCAGAGCTGTGGAATCAGAGGCCGGGAATCAGAGGCAGGGAAACAGAGGCGGGGAATCAGATATGGGGAATCAGAGGTGGGGAATTAGAGGTTGCGAATCAGAGGCAGGGAATCAGAGGCGGGGAATCAGAGGCGGGGAATCAGAGGCAGGGAATCGGATGTGCGGAATCAGAGATGGGGAATCAGAGGTGGGGATTCAGAGGTGGTGAATCAGAGAAGGGGAATCAGAGGCAGGGAATCAGACGCAGGGAATCAGAGGCGGGGAATCATAGCTGGCGAATTAGAGGAGGGGAATCAAAGTTGGGGAATCAGAGGCGGGGAATCAGATATGGGGAAACAGAGGCGGGGAATCAGAGGCGGGGAAACAGGCGGGGAATCATAGGCGGGGAATCAGAGATGGGGAATCAGAGGCGGGGAATCAGAGGCAGGGAATCGGATGCCGGAAATCAGAGGCGGGAAATCAGTGCTGGGGAATCAGAGGCGGGGAATCAGAGTTGGGGAATCAGAGGCGGCAAAGTAGATATGGGGAAAATGAGGCGGGGAATCAGATATGGGGAATCAGAGGCGGGGAATCAGATATGGGGAATCAGAGGCTGGGAATCAGAGCGGGGGAAACAGAGGCGGGGAATAAGATATGGGGAATTAGAGATGTGGAATCAGTGGTGGGGAATCAGTGGCAGGGAATCAGTGGCGGGGAATCAGAGGCGGGGATTCAGAGGCAGGGAATCAGACACGGGGAATCAGAGGTGGGGAATCAGAGATGGGGAATCAGAGGCGGGGAATCAGAGGCAGGGAATCAGACACGGGGAATCAGAGGCGGGGAATCAGATATGGGGAAACAGAGGCGGGGAATCAGAGGCGGGGAAAAAGAGCAGGGAATCAGACGCGGGGAATCAGAGCCCGGGGTTCAGAGCTGGGGAATCAGAGGCGGGGAATCAGAGTTGGGGAATCAGAGGCGGGGAATCAGAGTTGGGGAATCAGAGGCAGTGAATCAGAGGCGGGAATACAGAGGCGGGGAATCAGATATGGGGAATCAGAGGTGGGGAATCAGGGGCAGGGAATCAGTGGCAGGGAATCAGACGCGGGGAATCAGAGGCGGGGAATCAGAGGCAGGGAATCAGACACGGGGAATCAGAGGCGGGGAATCAGAGATGGGGAATCAGAGTCGGGGAATCAGAGGCAGGGAATCGGATGCCGGGAATCAGAGGCGGGAAATCAGAGCTGGGGAATCAGAGGCGGGGAATCAGAGTTGGGGAATCAGAGGCGGCGAAGCAGATATGGGGAAATAGAGGCGGGGAATCAGATATGGGGAATCAGAGGCAGGGAATCAGATATGGGGAATCAGAGGCTGGGAATCAGAGGGGGGGAAACAGAGGCGGGGAATAAGATATGGGGAATCAGAGGTGGGGAATCAGGGGCGGGGAATCAGTGGCAGGGAATCAGAGGCTGGGAATCAGAGGCGGGGAATCAGAGGCAGGGAATCAGACACGGGGAATCAGAGGTGGGGAATCAGAGATGGGGAATCAGAGGCGGGGAATCAGAGGCAGGGAATCAGACACGGGGAATCAGAGGCGGGGAATAAGAGCTGGGGAATCAGAGGTGGGGAATCAGTGTCGGGGAATCAGAGGCAGGGAATCGGATGTGCGGAATCAGAAATGGGGAATCAGAGGTGGGGAATCAGAGGCGGTGAATCAGAGATGGGGAATCAGAGGCGTGGAATCAGAGGCAGGAATTCAGACACGGGGATTCAGAGGCTGGGAATCAGACGGGGGGAATCAAAGGCGGGGAATCAGAGCTGGTGAATCAGAGGCAGGGAATCAGAGTTGGGGATTCAGAGGCGGGGAATCAGATATGGGGAAACAGAGGCGGGGAATCAGAGGCGGGCAAACAGAGGCGGGGAATTAGATATGGGGAATCAGAGGTGGGGAATCAGAGGTGGTGAATCAGAGATGGGGAATCACAGGCGGGGAATCAGAGGCAGGGAATGGAATGCGGGGAATCAGAGGCAGGGAATCAGAGCTGGGGAATCAGAGGCGGGGAATCAGATATGGGGAAACAGAGGCGGGGAATCAGAGGCGGGGAAATAGAGGCGGGGAAGCAGACATGGGGAATCGGATGCAGGGAATCAGAGGTGGGGAATCAGAGCTGGGGAATCAGAGGCGGGGAATCAGAGTTGGGGCATCAGAGGTGGGGAATTAGATATGGGGAAACAGAGGCGGGGAATCAGAGGCGGGGAAACAGAGGCTGGGAATCAGATATGGGGAATCAGAGGTGGGGAATCAGAGGCAGGGAATCAGATGTGCGGAATCAGAGATGGGGAATCAGAGGCAGGGAATCAGAATCAGAAGCGGGGAATCAGATGCCGGGAATCAGAGGCCGGGAATCAAATGCTGGGAATAAGAGGCCGGGAATCAGAGGTGGGGAATCAGAGTCCGGGAATCAGAGATGGGGATTCAGAGGCGGGGAATGAGATATGGAGAATCAGAGGCGGGGAATCAGAGGCGGGGAAACAGAGGTGGGGAATCAGATATGGGGAATTAGAGGTGGCGAATCAAAGGCGGTGAATCAGAGATGGGGAATCAGAGGCGGGGAATCAGAGGCAGGGAATCAGATGCGGGGAATCAGAGGCGGGGAATCAGAGCTGGCGAATCAGAGCCGGGGAATCAGATATGGGGAATCAGAAGCGGGGAATCAGAGGTTGTAAATCAGAGATGGGGAATCAAGGCGGGGAATCAGAGGCAGGGAATCAGACGCGGGGAATCAGAGGCGGGGATTCAGAGCTGGGGAATCAGAGGCGGGGAATCAGAGTTGGGGAATCAGAGGCAGGGAATCAGATATGGGGAATCAGAGGCGGGGAATCAGAGGCGGGGAAACAGAGGCGGGGAATCAGATATGGGGAATCAGAAGTGGGGAATCAGGGGCAGGCAGTCAGTGGCAGGGAATCAGAGGCGGGGAATCAGAGGCGGGGAATCAGAGGCAGGGAATCAGACACGGGGAATCAGAGGCGGGGAATCAGAGATGGGGAATCAGAGGCGGGGAATCAGAGGCAGGGAATCAGACGCCGGGAATCAGAGGCAGGGAATCAGAGCTGGGGAATCAGAGGCGGGGTATCAGAGTTGGGGAATCAGAGGCGGGGAATCAGATATGGGGAAATAGAGGCGGGGAATCAGATATGGGGAATGAGAGGTGTGGAATCAGAGGTTGGGAATCAGAGGCAGGGAATCAGAGGCGGGGAAACAGAGGCGGGGAATCAGATATGGGGAATCAGAGGTGGTGAATCAAAGGCGGTGAAACAGAGATGGGGAATCAGGGCAGGGAATCAGAGGCAGGGAATCAGAGCTGGGGAAACAGAGGCGGGGAATCAGATATGGGGAATCAGAGGTGGGGAATCAGGGGCGGGGAATCAGTGGCAGGGAATCAGAGCTGGGGAATCAGAGGTGGGGAATCAGAGCTGGGGAAACAGAGGCGGGGAATCAGATATGGGGAATCAGAGGTGGGGAATCAGGGGCGGGGAATCAGTGGCAGGGAATCAGAGGCCGGGAATAAAAGGCGGGGAATCAGAGCTGGGGAATCAGAGGCGGGGAATCAGAGTTGGGGAATCAGAGGAGGGGAATCAGATATGGGGAAACAGAGGCCGGGAATCAGAGGCAGGGAATCGGATGTGCGGAATCAGAGATGGGGAATCAGAGGTGGGGAATCAGAGGCGGTGAATCAGAGATGGGGAATCAGAGGCGGGGAATCAGAGGCAGGAAATCAGACACGGGGATTCAGAGGCAGGGAATCAGACACGGGGAATCAGAGGTGGGGAATCAGAGATGGGGAATCAGAGGCGGGGAATCAGAGGCAGGGAATCAGACGCGGGGAATCAGAGGCGGGGAATCAGAGCTGGGGAATCAGAGGTGGGGAATCAGAGTCGGGGAATCAGAGGCAGGGAATCGGATGTGCGGAATCAGTGATGGGGAATCAGAGGTGGGGAATCAGAGGCGGTGAATCAGAGATGGGGAATCAGAGACGGGGAATCAGAGGCAGGAAATCAGACACGGGGATTCAGAGGCTGGGAATCAGACGGGGGGAATCAAAGGCGGGGAATCAGAGCTGGTGAATCAGAGGCAGGGAATCAGAGTTGGGGATTCAGAGGCGGGGAATCAGATATGGGGAAACAGAGGCGGGGAATCAGAGGCGGGCAAACAGAGGCGGGGAATTAGATATGGGGAATCAGAGGTGGGGAATCAGAGGTGGTGAATCAGAGATGGGGAATCACAGGCGGGGAATCAGAGGCAGGGAATAGAACGCGGGGAATCAGAGGCAGGGAATCAGAGCTGGGGAATCAGAGGCGGGGAATCAGATATGGGGAAACAGAGGCGGGGAATCAGAGGCGGGGAAAAAGAGCAGGGAATCAGACGCGGGGAATCAGAGCCCGGGATTCAGAGCTGGGGAATCAGAGGCGGGGAATCAGAGTTGGGGAATCACAGGCGGGGAATCAGATATGGGGAATCAGAGGCAGGGAATCAGAGGCGGGAATACAGAGGCGGGGAATCAGATATGGGGAATCAGAGGTGGGGAATCAGGGGCAGGGAATCAGTGGCAGGGAATCAGACGCGGGGAATCAGAGGCGGGGAATCAGAGGCAGGGAATCAGACACGGGGAATCAGAGGCGGGGAATCAGAGATGGGGAATCAGAGGCGGGGAATCAGAGGCAGGGAATCGGATGCCGGGAATCAGAGGCGGGAAATCAGAGCTGGGGAATCAGAGGCGGGGAATCAGAGTTGGGGAATCAGAGGCGGCGAAGCAGATATGGGGAAATAGAGGCGGGGAATCAGATATGGGGAATCAGAGGCAGGGAATCAGATATGGGGAATCAGAGGCTGGGAATCAGAGGGGGGGAAACAGAGGCGGGGAATAAGATATGGGGAATCAGAGGTGGGGAATCAGGGGCGGGGAATCAGTGGCAGCGAATCAGAGGCGGGGAATCAGAGGCGGGGAATCAGAGGCAGGGAATCAGACACGGGGAATCAGAGGTGGGGAATCAGAGATGGGGAATCAGAGGCGGGGAATCAGAGGCAGGGAATCAGACACGGGGAATCAGAGGCGGGGAATAAGAGCTGGGGAATCAGAGGTGGGGAATCAGTGTCGGGGAATCAGAGGCAGGGAATCGGATGTGCGGAATCAGAAATGGGGAATCAGAGGTGGGGAATCAGAGGCGGTGAATCAGAGATGGGGAATCAGAGGCGTGGAATCAGAGGCAGGAATTCAGACACGGGGATTCAGAGGCTGGGAATCAGACGGGGGGAATCAAAGGCGGGGAATCAGAGCTGGTGAATCAGAGGCAGGGAATCAGAGTTGGGGATTCAGAGGCGGGGAATCAGATATGGGGAAACAGAGGCGGGGAATCAGAGGCGGGCAAACAGAGGCGGGGAATTAGATATGGGGAATCAGAGGTGGGGAATCAGAGGTGGTGAATCAGAGATGGGGAATCACAGGCGGGGAATCAGAGGCAGGGAATGGAATGCGGGGAATCAGAGGCAGGGAATCAGAGCTGGGGAATCAGAGGCGGGGAATCAGATATGGGGAAACAGAGGCGGGGAATCAGAGGCGGGGAAACAGAGGCGGGGAAGCAGACATGGGGAATCGGATGCAGGGAATCAGAGGTGGGGAATCTGAGCTGGGGAATCAGAGGCGGGGAATCAGAGTTGGGGCATCAGAGGTGGGGAATTAGATATGGGGAAACAGAGGCGGGGAATCAGAGGTGGGGAAACAGAGGCGGGGAATCAGATATTGGGAATCAGAGGTGGGGAATCAGAGGCAGGGAATCAGTTGTGCGGAATCAGAGATGGGGAATCAGAGGCAGGGAATCAGAATGAGAAGCGGGGAATCAGATGCCGGGAATCAGAGGCCGGGAATCAAATGCTGGGAATAAGAGGCCGGGAATCAGAGGTGGGGAATCAGAGTCCGGGAATCAGAGATGGGGATTCAGAGGCGGGGAATGAGATATGGAGAATCAGAGGCGGGGAATCAGAGGCGGGGAAACAGAGGTGGGGAATCAGATATGGGGAATCAGAGGTGGCGAATCAAAGGCGGTGAATCAGAGATGGGGAATCAGAGGCGGGGAATCAGAGGCAGGGAATCAGATGCGGGGAATCAGAGGTGGGGAATCAGAGCTGGCGAATCAGAGGCGGGGAATCAGAGGTGGGCAATCAGAGCCGGGGAATCAGATATGGGGAATCAGAAGCGGGGAATCAGAGGCTGGGAAACAGAGGCGGGGAATCAGGTATGGGGAATCAGAGGTGGGGAATCAGAGGTTGTAAATCAGAGATGGGGAATCAAGGCGGGGAATCAGAGGCAGGGAATCAGACGCGGGGAATCAGAGGCGGGGATTCAGAGCTGGGGAATCAGAGGCGGGGAATCAGAGTTGGGGAATCAGAGGCAGGGAATCAGGTATGGGGAATCAGAGGCGGGGAATCAGAGGCGGGGAAACAGAGGCGGGGTATCAGATATGGGGAATCAGAAGTGGGGAATCAGGGGCAGGCAATCAGTGGCAGGGAATCAGAGGCGGGGAATCAGAGGCGGGGAATCAGAGGCAGGGAATCAGACACGGGGAATCAGAGGCGGGGAATCAGAGATGGGGAATCAGAGGCGGGGAATCAGAGGCAGGGAATCGGACGCCGGGAATCAGAGGCGGGGAATCAGAGCTGGGGAATCAGAGGCGGGGAATCAGAGTTGGGGAATCAGAGGCGGGGAATCAGATATGGGGAAATAGAGGCGGGGAATCAGATATGGGGAATGAGATGTGTGGAATCAGAGGTTGGGAATCAGAGGCAGGGAATCAGAGGCGGGGAAACAGAGGCGGGGAATCAGATATGGGGAATCAGAGGTGGTGAATCAAAGGCGGTGAAACAGAGATGGGGAATCAGGGCAGGGAATCAGAGGCAGGGAATCAGAGCTGGGGAAACAGAGGCGGGGAATCAGATATGGGGAATCAGAGGTGGGGAATCAGGGGCGGGGAATCAGTGGCAGGGAATCAGAGCTGGGGAATCAGAGGTGGGGAATCAGAGCTGGGGAAACAGAGGCGGGGAATCAGATATGGGGAATCAGAGGTGGGGAATCAGGGGCGGGGAATCAGTGGCAGGGAATCAGAGTTGGGTAATCAGAGGCGGCGAAGCAGATATGGGGAAATAGAGGTTGGGAATCAGATATGGGGAATCAGAGGCAGGGAATCAGATATGGGGAATCAGAGGCTGGGAATCAGAGGGGGGGAAACAGAGGCGGGGAATAAGATATGGGGAATCAGAGGTGGGGAATCAGGGGCGGGGAATCAGTGGCAGGGAATCAGAGGCGGGGAATCAGAGGCGGGGAATCAGAGGCAGGGAATCAGACACGGGGAATCAGAGGTGGGGAATCAGAGATGGGGAATCAGAGGCGGGGAATCAGAGGCAGGGAATCAGACACGGGGAATCAGAGGCGGGGAATAAGAGCTGGGGAATCCGAGGTGGGGAATCAGTGTCGGGGAATCAGAGGCTGGGAATCGGATGTGCGGAATCAGAAATGGGGAATCAGAGGTGGGGAATCAGAGGCGGTGAATCAGAGATGGGGAATCAGAGGCGTGGAATCAGAGGCAGGAATTCAGACACGGGGATTCAGAGGCTGGGAATCAGACGGGGGGAATCAAAGGCGGGGAATCAGAGCTGGTGAATCAGAGGCAGGGAATCAGAGTTGGGGATTCAGAGGCGGGGAATCAGATATGGGGAAACAGAGGCGGGGAATCAGAGGCGGGCAAACAGAGGCGGGGAATTAGATATGGGGAATCAGAGGTGGGGAATCAGAGGTGGTGAATCAGAGATGGGGAATCACAGGCGGGGAATCAGAGGCAGGGAATGGAATGCGGGGAATCAGAGGCAGGGAATCAGAGGCGGGGAAACAGAGGCGGGGAAGCAGACATGGGGAATCGGATGCAGGGAATCAGAGGTGGGGAATCAGAGCTGGGGAATCAGAGGCGGGGAATCAGAGTTGGGGCATCAGAGGTGGGGAATTAGATATGGGGAAACAGAGGCGGGGAATCAGAGGCGGGGAAACAGAGGCGGGGAATCAGATATTGGGAATCAGAGGTGGGGAATCAGAGGCAGGGAATCAGATGTGCGGAATCAGAGATGGGGAATCAGAGGCAGGGAATCAGAATCAGAAGCGGGGAATCAGATGCCGGGAATCAGAGGCCGGGAATCAAATGCTGGGAATAAGAGGCCGGGAATCAGAGGTGGGGAATCAGAGTCCGGGAATCAGAGATGGGGATTCAGAGGCGGGGAATGAGATATGGAGAATCAGAGGCGGGGAATCAGAGGCGGGGAAACAGAGGTGGGGAATCAGATATGGGGAATCAGAGGTGGCGAATCAAAGGCGGTGAATCAGAGATGGGGAATCAGAGGCGGGGAATCAGAGGCAGGGAATCAGATGCGGGGAATCAGAGGCGGGGAATCAGAGCTGGCGAATCAGAGGCGGGGAATCAGAGGTGGGCAATCAGAGCCGGGGAATCAGATATGGGGAATCAGAAGCGGGGAATCAGAGGCTGGGAAACAGAGGCGGGGAATCAGATATGGGGAATCAGAGGTGGGGAATCAGAGGTTGTAAATCAGAGATGGGGAATCAAGGCGGGGAATCAGAGGCAGGGAATCAGACGCGGGGAATCAGAGGCGGGGATTCAGAGCTGGGGAATCAGAGGCGGGGAATCAGAGTTGGGGAATCAGAGGCAGGGAATCAGATATGGGGAATCAGAGGCGGGGAATCAGAGGCGGGGAAACAGGCGGGGAATCAGATATGGGGAATCAGAAGTGGGGAATCAGGGGCAGGCAATCAGTGGCAACGAATCAGAGGCGGGGAATCAGAGGCGGGGAATCAGAGGCAGGGAATCAGACACGGGGAATCAGAGGCGGGGAATCAGAGATGGGGAATCAGAGGCGGGGAATCAGAGGCAGGGAATCGGACGCCGGGAATCAGAGGCGGGGAATCAGAGCTGGGGAATCAGAGGCGGGGAATCAGAGTTGGGGAATCAGAGGCGGGGAATCAGATATGGGGAAATAGAGGCGGGGAATCAGATATGGGGAATCAGAGGTGTGGAATCAGAGGTTGGGAATCAGAGGCAGGGAATCAGAGGCGGGGAAACAGAGGCGGGGAATCAGATATGGGGAATCAGAGGTGGTGAATCAAAGGCGGTGAAACAGAGATGGGGAATCAGGGCAGGGAATCAGAGGCAGGGAATCAGAGCTGGGGAAACAGAGGCGGGGAATCAGATATGGGGAATCAGAGGTGGGGAATCAGGGGCGGGGAATCAGTGGCAGGGAATAAGAGCTGGGGAATCAGAGGTGGGGAATCAGAGCTGGGGAAACAGAGGCGGGGAATCAGATATGGGGAATCAGAGGTGGGGAATCAGGGGCGGGGAATCAGTGGCAGGGAATCAGAGGCCGGGAATAAAAGGCGGGGAATCAGAGCTGTGGAATCAGAGGCCGGGAATCAGAGGCAGGGAAAAAGAGGCGGGGAATCAGATATGGGGAATCAGAGGTGGGGAATTAGAGGTTGCGAATCAGAGGCAGGGAATCAGAGGCGGGGAATCAGAGGCGGGGAATCAGAGGCAGGGAATCGGATGTGCGGAATCAGAGATGGGGAATCAGAGGTGGGGATTCAGAGGTGGTGAATCAGAGAAGGGGAATCAGAGGCAGGGAATCAGACGCAGGGAATCAGAGGCGGGGAATCATAGCTGGCGAATTAGAGGAGGGGAATCAAAGTTGGGGAATCAGAGGCGGGGAATCAGATATGGGGAAACAGAGGCGGGGAATCAGAGGCGGGGAAACAGAGGCGGGGAATCATAGGCGGGGAATCAGAGATGGGGAATCAGAGGCGGGGAATCAGAGGCAGGGAATCGGATGCCGGAAATCAGAGGCGGGAAATCAGAGCTGGGGAATCAGAGCTGGGGAATCAGAGGTGGGGAATCAGAGCTGGGGAAACAGAGGCGGGGAATCAGATATGGGGAATCAGAGGTGGGGAATCAGGGGCGGGGAATCAGTGGCAGGGAATCAGAGTTGGGGAATCAGAGGCGGCGAAGCAGATATGGGGAAATAGAGGCGGGGAATCAGATATGGGGAATCAGACGCAGGGAATCAGATATGGGGAATCAGAGGCTGGGAATCAGAGGGGGGGAAACAGAGGCGGGGAATAAGATATGGGGAATCAGAGGTGGGGAATCAGGGGCGGGGAATCAGTGGCAGGGAATCAGATGCGGGGAATCAGAGGCGGGGAATCAGAGGCAGGGAATCAGACACGGGGAATCAGAGGTGGGGAATCAGAGATGGGGAATCAGAGGCGGGGAATCAGAGGCAGGGAATCAGACATGGGGAATCAGAGGCGGGGAATAAGAGCTGGGGAATCAGAGGTGGGGAATCAGTGTCGGGGAATCAGAGGCAGGGAATCGGATGTGCGGAATCAGAAATGGGGAATCAGAGGTGGGGAATCAGAGGCGGTGAATCAGAGATGGGGAATCAGAGGCGTGGAATCAGAGGCAGGAATTCAGACACGGGGATTCAGAGGCTGGGAATCAGACGGGGGGAATCAAAGGCGGGGAATCAGAGCTGGTGAATCAGAGGCAGGGAATCAGAGTTGGGGATTCAGAGGCGGGGAATCAGATATGGGGAAACAGAGGCGGGGAATCAGAGGCGGGCAAACAGAGGCGGGGAATTAGATATGGGGAATCAGAGGTGGGGAATCAGAGGTGGTGAATCAGAGATGGGGAATCACAGGCGGGGAATCAGAGGCAGGGAATGGAATGCGGGGAATCAGAGGCAGGGAATCAGAGGCGGGGAAACAGAGGCGGGGAAGCAGACATGGGGAATCGGATGCAGGGAATCAGAGGTGGGGAATCAGAGCTGGGGAATCAGAGGCGGGGAATCAGAGTTGGGGCATCAGAGGTGGGGAATTAGATATGGGGAAACAGAGGCGGGGAATCAGAGGCGGGGAAACAGAGGCGGGGAATCAGATATTGGGAATCAGAGGTGGGGAATCAGAGGCAGGGAATCAGATGTGCGGAATCAGAGATGGGGAATCAGAGGCAGGGAATCAGAATCAGAAGCGGGGAATCAGATGCCGGGAATCAGAGGCCGGGAATCAAATGCTGGGAATAAGAGGCCGGGAATCAGAGGTGGGGAATCAGAGTCCGGGAATCAGAGATGGGGATTCAGAGGCGGGGAATGAGATATGGAGAATCAGAGGCGGGGAATCAGAGGCGGGGAAACAGAGGTGGGGAATCAGATATGGGGAATCACAGGCGGGGAATCAGATATGGGGAATCAGAGGCAGGGAATCAGAGGCGGGAATACAGAGGCGGGGAATCAGATATGGGGAATCAGAGGCGGGGAATCAGAGGCAGGGAATCAGACACGGGGAATCAGAGGCGGGGAATCAGAGATGGGGAATCAGAGGCGGGGAATCAGAGGCAGGGAATCGGATGCCGGGAATCAGAGGCGGGAAATCAGAGCTGGGGAATCAGAGGCGGGGAATCAGAGTTGGGGAATCAGATGCGGCGAAGCAGATATGGGGAAATAGAGGCGGGGAATCAGATATGGGGAATCAGAGGCAGGGAATCAGATATGGGGAATCAGAGGCTGGGAATCAGAGGGGGGGAAACAGAGGCGGGGAATAAGATATGGGGAATCAGAGGTGGGGAATCAGGGGCGGGGAATCAGTGGCAGCGAATCAGAGGCGGGGAATCAGAGGCGGGGAACCAGAGGCAGGGAATCAGACACGGGGAATCAGAGGTGGGGAATCAGAGATGGGGAATCAGAGGCGGGGAATCAGAGGCAGGGAATCAGACACGGGGAATCAGAGGCGGGGAATAAGAGCTGGGGAATCAGAGGTGGGGAATCAGTGTCGGGGAATCAGAGGCAGGGAATCGGATGTGCGGAATCAGAAATGGGGAATCTGAGGTGGGGAATCAGAGGCGGTGAATCAGAGATGGGGAATCAGAGGCGTGGAATCAGAGGCAGGAATTCAGACACGGGGATTCAGAGGCTGGGAATCAGACGGGGGGAATCAAAGGCGGGGAATCAGAGCTGGTGAATCAGAGGCAGGGAATCAGAGTTGGGGATTCAGAGGCGGGGAATCAGATATGGGGAAACAGAGGCGGGGAATCAGAGGCGGGCAAACAGAGGCGGGGAATTAGATATGGGGAATCAGAGGTGGGGAATCAGAGGTGGTGAATCAGAGATGGGGAATCACAGGCGGGGAATCAGAGGCAGGGAATGGAACGCGGGGAATCAGAGGCAGGGAATCAGAGCTGGGGAATCAGAGGCGGGGAATCAGATATGGGGAAACAGAGGCGGGGAATCAGAGGCGGGGAAACAGAGGCGGGGAAGCAGACATGGGGAATCGGATGCAGGGAATCAGAGGTGGGGAATCAGAGCTGGGGAATCAGAGGCGGGAAATCAGAGTTGGGGCATCAGAGGTGGGGAATTAGATATGGGGAAACAGAGGCGGGGAATCAGAGGCGGGGAAACAGAGGCGGGGAATCAGATATTGGGAATCAGAGGTGGGGAATCAGAGGCAGGGAATCAGTTGTGCGGAATCAGAGATGGGGAATCAGAGGCAGGGAATCAGAATGAGAAGCGGGGAATCAGATGCCGGGAATCAGAGGCCGGGAATCAAATGCTGGGAATAAGAGGCCGGGAATCAGAGGTGGGGAATCAGAGTCCGGGAATCAGAGATGGGGATTCAGAGGCGGGGAATGAGATATGGAGAATCAGAGGCGGGGAATCAGAGGCGGGGAAACAGAGGTGGGGAATCAGATATGGGGAATCAGAGGTGGCGAATCAAAGGCGGTGAATCAGAGATGGGGAATCAGAGGTGGGGAATCAGAGGCAGGGAATCAGATGCGGGGAATCAGAGGCGGGGAATCAGAGCTGGCGAATCAGAGGCGGGGAATCAGAGGTGGGCAATCAGAGCCGGGGAATCAGATATGGGGAATCAGAAGCGGGGAATCAGAGGCTGGGAAACAGAGGCGGGGAATCAGGTATGGGGAATCAGAGGTGGGGAATCAGAGGTTGTAAATCAGAGATGGGGAATCAAGGCGGGGAATCAGAGGCAGGGAATCAGACGCGGGGAATCAGAGGCGGGGATTCAGAGCTGGGGAATCAGAGGCGGGGAATCAGAGTTGGGGAATCAGAGGCAGGGAATCAGATATGGGGAATCAGAGGCGGGGAATCAGAGGCGGGGAAACAGAGGCGGGGAATCAGATATGGGGAATCAGAAGTGGGGAATCAGGGGCAGGCAATCAGTGGCAGGGAATCAGAGGCGGGGAATCAGAGGCGGGGAATCAGAGGCAGGGAATCAGACACGGGGAATCAGAGGCGGGGAATCAGAGATGGGGAATCAGAGGCGGGGAATCAGAGGCAGGGAATCGGACGCCGGGAATCAGAGGCGGGGAATCAGAGCTGGGGAATCAGAGGCGGGGAATCAGAGTTGGGGAATCAGAGGCGGGGAATCAGATATGGGGAAATAGAGGCGGGGAATCAGATATGGGGAATGAGATGTGTGGAATCAGAGGTTGGGAATCAGAGGCAGGGAATCAGAGGCGGGCAAACAGAGGCGGGGAATCAGATATGGGGAATCAGAGGTGGTGAATCAAAGGCGGTGAAACAGAGATGGGGAATCAGGGCAGGGAATCAGAGGCAGGGAATCAGAGCTGGGGAAACAGAGGCGGGGAATCAGATATGGGGAATCAGAGGTGGGGAATCAGGGGCGGGGAATCAGTGGCAGGGAATCAGAGCTGGGGAATCAGAGGCGGCGAAGCAGATATGGGGAAATAGAGGCGGTGAATCAGATATGGGGAATCAGAGGCAGGGAATCAGATATGGGGAATCAGAGGCTGGGAATCAGAGGGGGGGAAACAGAGGCGGGGAATAAGATATGGGGAATCAGAGGTGGGGAATCAGGGGCGGGGAATCAGTGGCAGGGAATCAGAGGCGGGGAATCAGAGGCGGGGAATCAGAGGCAGGGAATCAGACACGGGGAATCAGAGGTGGGGAATCAGAGATGGGGAATCAGAGGCGGGGAATCAGAGGCAGGGAATCAGACACGGGGAATCAGAGGCGGGGAATAAGAGCTGGGGAATCAGAGGTGGGGAATCAGTGTCGGGGAATCAGAGGCAGGGAATCGGATGTGCGGAATCAGAAATGGGGAATCAGAGGTGGGGAATCAGAGGCGGTGAATCAGAGATGGGGAATCAGAGGCGTGGAATCAGAGGCAGGAATTCAGACACGGGGATTCAGAGGCTGGGAATCAGACGGGGGGAATCAAAGGCGGGGAATCAGAGCTGGTGAATCAGAGGCAGGGAATCAGAGTTGGGGATTCAGAGGTGGGGAATCAGATATGGGGAAACAGAGGCGGGGAATCAGAGGCGGGCAAACAGAGGCGGGGAATTAGATATGGGGAATCAGAGGTGGGGAATCAGAGGTGGTGAATCAGAGATGGGGAATCACAGGAGGGGAATCAGAGGCAGGGAATGGAATGCGGGGAATCAGAGGCAGGGAATCAGAGGCGGGGAAACAGAGGCGGGGAAGCAGACATGGGGAATCGGATGCAGGGAATCAGAGGTGGGGAATCAGAGCTGGGGAATCAGAGGCGTGGAATCAGAGTTGGGGCATCAGAGGTGGGGAATTAGATATGGGGAAACAGAGGCGGGGAATCAGAGGCGGGGAAACAGAGGCGGGGAATCAGATATTGGGAATCAGAGGTGGGGAATCAGAGGCAGGGAATCAGATGTGCGGAATCAGAGATGGGGAATCAGAGGCAGGGAATCAGAATCAGAAGCGGGGAATCAGATGCCGGGAATCAGAGGCCGGGAATCAAATGCTGGGAATAAGAGGCCGGGAATCAGAGGTGGGGAATCAGAGTCCGGGAATCAGAGATGGGGATTCAGAGGCGGGGAATGAGATATGGAGAATCAGAGGCGGGGAATCAGAGGCGGGGAAACAGAGGTGGGGAATCAGATATGGGGAATCAGAGGTGGCGAATCAAAGGCGGTGAATCAGAGATGGGGAATCAGAGGCGGGGAATCAGAGGCAGGGAATCAGATGCGGGGAATCAGAGGCGGGGAATCAGAGCTGGCGAATCAGAGGCGGGGAATCAGAGGTGGGCAATCAGAGCCGGGGAATCAGATATGGGGAATCAGAAGCGGGGAATCAGAGGCTGGGAAACAGAGGCGGGGAATCAGATATGGGGAATCAGAGGTGGGGAATCAGAGGTTGTAAATCAGAGATGGGGAATCAAGGCGGGGAATCAGAGGCAGGGAATCAGACGCGGGGAATCAGAGGCGGGGATTCAGAGCTGGGGAATCAGAGGCGGGGAATCAGAGTTGGGGAATCAGAGGAGGGAATCAGATATGGGGAATCAGAGGCGGGGAATCAGAGGCGGGGAAACAGGCGGGGAATCAGATATGGGGAATCAGAAGTGGGGAATCAGGGGCAGGCAATCAGTTGCAGGGAATCAGAGGCGGGGAATCAGAGGCGGGGAATCAGAGGCAGGGAATCAGACACGGGGATTCAGAGGCGGGGAATCAGAGATGGGGAATCAGAGGCGGGGAATCAGAGGCAGGGAATCGGACGCCGGGAATCAGAGGCGGGGAATCAGAGCTGGGGAATCAGAGGCGGGGAATCAGAGTTGGGGAATCAGAGGCGGGGAATCAGATATGGGGAAATAGAGGCGGGGAATCAGATATGGGGAATGAGAGGTGTGGAATCAGAGCTTGGGAATCAGAGGCAGGGAATCAGAGGCGGGGAAACAGAGGCGGGGAATCAGATATGGGAAATCAGAGGTGGTGAATCAAAGGCGGTGAAACAGAGATGGGGAATCAGGGCAGGGAATCAGAGGCAGGGAATCAGAGCTGGGGAAACAGAGGCGGGGAATCAGATATGGGGAATCAGAGGTGGGGAATCAGGGGCGGGGAATCAGTGGCAGGGAATCAGAGCTGGGGAATCAGAGGTGGGGAATCAGAGCTGGGGAAACAGAGGCGGGGAATCAGATATGGGGAATCAGAGGTGGGGAATCAGGGGCGGGGAATCAGTGGCAGGGAATCAGAGGCCGGGAATAAAAGGCGGGGAATCAGAGCTGTGGAATCAGAGGCCGGGAATCAGAGGCAGGGAAACAGAGGCGGGGAATCAGATATGGGGAATCAGAGGTGGGGAATTAGAGGTTGCGAATCAGAGGCAGGGAATCAGAGGCGGGGAATCAGAGGCGGGGAATCAGAGGCAGGGAATCGGATGTGCGGAATCAGAGATGGGGAATCAGAGGTGGGGATTCAGAGGTGGTGAATCAGAGAAGGGGAATCAGAGGCAGGGAATCAGACGCAGGGAATCAGAGGCGGGGAATCATAGCTGGCGAATTAGAGGAGGGGAATCAAAGTTGGGGAATCAGAGGCGGGGAATCAGATATGGGGAAACAGAGGCGGGGAATCAGAGGCGGGGAAACAGAGGCGGGGAATCATAGGCGGGGAATCAGAGATGGGGAATCAGAGGCGGGGAATCAGAGGCAGGGAATCGGATGCCGGAAATCAGAGGCGGGAAATCAGAGCTGGGGAATCAGAGCTGGGGAATCAGAGGTGGGGAATCAGAGCTGGGGAAACAGAGGCGGGGAATCAGATATGGGGAATCAGAGGTGGGGAATCAGGGGCGGGGAATCAGTGGCAGGGAATCAGAGTTGGGGAATCAGAGGCGGCGAAGCAGATATGGGGAAATAGAGGCGGGGAATCAGATATGGGGAATCAGAGGCAGGGAATCAGATATGGGGAATCAGAGGCTGGGAATCAGAGGGGGGGAAACAGAGGCGGGGAATAAGGTATGGGGAATCAGAGGTGGGGAATCAGGGGCGGGGAATCAGTGGCAGGGAATCAGAGGCGGGGAATCAGAGGCGGGGAATCAGAGGAAGGGAATCAGACACGGGGAATCAGAGGTGGGGAATCAGAGGCAGGGAATCAGACACGGGGAATCAGAGGCGGGGAATAAGAGCTGGGGAATCAGAGGTGGGGAATCAGTGTCGGGGAATCAGAGGCAGGGAATCGGATGTGCGGAATCAGAAATGGGGAATCAGAGGTGGGGAATCAGAGGCGGTGAATCAGAGATGGGGAATCAGAGGCGTGGAATCAGAGGCAGGAATTCAGACACGGGGATTCAGAGGCTGGGAATCAGACGGGGGGAATCAAAGGCGGGGAATCAGAGCTGGTGAATCAGAGGCAGGGAATCAGAGTTGGGGATTCAGAGGCGGGGAATCAGATATGGGGAAACAGAGGCGGGGAATCAGAGGCGGGCAAACAGAGGCGGGGAATTAGATATGGGGAATCAGAGGTGGGGAATCAGAGGTGGTGAATCAGAGATGGGGAATCACAGGCGGGGAATCAGAGGCAGGGAATGGAATGCGGGGAATCAGAGGCAGGGAATCAGAGGCGGGGAAACAGAGGCGGGGAAGCAGACATGGGGAATCGGATGCAGGGAATCAGAGGTGGGGAATCAGAGCTGGGGAATCAGAGGCGGGGAATCAGAGTTGGGGCATCAGAGGTGGGGAATTAGATATGGGGAAACAGAGGCGGGGAATCAGAGGCGGGGAAACAGAGGCGGGGAATCAGATATTGGGAATCAGAGGTGGGGAATCAGAGGCAGGGAATCAGATGTGCGGAATCAGAGATGGGGAATCAGAGGCAGGGAATCAGAATCAGAAGCGGGGAATCAGATGCCGGGAATCAGAGGCCGGGAATCAAATGCTGGGAATAAGAGGCCGGGAATCAGAGGTGGGGAATCAGAGTCCGGGAATCAGAGATGGGGATTCAGAGGCGGGGAATGAGATATGGAGAATCAGAGGCGGGGAATCAGAGGCGGGGAAACAGAGGTGGGGAATCAGATATGGGGAATCAGAGGTGGCGAATCAAAGGCGGTGAATCAGAGATGGGGAATCAGAGGCGGGGAATCAGAGGCAGGGAATCAGATGCGGGGAATCAGAGGCGGGGAATCAGAGCTGGCGAATCAGAGGCGGGGAATCAGAGGTGGGCAATCAGAGCCGGGGAATCAGATATGGGGAATCAGAAGCGGGGAATCAGAGGCTGGGAAACAGAGGCGGGGAATCAGATATGGGGAATCAGAGGTGGGGAATCAGAGGTTGTAAATCAGAGATGGGGAATCAAGGCGGGGAATCAGAGGCAGGGAATCAGACGCGGGGAATCAGAGGCGGGGATTCAGAGCTGGGGAATCAGAGGCGGGGAATCAGAGTTGGGGAATCAGAGGCAGGGAATCAGATATGGGGAATCAGAGGCGGGGAATCAGAGGCGGGGAAACAGGCGGGGAATCAGATATGGGGAATCAGAAGTGGGGAATCAGGGGCAGGCAATCAGTGGCAGGGAATCAGAGGCGGGGAATCAGAGGCGGGGAATCAGAGGCAGGGAATCAGACACGGGGAATCAGAGGCGGGGAATCAGAGATGGGGAATCAGAGGCGGGGAATCAGAGGCAGGGAATCGGACGCCGGGAATCAGAGGCGGGGTATCAGAGCTGGGGAATCAGAGGCGGGGAATCAGAGTTGGGTAATCAGAGGCGGGGAATCAGATATGGGGAAATAGAGGCGGGGAATCAGATATGGGGAATGAGAGGTGTGGAATCAGAGGTTGGGAATCAGAGGCAGGGAATCAGAGGCGGGGAAACAGAGGCGGGGAATCAGATATGGGGAATCAGAGGTGGTGAATCAAAGGCGGTGAAACAGAGATGGGGAATCAGGGCAGGGAATCAGAGGCAGGGAATCAGAGCTGGGGAAACAGAGGCGGGGAATCAGATATGGGGAATCAGAGGTGGGGAATCAGGGGCGGGGAATCAGTGGCAGGGAATCAGAGCTGGGGAATCAGAGGTGGGGAATCAGAGCTGGGGAAACAGAGACGGGGAATCAGATATGGGGAATCAGAGGTGGGGAATCAGGGGCGGGGAATCAGTGGCAGGGAATCAGAGGCCGGGAATAAAAGGCGGGGAATCAGAGCTGTGGAATCAGAGGCCGGGAATCAGAGGCAGGGAAACAGAGGCGGGGAATCAGATATGGGGAATCAGAGGTGGGGAATTAGAGGTTGCGAATCAGAGGCAGGGAATCAGAGGCGGGGAATCAGAGGCGGGGAATCAGAGGCAGGGAATCGGATGTGCGGAATCAGAGATGGGGAATCAGAGGTGGGCATTCAGAGGTGGTGAATCAGAGAAGGGGAATCAGAGGCAGGGAATCAGACGCAGGGAATCAGAGGCGGGGAATCATAGCTGGCGAATTAGAGGAGGGGAATCAAAGTTGGGGAATCAGAGGCGGGGAATCAGATATGGGGAAACAGAGGCGGGGAATCAGAGGCGGGGAAACAGAGGCGGGGAATCATAGGCGGGGAATCAGAGGCAGGGAATCAGACACGGGGAATCAGAGGTGGGGAATCAGAGATGGGGAATCAGAGGCGGGGAATCAGGGGCAGGGAATCAGACACGGGGAATCAGAGGCGGGGAATAAGAGCTGGGGAATCAGAGGTGGGGAATCAGTGTCGGGCAATCAGAGGCAGGGAATCGGATGTGCGGAATCAGAAATGGGGAATCTGAGGTGGGGAATCAGAGGCGGTGAATCAGAGATGGGGAATCAGAGGCGTGGAATCAGAGGCAGGAATTCAGACACGGGGATTCAGAGGCTGGGAATCAGACGGGGGGAATCAAAGGCGGGGAATCAGAGCTGGTGAATCAGAGGCAGGGAATCAGAGTTGGGGATTCAGAGGCGGGGAATCAGATATGGGGAAACAGAGGCGGGGAATCAGAGGCGGGCAAACAGAGGCGGGGAATTAGATATGGGGAATCAGAGGTGGGGAATCAGAGGTGGTGAATCAGAGATGGGGAATCACAGGCGGGGAATCAGAGGCAGGGAATGGAATGCGGGGAATCAGAGGCAGGGAATCAGAGCTGGGGAATCAGAGGCGGGGAATCAGATATGGGGAAACAGAGGCGGGGAATCAGAGGCGGGGAAACAGAGGCGGGGAAGCAGACATGGGGAATCGGATGCAGGGAATCAGAGGTGGGGAATCAGAGCTGGGGAATCAGAGGCGGGGAATCAGAGTTGGGGCATCAGAGGTGGGGAATTAGATATGGGGAAACAGAGGCGGGGAATCAGAGGCGGGGAAACAGAGGCGGGGAATCAGATATTGGGAATCAGAGGTGGGGAATCAGAGGCAGGGAATCAGTTGTGCGGAATCAGAGATGGGGAATCAGAGGCAGGGAATCAGAATGAGAAGCGGGGAATCAGATGCCGGGAATCAGAGGCCGGGAATCAAATGCTGGGAATAAGAGGCCGGGAATCAGAGGTGGGGAATCAGAGTCCGGGAATCAGAGATGGGGATTCAGAGGCGGGGAATGAGATATGGAGAATCAGAGGCGGGGAATCAGAGGCGGGGAAACAGAGGTGGGGAATCAGATATGGGGAATCAGAGGTGGCGAATCAAAGGCGGTGAATCAGAGATGGGGAATCAGAGGTGGGGAATCAGAGGCAGGGAATCAGATGCGGGGAATCAGAGGCGGGGAATCAGAGCTGGCGAATCAGAGGCGGGGAATCAGAGGTGGGCAATCAGAGCCGGGGAATCAGATATGGGGAATCAGAAGCGGGGAATCAGAGGCTGGGAAACAGAGGCGGGGAATCAGGTATGGGGAATCAGAGGTGGGGAATCAGAGGTTGTAAATCAGAGATGGGGAATCAAGGCGGGGAATCAGAGGCAGGGAATCAGACGCGGGGAATCAGAGGCGGGGATTCAGAGCTGGGGAATCAGAGGCGGGGAATCAGAGTTGGGGAATCAGAGGCAGGGAATCAGATATGGGGAATCAGAGGCGGGGAATCAGAGGCGGGGAAACAGAGGCGGGGAATCAGATATGGGGAATCAGAAGTGGGGAATCAGGGGCAGGCAATCAGTGGCAGGGAATCAGAGGCGGGGAATCAGAGTCGGGGAATCAGAGGCAGGGAATCAGACACGGGGAATCAGAGGCGGGGAATCAGAGATGGGGAATCAGAGGCGGGGAATCAGAGGCAGGGAATCGGACGCCGGGAATCAGAGGCGGGGAATCAGAGCTGGGGAATCAGAGGCGGGGAATCAGAGTTGGGGAATCAGAGGCGGGGAATCAGATATGGGGAAATAGAGGCGGGGAATCAGATATGGGGAATGAGATGTGTGGAATCAGAGGTTGGGAATCAGAGGCAGGGAATCAGAGGCGGGCAAACAGAGGCGGGGAATCAGATATGGGGAATCAGAGGTGGTGAATCAAAGGCGGTGAAACAGAGATGGGGAATCAGGGCAGGGAATCAGAGGCAGGGAATCAGAGCTGGGGAAACAGAGGCGGGGAATCAGATATGGGGAATCAGAGGTGGGGAATCAGGGGCGGGGAATCAGTGGCAGGGAATCAGAGCTGGGGAATCAGAGGTGGGGAATCAGAGCTGGGGAAACAGAGGCGGGGAATCAGATATGGGGAATCAGAGGTGGGGAATCAGGGGCGGGGAATCAGTGGCAGGGAATCAGAGTTGGGGAATCAGAGGCGGCGAAGCAGATATGGGGAAATAGAGGCGGGGAATCAGATATGGGGAATCAGAGGCAGGGAATCAGATATGGGGAATCAGAGGCTGGGAATCAGAGGGGGGGAAACAGAGGCGGGGAATAAGATATGGGGAATCAGAGGTGGGGAATCAGGGGCGGGGAATCAGTGGCAGGGAATCAGAGGCGGGGAATCAGAGGCGGGGAATCAGAGGCAGGGAATCAGACACGGGGAATCAGAGGTGGGGAATCAGAGATGGGGAATCAGAGGCGGGGAATCAGAGGCAGGGAATCAGACACGGGGAATCAGAGGCGGGGAATAAGAGCTGGGGAATCAGAGGTGGGGAATCAGTGTCGGGGAATCAGAGGCAGGGAATCGGATGTGCGGAATCAGAAATGGGGAATCAGAGGTGGGGAATCAGAGGCGGTGAATCAGAGATGGGGAATCAGAGGCGTGGAATCAGAGGCAGGAATTCAGACACGGGGATTCAGAGGCTGGGAATCAGACGGGGGGAATCAAAGGCGGGGAATCAGAGCTGGTGAATCAGAGGCAGGGAATCAGAGTTGGGGATTCAGAGGTGGGGAATCAGATATGGGGAAACAGAGGCGGGGAATCAGAGGCGGGCAAACAGAGGCGGGGAATTAGATATGGGGAATCAGAGGTGGGGAATCAGAGGTGGTGAATCAGAGATGGGGAATCACAGGAGGGGAATCAGAGGCAGGGAATGGAATGCGGGGAATCAGAGGCAGGGAATCAGAGGCGGGGAAACAGAGGCGGGGAAGCAGACATGGGGAATCGGATGCAGGGAATCAGAGGTGGGGAATCAGAGCTGGGGAATCAGAGGCGGGGAATCAGAGTTGGGGCATCAGAGGTGGGGAATTAGATATGGGGAAACAGAGGCGGGGAATCAGAGGCGGGGAAACAGAGGCGGGGAATCAGATATTGGGAATCAGAGGTGGGGAATCAGAGGCAGGGAATCAGATGTGCGGAATCAGAGATGGGGAATCAGAGGCAGGGAATCAGAATCAGAAGCAGGAAATCAGATGCCGGGAATCAGAGGCCGGGAATCAAATGCTGGGAATAAGAGGCCGGGAATCAGAGGTGGGGAATCAGAGTCCGGGAATCAGAGATGGGGATTCAGAGGCGGGGAATGAGATATGGAGAATCAGAGGCGGGGAATCAGAGGCGGGGAAACAGAGGTGGGGAATCAGATATGGGGAATCAGAGGTGGCGAATCAAAGGCGGTGAATCAGAGATGGGGAATCAGAGGCGGGGAATCAGAGGCAGGGAATCAGATGCGGGGAATCAGAGGCGGGGAATCAGAGCTGGCGAATCAGAGGCGGGGAATCAGAGGTGGGCAATCAGAGCCGGGGAATCAGATATGGGGAATCAGAAGCGGGGAATCAGAGGCTGGGAAACAGAGGCGGGGAATCAGATATGGGGAATCAGAGGTGGGGAATCAGAGGTTGTAAATCAGAGATGGGGAATCAAGGCGGGGAATCAGAGGCAGGGAATCAGACGCGGGGAATCAGAGGCGGGGATTCAGAGCTGGGGAATCAGAGGCGGGGAATCAGAGTTGGGGAATCAGAGGAGGGAATCAGATATGGGGAATCAGAGGCGGGGAATCAGAGGCGGGGAAACAGGCGGGGAATCAGATATGGGGAATCAGAAGTGGGGAATCAGGGGCAGGCAATCAGTGGCAGGGAATCAGAGGCGGGGAATCAGAGGCGGGGAATCAGAGGCAGGGAATCAGACACGGGGATTCAGAGGCGGGGAATCAGAGATGGGGAATCAGAGGCGGGGAATCAGAGGCAGGGAATCGGACGCCGGGAATCAGAGGCGGGGAATCAGAGCTGGGGAATCAGAGGCGGGGAATCAGAGTTGGGGAATCAGAGGCGGGGAATCAGATATGGGGAAATAGAGGCGGGGAATCAGATATGGGGAATGAGAGGTGTGGAATCAGAGCTTGGGAATCAGAGGCAGGGAATCAGAGGCGGGGAAACAGAGGCGGGGAATCAGATATGGGGAATCAGAGGTGGTGAATCAAAGGCGGTGAAACAGAGATGGGGAATCAGGGCAGGGAATCAGAGGCAGGGAATCAGAGCTGGGGAAACAGAGGCGGGGAATCAGATATGGGGAATCAGAGGTGGGGAATCAGGGGCGGGGAATCAGTGGCAGGGAATCAGAGCTGGGGAATCAGAGGTGGGGAATCAGAGCTGGGGAAACAGAGGCGGGGAATCAGATATGGGGAATCAGAGGTGGGGAATCAGGGGCGGGGAATCAGTGGCAGGGAATCAGAGGCCGGGAATAAAAGGCGGGGAATCAGAGCTGTGGAATCAGAGGCCGGGAATCAGAGGCAGGGAAACAGAGGCGGGGAATCAGATATGGGGAATCAGAGGTGGGGAATTAGAGGTTGCGAATCAGAGGCAGGGAATCAGAGGCGGGGAATCAGAGGCGGGGAATCAGAGGCAGGGAATCGGATGTGCGGAATCAGAGATGGGGAATCAGAGGTGGGGATTCAGAGGTGGTGAATCAGAGAAGGGGAATCAGAGGCAGGGAATCAGACGCAGGGAATCAGAGGCGGGGAATCATAGCTGGCGAATTAGAGGAGGGGAATCAAAGTTGGGGAATCAGAGGCGGGGAATCAGATATGGGGAAACAGAGGCGGGGAATCAGAGGCGGGGAAACAGAGGCGGGGAATCATAGGCGGGGAATCAGAGATGGGGAATCAGAGGCGGGGAATCAGAGGCAGGGAATCGGATGCCGGAAATCAGAGGCGGGAAATCAGAGCTGGGGAATCAGAGCTGGGGAATCAGAGCTGGGGAATCAGAGCTGGGGAAACAGAGGCGGGGAATCAGATATGGGGAATCAGAGGTGGGGAATCAGGGGCGGGGAATCAGTGGCAGGGAATCAGAGTTGGGGAATCAGAGGCGGCGAAGCAGATATGGGGAAATAGAGGCGGGGAATCAGATATGGGGAATCAGAGGCAGGGAATCAGATATGGGGAATCAGAGGCTGGGAATCAGAGGGGGGGAAACAGAGGCGGGGAATAAGGTATGGGGAATCAGAGGTGGGGAATCAGGGGCGGGGAATCAGTGGCAGGGAATCAGAGGCGGGGAATCAGAGGCGGGGAATCAGAGGCAGGGAATCAGACACGGGGAATCAGAGGTGGGGAATCAGAGATGGGGAATCAGAGGCGGGGAATCAGAGGCAGGGAATCAGACACGGGGAATCAGAGGCGGGGATTAAGAGCTGGGGAATCAGAGGTGGGGAATCAGTGTAGGGGAATCAGAGGCAGGGAATCGGATGTGCGGAATCAGAAATGGGGAATCAGAGGTGGGGAATCAGAGGCGGTGAATCAGAGATGGGGAATCAGAGGCGTGGAATCAGAGGCAGGAATTCAGACACGGGGATTCAGAGGCTGGGAATCAGACGGGGGGAATCAAAGGCGGGGAATCAGAGCTGGTGAATCAGAGGCAGGGAATCAGAGTTGGGGATTCAGAGGCGGGGAATCAGATATGGGGAAACAGAGGCGGGGAATCAGAGGCGGGCAAACAGAGGCGGGGAATTAGATATGGGGAATCAGAGGTGGGGAATCAGAGGTGGTGAATCAGAGATGGGGAATCACAGGCGGGGAATCAGAGGCAGGGAATGGAATGCGGGGAATCAGAGGCAGGGAATCAGAGGCGGGGAAACAGAGGCGGGGAAGCAGACATGGGGAATCGGATGCAGGGAATCAGAGGTGGGGAATCAGAGCTGGGGAATCAGAGGCGGGGAATCAGAGTTGGGGCATCAGAGGTGGGGAATTAGATATGGGGAAACAGAGGCGGGGAATCAGAGGCGGGGAAACAGAGGCGGGGAATCAGATATTGGGAATCAGAGGTGGGGAATCAGAGGCAGGGAATCAGATGTGCGGAATCAGAGATGGGGAATCAGAGGCAGGGAATCAGAATCAGAAGTGGGGAATCAGATGCCGGGAATCAGAGGCCGGGAATCAAATGCTGGGAATAAGAGGCCGGGAATCAGAGGTGGGGAATCAGAGTCCGGGAATCAGAGATGGGGATTCAGAGGCGGGGAATGAGATATGGAGAATCAGAGGCGGGGAATCAGAGGCGGGGAAACAGAGGTGGGGAATCAGATATGGGGAATCAGAGGTGGCGAATCAAAGGCGGTGAATCAGAGATGGGGAATCAGAGGCGGGGAATCAGAGGCAGGGAATCAGATGCGGGGAATCAGAGGCGGGGAATCAGAGCTGGCGAATCAGAGGCGGGGAATCAGAGGTGGGCAATCAGAGCCGGGGAATCAGATATGGGGAATCAGAAGCGGGGAATCAGAGGCTGGGAAACAGAGGCGGGGAATCAGATATGGGGAATCAGAGGTGGGGAATCAGAGGTTGTAAATCAGAGATGGGAAATCAAGGCGGGGAATCAGAGGCAGGGAATCAGACGCGGGGAATCAGAGGCGGGGATTCAGAGCTGGGGAATCAGAGGCGGGGAATCAGAGTTGGGGAATCAGAGGCAGGGAATCAGATATGGGGAATCAGAGGCGGGGAATCAGAGGCGGGGAAACAGGCGGGGAATCAGATATGGGGAATCAGAAGTGGGGAATCAGGGGCAGGCAATCAGTGGCAGGGAATCAGAGGCGGGGAATCAGAGGCGGGGAATCAGAGGCAGGGAATCAGACACGGGGAATCAGAGGCGGGGAATCAGAGATGGGGAATCAGAGGCGGGGAATCAGAGGCAGGGAATCGGACGCCGGGAATCAGAGGCGGGGTATCAGAGCTGGGGAATCAGAGGCGGGGAATCAGAGTTGGGTAATCAGAGGCGGGGAATCAGATATGGGGAAATAGAGGCGGGGAATCAGATATGGGGAATGAGAGGTGTGGAATCAGAGGTTGGGAATCAGAGGCAGGGAATCAGAGGCGGGGAAACAGAGGCGGGGAATCAGATATGGGGAATCAGAGGTGGTGAATCAAAGGCGGTGAAACAGAGATGGGGAATCAGGGCAGGGAATCAGAGGCAGGGAATCAGAGCTGGGGAAACAGAGGCGGGGAATCAGATATGGGGAATCAGAGGTGGGGAATCAGGGGCGGGGAATCAGTGGCAGGGAATCAGAGCTGGGGAATCAGAGGTGGGGAATCAGAGCTGGGGAAACAGAGGCGGGGAATCAGATATGGGGAATCAGAGGTGGGGAATCAGGGGCGGGGAATCAGTGGCAGGGAATCAGAGGCCGGGAATAAAAGGCGGGGAATCAGAGCTGTGGAATCAGAGGCCGGGAATCAGAGGCAGGGAAACAGAGGCGGGGAATCAGATATGGGGAATCAGAGGTGGGGAATTAGAGGTTGCGAATCAGAGGCAGGGAATCAGAGGCGGGGAATCAGAGGCGGGGAATCAGAGGCAGGGAATCGGATGTGCGGAATCAGAGATGGGGAATCAGAGGTGGGGATTCAGAGGTGGTGAATCAGAGAAGGGGAATCAGAGGCAGGGAATCAGACGCAGGGAATCAGAGGCGGGGAATCATAGCTGGCGAATTAGAGGAGGGGAATCAAAGTTGGGGAATCAGAGGCGGGGAATCAGATATGGGGAAACAGAGGCGGGGAATCAGAGGCGGGGAAACAGAGGCGGGGAATCATAGGCGGGGAATCAGAGATGGGGAATCAGAGGCGGGGAATCAGAGGCAGGGAATCGGATGCCGGAAATCAGAGGCGGGAAATCAGAGCTGGGGAATCAGAGGCGGGGAATCAGAGTTGAGGAATCAGAGGCGGCAAAGCAGATATGGGGAAAATGAGGCGGGGAATCAGATATGGGGAATCAGAGGCGGGGAATCAGATATGGGGAATCAGAGGCTGGGAATCAGAGCGGGGGAAACAGAGGCGGGGAATAAGATATGGGGAATTAGAGGTGGGGAATCAGTGGTGGGGAATCAGTGGCAGGGAATCAGAGGCGGGGAATCAGAGGCGGGGATTCAGAGGCAGGGAATCAGACACGGGGAATCAGAGGTGGGGAATCAGAGATTGGGAATCAGAGGCGGGGAATCAGAGGCAGGGAATCAGACGCGGGGAATCAGAGGCGGGGAATCTGAGCTGGGGAATCAGAGGTGGGGAATCAGAGTCGGGGAATCAGAGGCAGGGAATCGGATGTGCGGAATCAGAGATGGGGAATCAGAGGTGGGGAATCAGAGGCGGTGAATCAGAGATGGGGAATCAGAGTCGGGGAATCAGAGGCAGGAAATCAGACACAGGGATTCAGAGGCTGGGAATCAGACGGGGGGAATCAAAGGCGGGGAATCAGAGCTGGTGAATCAGAGGCAGGGAATCAGAGTTGGGGATTCAGAGGCGGGCAATCAGATATGGGGAAACAGAGGCGGGGAATCAGAGGCGGGCAAACAGAGGCGGGGAATTAGATATGGGGAATCAGAGGTGGGGAATCAGAGGTGGTGAATCAGAGATGGGGAATCACAGGCGGGGAATCAGAGGCAGGGAATAGAACGCGGGGAATCAGAGGCAGGGAATCAGAGCTGGGGAATCAGAGGCGGGGAATCAGATATGGGGAAACAGAGGCGGGGAATCAGAGGCGGGGAAAAAGAGGCAGGGAATCAGACATGGGGAATCGGATGCGGGGAATCAGAGGTGGGGTATCAGAGCTGGGGAATCAGAGGCGGGGAATCAGAGTTGGGGCATCAGAGGTGGGGAATTAGATATGGGGAAACAGAGGCGGGGAATCAGAGGCGGGGAAACAGAGGCGGGGAATCAGATATGGGGAATCAGAGGTGGGGAATCAGAGGCAGGGAATCAGATGTGCGGAATCAGAGATGGGGAATCAGAGGCAGGGAATCAGAATCAGAAGCGGGGAATTAGAGGCCGGGAATCAGAGGCCGGGAATCAGATGCTGGGAATAAGAGGCCGGGAATCAGAGGTGGGGAATCAGAGTCCGGGAATCAGAGATGGGGATTCAGAGGCGGGGAATGAGATATGGAGAATCAGAGGCGGGGAATCAGAGGCGGGGAAACAGAGGTGGGGAATCAGATATGGGGAATCAGAGGTGGCGAATCAAAGGCGGTGAATCAGAGATGGGGAAACAGAGGCGGGGAATCAGACACGGGGATTCAGAGGTGGGGAATCAGAGTCGGGGAATCAGAGGCAGGGAATCGGATGTGCGGAATCAGAGATGGGGAATCAGAGGCGGTGAATCAGAGATGGGGAATCAGAGGCGGGGTATCAGAGGCAGGAAATCAGACACGGGGATTCAGAGGCTGGGAATCAGACGGGTGGAATCAAAGGCGGGGAATCAGAGCTGGTGAATCAGGGGCAGGGAATCAGAGTTGGGGATTCAGAGGCGGGGAATCAGACATGGGGAAACAGAGGCGGGGAATCAGAGGCGGGCAAACAGAGGCGGGGAATTAGATATGGGGAATCAGAGGTGGGGAATCAGAAGTGGTGAATCAGAGATGGGGAATCACTGGCGGGGAATCAGAGGCAGGGAATAGAACGCGGGGAATCAGAGGCAGGGAATCAGAGCTGGGGAATCAGAGGCGGGGAATCAGAGGCGGGGAAACAGAGGCGGGGAATCAGACATGGGGAATCGGATGCGAAGAATCAGAGGTGGGGAATCAGAGCTGGGGAATCAGAGGCGGGGAATCAGAGTTGGGGCATCAGAGGTGGGGAATTAGATATGGGGAAACAGAGGCGGGGAATTAGAGGCCGGGAATCAGAGGCCGGGAATCAGATGCTGGGAATAAGAGGCCGGGAATCAGAGGTGGGGAATCAGAGTCCGGGAATCAGAGATGGGGATTCAGAGGCGGGGAATGAGATATGGAGAATCAGAGGCGGGGAATCAGAGGCGGGGAAACAGAGGCGGGGAATCAGAGGCGGGTAAACAGAGGTGGGGAATCACATATGGGGAATCAGAGGCGGGGAAACAGAGGCAGGGAATCCGATATGGGGAATCAGAGGCGGGGAATCAGAGGTGGGGAATCATAGGCAGGGAATCAGATGTGCGGAATCAGAGATGGGGAATCAGAGGCCGGGAATCAGAGTTGGTGAATCAGAGATGGGGAATCAGAGGCGGTGAATCACAGGTGAGCAATCAGAGGCGGGGAATCAGATATGTGGAATCAGAGGCGGGGAATCAGAGGCGGGGAAACAGAGGTGGGGAATCAGATATGGGGAATCAGAGGTGGGGCATCAGAGGTTGTGAATCACAGATGGGGAATCAGAGGCGGGGAATCAGAGGCAGGGAATCAGACGCGGGGAATCAGAGCCGGGGATTCAGAGCTGGGGAATCAGAGGCGGGGAATCAGAGTTGGGGAATCAGAGGAGGGGAATCAGATATGGGGAAACAGAGGCCGGGAATCAGAGGCAGGGAAACAGAGGCGGGGAATCAGATATGGTGAATCAGAGCTGGGGAATTAGAGGTTGCGAATCAGAGGCGGGGAATCAGAGGCGGGGAATCAGAGGCAGGGAATCGGATGTGCGGAATCAGAGATGGGGAATCAGAGGTGGGGATTCAGAGGTGGTGAATCAGAGAAGGGGAATCAGAGGCTGGGAATCAGAGGCAGGGAATCAGACGCAGGGAATCAGAGGCGGGGAATCATAGCTGGCGAATTAGAGGAGGGGAATCAGAGTTGGGGAATCAGAGGCGGGGAATCAGATATGGGGAAACAGAGGCGGGGAATCAGAGGCGGGGAAACAGAGGCGGGGAATCAGATATGGGGAATCAGAGGAGGGGAATCAGGGGCAGGGAATCAGTGGCAGGGAATCAGACGCGGGGAATCAGAGGCGGGGAATCAGAGGCAGGTAATCAGACACGGGGAATCAGAGGCGGGGAATCAGAGATGGGGAATCAGAGGCGGGGAATCAGAGGCAGGGAATCGGATGCCGGAAATCAGAGGCGGGAAATCAGAGCTGGGGAATCAGAGGCGGGGAATCAGAGTTGGAGAATCAGAGGCGGCGAATAAGATATGGGGAAATAGAGGCGGGGAATCAGATATGGGGAATCAGAGGCGGGGAATCAGATATGGGGAATCAGAGGCTGGGATTCAGAGGGGGGGAAACAGAGGCGGGGAATAAGATATGGGGAATCAGAGGTGGGGAATCAGGGGCGGGTAATCAGTGGCAGGGAATCAGAGGCGGGGAATCAGAGGCGGGGATTCAGAGGCAGGGAATCAGACACGGGGAATCAGAGGTGGGGAATCAGAGATGGGGAATCAGAGGCGGGGAATCAGAGGCAGGGAATCAGACGCGGGGAATCAGAGGCGGGGAATCAGAGCTGGGGAATCAGAGGTGGGGAATCAGAGTCAGGGAATCAGAGGCAGGGAATTGGATGTGCGGAATCAGAGATGGGGTATCAGAGGCGGTGAATCAGAGATGGGGAATCAGAGGCGGGGAATCAGAGGCAGGAAATCAGACACGGGGATTCAGAGGCTGGGAATCAGACGGGGGGAATCAAAGGCGGGGAATCAAAGCTGGTGAATCAGAGGCAGGGAATCAGAGTTGGGGATTCAGAGGCGTGGAATCAGACATGGGGAAACTGAGGCGGGGAATCAGAGGCGGGCAAACAGAGGCGGGGAATTAGATATGGGGAATCAGAGGTGGTGAATCAGATATGGGGAATCACAGGCGGGGAATCAGAGGCAGGGAATAGAACGCGGGGAATCAGAGGCAGGGAATCAGAGCTGGGGAATCAGAGGCGGGGAATCAGATATGGGGAAACAGAGGCGGGGAATCAGAGGCGGGGAAACAGAGGCGGGGAATCAGACATGGGGAATCGGATGCGGAGAATCAGAGGTGGGGAATCAGAGCTGGGGAATCAGAGGCGGGGAATCAGAGTTGGGGCATCAGAGGTGGGGAATTAGATATGGGGAAACAGAGGCGGGGAATTAGAGGCCGGGAATCAGAGGCCGGGAATCAGATGCTGGGAATAAGAGGCCGGGAATCAGAGGTGGGGAATCAGAGTCCGGGAATCAGAGATGGGGATTCAGAGGCGGGGAATGAGATATGGAGAATCAGAGGCGGGGAATCAGAGGCGGGGAAACAGAGGTGGGGAATCAGATATGGGGAATCAGAGGTGGCAAATCAAAGGCGGTGAATCAGAGATGGGGAAACAGAGGCGGGGAATCAGAGGCGGGCAAACAGAGGTGGGGAATCACATATGGGGAATCAGAGGCGGGGAAACAGAGGCAGGGAATCCGATATGGGGAATCAGAGGCGGGGAATCAGAGGTGGGGAATCATAGGCAGGGAATCGGATGTGCGGAATCAGAGATGGGGAATCAGAGGCCGGGAATCAGAGGTGGTGAATCAGAGATGGGGAATCAGAGGCGGTGAATCAGAGGTGCGCAATCAGAGGCGGGGAATCAGATATGGGGAATCAGAGGCGGGGAATCAGAGGCGGGGAAACAGAGGCGGGGAATCAGATATGGGGAATCAGAGGTGGGGCATCAGAGGTTGTGAATCACAGATGGGGAATCAGAGGCGGGGAATCAGAGGCAGGGAATCAGACGCGGGGAATCAGAGCCGGGGATTCAGAGCTGGGAATCAGAGGCGGGGAATCAGAGTTGGGGAATCAGAGGAGGGGAATCAGATATGGGGAAACAGAGGCCGGGAATCAGAGGCAGGGAAACAGAGGCGGGGAATCATATGTGGGGAATCAGAGGTGGGGAATTAGAGGTTGCGAATCAGAGGCGGGGAATCAGAGGCGGGGAATCAGAGGCAGGGAATCGGATGTGCGGAATCAGAGATGGGGAATCAGAGGTGGGGATTCAGATGTGGTGAATCAGAGAAGGGGAATCAGAGGCTGGGAATCAGAGGCGGGGAATCAGATATGGGGAAACAGAGGCGGGGAATCAGAGGCGGGGAAACAGAGGCGGGGAATCAGATATGGGGAATCAGAGGTGGGGAATCAGGGGCAGGGAATCAGTGGCAGGGAATCAGACGCGGGGATTCAGAGGCGGGGAATCAGAGGCAGGTAATCAGACACGGGGAATCAGAGGCGGGGAATCAGAGATGGGGAATCAGAGGCGGGGAATCAGAGGCAGGGAATCGGATGCCGGAAATCAGAGGCGGGAAATCAGAGCTGGGGAATCAGAGGCGGGGAATCTGAGCTGGGGAATCAGAGGCGGGGAATCAGAGTTGGAGAATCAGAGGCGGCGAATAAGATATGGGGAAATAGAGGCGGGGAATCAGATATGGGGAATCAGAGGCGGGGAATCAGATATGGGGAATCAGAGGCTGGGATTCAGAGGGGGGGAAACAGAGGCGGGGAATAAGATATGGGGAATCAGAGGTGGGGAATCAGGGGCGGGTAATCAGTGGCAGGGAATCAGAGGCGGGGAATCAGAGGCGGGGATTCAGAGGCAGGGAATCAGACACGGGGAATCAGAGGTGGGGAATCAGAGATGGGGAATCAGAGGCGGGGAATCAGAGGCAGGGAATCAGACGCGGGGAATCAGAGGCGGGGAATCAGAGCTGGGGAATCAGAGGTGGGGAATCAGAGTCAGGGAATCAGAGGCAGGGAATTGGATGTGCGGAATCAGAGATGGGGTATCAGAGGCGGTGAATCAGAGATGGGGAATCAGAGGCGGGGAATCAGAGGCAGGAAATCAGACACGGGGATTCAGAGGCTGGGAATCAGACGGGGGGAATCAAAGGCGGGGAATCAAAGCTGGTGAATCAGAGGCAGGGAATCAGAGTTGGGGATTCAGAGGCGTGGAATCAGACATGGGGAAACTGAGGCGGGGAATCAGAGGCGGGCAAACAGAGGCGGGGAATTAGATATGGGGAATCAGAGGTGGTGAATCAGATATGGGGAATCACAGGCGGGGAATCAGAGGCAGGGAATAGAACGCGGGGAATCAGAGGCAGGGAATCAGAGCTGGGGAATCAGAGGCGGGGAATCAGATATGGGGAAACAGAGGCGGGGAATCAGAGGCGGGGAAACAGAGGCGGGGAATCAGACATGGGGAATCGGATGCGGAGAATCAGAGGTGGGGAATCAGAGCTGGGGAATCAGAGGCGGGGAATCAGAGTTGGGGCATCAGAGGTGGGGAATTAGATATGGGGAAACAGAGGCGGGGAATTAGAGGCCGGGAATCAGAGGCCGGGAATCAGATGCTGGGAATAAGAGGCCGGGAATCAGAGGTGGGGAATCAGAGTCCGGGAATCAGAGATGGGGATTCAGAGGCGGGGAATGAGATATGGAGAATCAGAGGCGGGGAATCAGAGGCGGGGAAACAGAGGTGGGGAATCAGATATGGGGAATCAGAGGTGGCAAATCAAAGGCGGTGAATCAGAGATGGGGAAACAGAGGCGGGGAATCAGAGGCGGGCAAACAGAGGTGGGGAATCACATATGGGGAATCAGAGGCGGGGAAACAGAGGCAGGGAATCCGATATGGGGAATCAGAGGCGGGGAATCAGAGGTGGGGAATCATAGGCAGGGAATCGGATGTGCGGAATCAGAGATGGGGAATCAGAGGCCGGGAATCAGAGGTGGTGAATCAGAGATGGGGAATCAGAGGCGGTGAATCAGAGGTGCGCAATCAGAGGCGGGGAATCAGATATGGGGAATCAGAGGCGGGGAATCAGAGGCGGGGAAACAGAGGCGGGGAATCAGATATGGGGAATCAGAGGTGGGGCATCAGAGGTTGTGAATCACAGATGGGGAATCAGAGGCGGGGAATCAGAGGCAGGGAATCAGACGCGGGGAATCAGAGCCGGGGATTCAGAGCTGGGAATCAGAGGCGGGGAATCAGAGTTGGGGAATCAGAGGAGGGGAATCAGATATGGGGAAACAGAGGCCGGGAATCAGAGGCAGGGAAACAGAGGCGGGGAATCATATATGGGGAATCAGAGGTGGGGAATTAGAGGTTGCGAATCAGAGGCGGGGAATCAGAGGCGGGGAATCAGAGGCAGGGAATCGGATGTGCGGAATCAGAGATGGGGAATCAGAGGTGGGGATTCAGATGTGGTGAATCAGAGAAGGGGAATCAGAGGCTGGGAATCAGAGGCGGGGAATCAGATATGGGGAAACAGAGGCGGGGAATCAGAGGCGGGGAAACAGAGGCGGGGAATCAGATATGGGGAATCAGAGGTGGGGAATCAGGGGCAGGGAATCAGTGGCAGGGAATCAGACGCGGGGATTCAGAGGCGGGGAATCAGAGGCAGGTAATCAGACACGGGGAATCAGAGGCGGGGAATCAGAGATGGGGAATCAGAGGCGGGGAATCAGAGGCAGGGAATCGGATGCCGGAAATCAGAGGCGGGAAATCAGAGCTGGGGAATCAGAGGCGGGGAATCTGAGTTGGGGAATCAGAGGCGGCGAATAAGATATGGGGAAATAGAGGCGGGGAATCAGATATGGGGAATCAGAGGCGGGGAATCAGATATGGGGAATCAGAGGCTGGGAATCAGAGGGGGGGGAACAGAGGCGGGGAATAAGATATGGGGAATCAGAGGTGGGGAATCAGGGGCGGGTAATCAGTGGCAGGGAATCAGAGGCGGGGAATCAGAGGCGGGGATTCAGAGGCAGGGAATCAGACACGGGGAATCAGAGGTGGGGAATCAGAGATGGGGAATCAGAGGCGGGGAATCAGAGGCAGGGAATCAGACGCGGGGAATCAGAGGCGGGGAATCAGAGCTGGGGAATCAGAGGTGGGTAATCAGAGTCGGGGAATCAGAGGCAGGGAATCGGATGTGCGGAATCAGAGATGGGGAATCAGAGGCGGTGAATCAGAGATGGGGAATCAGAGGCGGGGAATCAGAGGCAGGAAATCAGACACGGGGATTCAGAGGCTGGGAATCAGACGGGGGGAATCAAAGGCGGGGAATCAGAGCTGGTGAATCAGAGGCAGGGAATCAGAGTTGGGGATTCAGAGGCGGGGAATCAGATATGGGGAAACAGAGGCGGGGAATCAGAGGCGGGCAAATAGAGGCGGGGAATTAGATATGGGGAATCAGAGGTGGGGAATCAGAGGTGGTGAATCAGAGATGGGGAATCACAGGTGGGGAATCAGAGGCAGGGAATAGAGGCAGGGAATTGGATGTGCGGAATCAGAGATGGGGTATCAGAGGCGGGGAATCTGAGCTGGGGAATCAGAGGCGGGGAATCAGAGTTGGAGAATCAGAGGCGGCGAATAAGATATGGGGAAATAGAGGCGGGGAATCAGATATGGGGAATCAGAGGCGGGGAATCTGAGCTGGGGAATCAGAGGCGGGGAATCAGAGTTGGAGAATCAGAGGCGGCGAATAAGATATGGGGAAATAGAGGCGGGGAATCAGATATGGGGAATCAGAGGCGGGGAATCAGATATGGGGAATCAGAGGCTGGGATTCAGAGGGGGGGAAACAGAGGCGGGGAATAAGATATGGGGAATCAGAGGTGGGGAATCAGGGGCGGGTAATCAGTGGCAGGGAATCAGAGGCGGGGAATCAGAGGCGGGGATTCAGAGGCAGGGAATCAGACACGGGGAATCAGAGGTGGGGAATCAGAGATGGGGAATCAGAGGCGGGGAATCAGAGGCAGGGAATCAGACGCGGGGAATCAGAGGCGGGGAATCAGAGCTGGGGAATCAGAGGTGGGGAATCAGAGTCAGGGAATCAGAGGCAGGGAATTGGATGTGCGGAATCAGAGATGGGGTATCAGAGGCGGTGAATCAGAGATGGGGAATCAGAGGCGGGGAATCAGAGGCAGGAAATCAGACACGGGGATTCAGAGGCTGGGAATCAGACGGGGGGAATCAAAGGCGGGGAATCAAAGCTGGTGAATCAGAGGCAGGGAATCAGAGTTGGGGATTCAGAGGCGTGGAATCAGACATGGGGAAACTGAGGCGGGGAATCAGAGGCGGGCAAACAGAGGCGGGGAATTAGATATGGGGAATCAGAGGTGGTGAATCAGATATGGGGAATCACAGGCGGGGAATCAGAGGCAGGGAATAGAACGCGGGGAATCAGAGGCAGGGAATCAGAGCTGGGGAATCAGAGGCGGGGAATCAGATATGGGGAAACAGAGGCGGGGAATCAGAGGCGGGGAAACAGAGGCGGGGAATCAGACATGGGGAATCGGATGCGGAGAATCAGAGGTGGGGAATCAGAGCTGGGGAATCAGAGGCGGGGAATCAGAGTTGGGGCATCAGAGGTGGGGAATTAGATATGGGGAAACAGAGGCGGGGAATTAGAGGCCGGGAATCAGAGGCCGGGAATCAGATGCTGGGAATAAGAGGCCGGGAATCAGAGGTGGGGAATCAGAGTCCGGGAATCAGAGATGGGGATTCAGAGGCGGGGAATGAGATATGGAGAATCAGAGGCGGGGAATCAGAGGCGGGGAAACAGAGGTGGGGAATCAGATATGGGGAATCAGAGGTGGCAAATCAAAGGCGGTGAATCAGAGATGGGGAAACAGAGGCGGGGAATCAGAGGCGGGCAAACAGAGGTGGGGAATCACATATGGGGAATCAGAGGCGGGGAAACAGAGGCAGGGAATCCGATATGGGGAATCAGAGGCGGGGAATCAGAGGTGGGGAATCATAGGCAGGGAATCGGATGTGCGGAATCAGAGATGGGGAATCAGAGGCCGGGAATCAGAGGTGGTGAATCAGAGATGGGGAATCAGAGGCGGTGAATCAGAGGTGCGCAATCAGAGGCGGGGAATCAGATATGGGGAATCAGAGGCGGGGAATCAGAGGCGGGGAAACAGAGGCGGGGAATCAGATATGGGGAATCAGAGGTGGGGCATCAGAGGTTGTGAATCACAGATGGGGAATCAGAGGCGGGGAATCAGAGGCAGGGAATCAGACGCGGGGAATCAGAGCCGGGGATTCAGAGCTGGGAATCAGAGGCGGGGAATCAGAGTTGGGGAATCAGAGGAGGGGAATCAGATATGGGGAAACAGAGGCCGGGAATCAGAGGCAGGGAAACAGAGGCGGGGAATCATATATGGGGAATCAGAGGTGGGGAATTAGAGGTTGCGAATCAGAGGCGGGGAATCAGAGGCGGGGAATCAGAGGCAGGGAATCGGATGTGCGGAATCAGAGATGGGGAATCAGAGGTGGGGATTCAGATGTGGTGAATCAGAGAAGGGGAATCAGAGGCTGGGAATCAGAGGCGGGGAATCAGATATGGGGAAACAGAGGCGGGGAATCAGAGGCGGGGAAACAGAGGCGGGGAATCAGATATGGGGAATCAGAGGTGGGGAATCAGGGGCAGGGAATCAGTGGCAGGGAATCAGACGCGGGGATTCAGAGGCGGGGAATCAGAGGCAGGTAATCAGACACGGGGAATCAGAGGCGGGGAATCAGAGATGGGGAATCAGAGGCGGGGAATCAGAGGCAGGGAATCGGATGCCGGAAATCAGAGGCGGGAAATCAGAGCTGGGGAATCAGAGGCGGGGAATCTGAGTTGGGGAATCAGAGGCGGCGAATAAGATATGGGGAAATAGAGGCGGGGAATCAGATATGGGGAATCAGAGGCGGGGAATCAGATATGGGGAATCAGAGGCTGGGAATCAGAGGGGGGGGAACAGAGGCGGGGAATAAGATATGGGGAATCAGAGGTGGGGAATCAGGGGCGGGTAATCAGTGGCAGGGAATCAGAGGCGGGGAATCAGAGGCGGGGATTCAGAGGCAGGGAATCAGACACGGGGAATCAGAGGTGGGGAATCAGAGATGGGGAATCAGAGGCGGGGAATCAGAGGCAGGGAATCAGACGCGGGGAATCAGAGGCGGGGAATCAGAGCTGGGGAATCAGAGGTGGGTAATCAGAGTCGGGGAATCAGAGGCAGGGAATCGGATGTGCGGAATCAGAGATGGGGAATCAGAGGCGGTGAATCAGAGATGGGGAATCAGAGGCGGGGAATCAGAGGCAGGAAATCAGACACGGGGATTCAGAGGCTGGGAATCAGACGGGGGGAATCAAAGGCGGGGAATCAGAGCTGGTGAATCAGAGGCAGGGAATCAGAGTTGGGGATTCAGAGGCGGGGAATCAGATATGGGGAAACAGAGGCGGGGAATCAGAGGCGGGCAAATAGAGGCGGGGAATTAGATATGGGGAATCAGAGGTGGGGAATCAGAGGTGGTGAATCAGAGATGGGGAATCACAGGTGGGGAATCAGAGGCAGGGAATAGAACGCGGGGAATCAGAGGCAGGGAATCAGAGCTGGGGAATCAGAGGCGGGGAATCAGATATGGGGAAACAGAGGCGGGGAATCAGAGGCGGGGAATCAGAGGCGGTGAATCAGAGATGGTGAATCAGAGGCGGGGAATCAGAGGCAGGAATTCAGACACGGGGATTCAGAGGCTGGGAATCAGACGGGGGGAATCAAAGGCGGGGAATCAGAGCTGGTGAATCAGAGGCAGGGAATCAGAGTTGGGGATTCAGAGGCGGGGAATCAGATATGGGGAATCAGAGGTGGGGAATCAGAGGTGGTGAATCAGAGATGGGGAATCACAGGCGGGGAATCAGAGGCAGGGAATGGAACGCGGGGAATCAGAGGCAGGGAATCAGAGCTGGGGAATCAGAGGCGGGGAATCTGATATGGGGAAACAGAGGCGGGGAATCAGAGGCAGGGAAACAGAGGCGGGGAATCAGACATGGGGAATCGGATGCAGGGAATCAGAGGTGGGGAATCAGAGCTGGGGAATCAGAGGCGGGGAATCAGAGTTGGGGCATCAGAGGTGGGGAATTAGATATGGGGAAACAGAGGCGGGGAATCAGAGGCGGGGAAACAGAGGCGGGGAATCAGATATGGGGAATCAGAGGTGGGGAATCAGAGGCAGGGAATCAGATGTGCGGAATCAGAGATGGGGAATCAGAGGCAGGGAATCAGAATCAGAAGCGGGGAATCAGAGGCCGGGAATCAGAGGCCGGGAATCAAATGCTGGGAATCAGAGTCCGGGAATCAGAGATGGGGATTCAGAGGCGGGGAATGAGAGCTGGCGAATCAGATGCGGGGAATCAGAGGTGGGCAATCAGAGCCGGGGAATCAGAGGCGGGGAAAAAGAGGTGGGGAATCAGATATGGGGAATCAGAGGTGGCGAATCAAAGGCGGTGAATCAGAGATGGGGAATCAGAGGCGGGGAATCAGAGGCAGGGAATCAGATGCGGGGAATCAGAGGCGGGGAATCAGAGCTGGCGAATCAGAGGCGGGGAATCAGAGGTGGGCAATCAGAGCCGGGGAATCAGATATGGGGAATCAGAGGCGGGGAATCAGAGGCGGGGAAACAGAGGCGGGGAATCAGATATGGGGAATCAGAGGTGGGGAATCAGAGGTTGTAAATCAGAGATGGGGAATCAAGGCGGGGAATCAGAGGCAGGGAATCAGACGCGGGGAATCAGAGGCGGGGATTCAGAGCTGGGGAATCAGAGGCGGGGAATCAGAGTTGGGGAATCAGAGGCAGGGAATCAGATATGGGGAATCAGAGGCGGGGAATCAGAGGCGGGGAAACAGAGGCGGGGAATCAGATATGGGGAAACAGAAGTGGGGAATCAGGGGCAGGGAATCAGTGGCAGGGAATCAGAGGCGGGGAATCAGAGGCGGGGAATCAGAGGCAGGGAATCAGACACGGGGAATCAGAGGCGGGGAATCAGAGATGGGGAATCAGAGGCGGGGAATCAGAGGCAGGGAATCGTACGCCGGGAATCAGAGGCGGGGAATCAGAGCTGGGGAATCAGAGGCGGGGAATCAGAGTTGGGGAATCAGAGGCGGGGAATCAGATATGGGGAAATAGAGGCGGGGAATCAGATATGGGGAATGAGAGGTGTGGAATCAGAGGTTGGGAATCAGAGGCAGGGAATCAGAGGCGGGGAAACAGAGGCGGGGAATCAGATATGGGGAATCAGAGGTGGCGAATCAAAGGCGGTGAAACAGAGATGGGGAATCAGGGCAGGGAATCAGAGGCAGGGAATCAGAGCTGGGGAAACAGAGGCGGGGAATCAGATATGGGGAATCAGAGGTGGGGAATCAGGGGCGGGGAATCAGTGGCAGGGAATCAGAGCTGGGGAATCAGAGGTGGGGAATCAGAGCTGGGGAAACAGAGGCGGGGAATCAGATATGGGGAATCAGAGGTAGGGAATCAGGGTCGGGGAATCAGTGGCAGCGAATCAGAGGCCGGGAATAAAAGGCGGGGAATCAGAGCTGTGGAATCAGAGGCTGGGAATCAGAGGCAGGGAAACAGAGGCGGGGAATCAGATATGGGGAATCAGAGGTGGGGAATTAGAGGTTGCGAATCAGAGGCAGGGAATCAGAGGCGGGGAATCAGAGGCGGGGAATCAGAGGCGGGGAAACAGAGGCGGTGAATCAGATATGGGGAATCAGAGGTGGGGAATCAGAGGTTGTAAATCAGAGATGGGGAATCAAGGCGGGGAATCAGAGGCAGGGAATCAGACGCGGGGAATCAGAGGCGGGGATTCAGAGCTGGGGAATCAGAGGCGGGGAATCAGAGTTGGGGAATCAGAGGCAGGGAATCAGATATGGGGAATCAGAGGCGGGGAATCAGAGGCGGGGAAACAGAGGCGGGGAATCAGATATGGGGAATCAGAAGTGGGGAATCAGGGGCAGGGAATCAGTGGCAGGGAATCAGAGGCGGGGAATCAGAGGCGGGGAATCAAAGGCAGGGAATCAGACACGGGGAATCAGAGGCGGGGAATCAGAGATGGGGAATCAGAGGCGGGGAATCAGAGGCAGGGAATCGGACGCCGGGAATCAGAGGCGGGGAATCAGAGCTGGGGAATCAGAGGCGGGGAATCAGAGTTGGGGAATCAGAGGCGGGGAATCAGATATGGAGAAATAGAGGCGGGGAATCAGATATGGGGAATGAGAGGTGTGGAATCAGAGGTTGGGAATCAGAGGCAGGGAATCAGATATGGGGAATCAGAGGCGGGGAATCAGATATGGGGAATCAGAGGCTGGGAATCAGAGGGGGGGGAACAGAGGCGGGGAATAAGATATGGGGAATCAGAGGTGGGGAATCAGGGGCAGGTAATCAGTGGCAGGGAATCAGAGGCGGGGAATCAGAGGCGGGGATTCAGAGGCAGGGAATCAGACACGGGGAATCAGAGGTGGGGAATCAGAGATGGGGAATCAGAGGCGGGGAATCAGAGGCAGGGAATCAGACGCGGGGAATCAGAGGCGGGGAATCAGAGCTGGGGAATCAGAGGTGGGTAATCAGAGTCGGGGAATCAGAGGCAGGGAATCGGATGTGCGGAATCAGAGATGGGGAATCAGAGGCGGTGAATCAGAGATGGGGAATCAGAGGCGGGGAATCAGAGGCAGGAAATCAGACACGGGGATTCAGAGGCTGGGAATCAGACGGGGGGAATCAAAGGCGGGGAATCAGAGCTGGTGAATCAGAGGCAGGGAATCAGAGTTGGGGATTCAGAGGCGGGGAATCAGATATGGGGAAACAGAGGCGGGGAATCAGAGGCGGGCAAATAGAGGCGGGGAATTAGATATGGGGAATCAGAGGTGGGGAATCAGAGGTGGTGAATCAGAGATGGGGAATCACAGGTGGGGAATCAGAGGCAGGGAATAGAACGCGGGGAATCAGAGGCAGGGAATCAGAGCTGGGGAATCAGAGGCGGGGAATCAGATATGGGGAAACAGAGGCGGGGAATCAGAGGCGGGGAATCAGAGGCGGTGAATCAGAGATGGTGAATCAGAGGCGGGGAATCAGAGGCAGGAATTCAGACACGGGGATTCAGAGGCTGGGAATCAGACGGGGGGAATCAAAGGCGGGGAATCAGAGCTGGTGAATCAGAGGCAGGGAATCAGAGTTGGGGATTCAGAGGCGGGGAATCAGATATGGGGAATCAGAGGTGGGGAATCAGAGGTGGTGAATCAGAGATGGGGAATCACAGGCGGGGAATCAGAGGCAGGGAATGGAACGCGGGGAATCAGAGGCAGGGAATCAGAGCTGGGGAATCAGAGGCGGGGAATCTGATATGGGGAAACAGAGGCGGGGAATCAGAGGCGGGGAAACAGAGGCGGGGAATCAGACATGGGGAATCGGATGCAGGGAATCAGAGGTGGGGAATCAGAGCTGGGGAATCAGAGGCGGGGAATCAGAGTTGGGGCATCAGAGGTGGGGAATTAGATATGGGGAAACAGAGGCGGGGAATCAGAGGCGGGGAAACAGAGGCGGGGAATCAGATATGGGGAATCAGAGGTGGGGAATCAGAGGCAGGGAATCAGATGTGCGGAATCAGAGATGGGGAATCAGAGGCAGGGAATCAGAATCAGAAGCGGGGAATCAGAGGCCGGGAATCAGAGGCCGGGAATCAAATGCTGGGAATCAGAGTCCGGGAATCAGAGATGGGGATTCAGAGGCGGGGAATGAGAGCTGGCGAATCAGATGCGGGGAATCAGAGGTGGGCAATCAGAGCCGGGGAATCAGAGGCGGGGAAAAAGAGGTGGGGAATCAGATATGGGGAATCAGAGGTGGCGAATCAAAGGCGGTGAATCAGAGATGGGGAATCAGAGGCGGGGAATCAGAGGCAGGGAATCAGATGCGGGGAATCAGAGGCGGGGAATCAGAGCTGGCGAATCAGAGGCGGGGAATCAGAGGTGGGCAATCAGAGCCGGGGAATCAGATATGGGGAATCAGAGGCGGGGAATCAGAGGCGGGGAAACAGAGGCGGGGAATCAGATATGGGGAATCAGAGGTGGGGAATCAGAGGTTGTAAATCAGAGATGGGGAATCAAGGCGGGGAATCAGAGGCAGGGAATCAGACGCGGGGAATCAGAGGCGGGGATTCAGAGCTGGGGAATCAGAGGCGGGGAATCAGAGTTGGGGAATCAGAGGCAGGGAATCAGATATGGGGAATCAGAGGCGGGGAATCAGAGGCGGGGAAACAGAGGCGGGGAATCAGATATGGGGAAACAGAAGTGGGGAATCAGGGGCAGGGAATCAGTGGCAGGGAATCAGAGGCGGGGAATCAGAGGCGGGGAATCAGAGGCAGGGAATCAGACACGGGGAATCAGAGGCGGGGAATCAGAGATGGGGAATCAGAGGCGGGGAATCAGAGGCAGGGAATCGTACGCCGGGAATCAGAGGCGGGGAATCAGAGCTGGGGAATCAGAGGCGGGGAATCAGAGTTGGGGAATCAGAGGCGGGGAATCAGATATGGGGAAATAGAGGCGGGGAATCAGATATGGGGAATGAGAGGTGTGGAATCAGAGGTTGGGAATCAGAGGCAGGGAATCAGAGGCGGGGAAACAGAGGCGGGGAATCAGATATGGGGAATCAGAGGTGGCGAATCAAAGGCGGTGAAACAGAGATGGGGAATCAGGGCAGGGAATCAGAGGCAGGGAATCAGAGCTGGGGAAACAGAGGCGGGGAATCAGATATGGGGAATCAGAGGTGGGGAATCAGGGGCGGGGAATCAGTGGCAGGGAATCAGAGCTGGGGAATCAGAGGTGGGGAATCAGAGCTGGGGAAACAGAGGCGGGGAATCAGATATGGGGAATCAGAGGTAGGGAATCAGGGTCGGGGAATCAGTGGCAGCGAATCAGAGGCCGGGAATAAAAGGCGGGGAATCAGAGCTGTGGAATCAGAGGCTGGGAATCAGAGGCAGGGAAACAGAGGCGGGGAATCAGATATGGGGAATCAGAGGTGGGGAATTAGAGGTTGCGAATCAGAGGCAGGGAATCAGAGGCGGGGAATCAAGGCGGGGAATCAGAGGCAGGGAATCAGACGCGGGGAATCAGAGGCGGGGATTCAGAGCTGGGGAATCAGAGGCGGGGAATCAGAGTTGGGGAATCAGAGGCAGGGAATCAGATATGGGGAATCAGAGGCGGGGAATCAGAGGCGGGGAAACAGAGGCGGGGAATCAGATATGGGGAATCAGAAGTGGGGAATCAGGGGCAGGGAATCAGTGGCAGGGAATCAGAGGCGGGGAATCAGAGGCGGGGAATCAGAGGCAGGGAATCAGACACGGGGAATCAGAGGCGGGGAATCAGAGATGGGGAATCAGAGGCGGGGAATCAGAGGCAGGGAATCGGACGCCGGGAATCAGAGGCGGGGAATCAGAGCTGGGGAATCAGAGGCGGGGAATCAGAGTTGGGGAATCAGAGGCGGGGAATCAGATATGGAGAAATAGAGGCGGGGAATCAGATATGGGGAATGAGAGGTGTGGAATCAGAGGTTGGGAATCAGAGGCAGGGAATCAGAGGCAGTGAAACAGAGGCGGGGAATCAGATATGGGGAATCAGAGGTGGCGAATCAAAGGCGGTGAAACAGAGATGGGGAATCAGGGCAGGGAATCAGAGGCAGGGAATCAGAGCTGGGGAAACAGAGGCGGGGAATCAGATATGGGGAATCAGAGGTGGGGAATCAGGGGCGGGGAATCAGTGGCAGGGAATCAGAGCTGGGGAATCAGAGGTGGGGAATCAGTGGCAGGGAATCAGAGGCCGGGAATAAAAGGCGGGGAATCAGAGCTGTGGAATCAGAGGCCGGGAATCAGAGGCAGGGAAACAGAGGCGGGGAATCAGATATGGGGAATCAGAGGTGGGGAATTAGAGGTTGCGAATCAGAGGCAGGGAATCAGAGGCAGGGAATCAGAGGCGGGGAATCAGAGGCAGGGAATCGGATGTGCGGAATCAGAGATGGGGAATCAGAGGTGGTGAATCAGAGATGGGGAATCAGAGGCGGTGAATCAGAGGTGCACAATCCGAGGCGGGGAATCAGATATGGGGAATCAGAGGCGGGGAATCAGAGGCGGGGAAACAGAGGCGGGGAATCAGATATGGGGAATCAGAGGTGGGGCATCAGAGGTTGTGAATCACAGATGGGGAATCAGAGGCGGGGAATCAGAGGCAGGGAATCAGACGCGGGGAATCAGAGCCGGGGATTCAGAGCTGGGGAATCAGAGGCGGGGAATCAGAGTTGGGGAATCAGAGGCGGGGAATCAGATATGGGGAATCAGAGGCAGGGAATCAGAGGCGGGAAAACAGAGGCGGGGAATCAGATATGGGGAATCAGAGGTGGGGAATCAGGGGCAGGGAATCAGTGGCAGGGAATCAGACGCGGGGAATCAGAGGCGGGGAATCAGAGGCAGGGAATCAGACACGGGGAATCAGAGGCGGGGAATCAGAGATGGGGAATCAGAGGCGGGGAATCAGAGGCAGGGAATCGGATGCCGGGAATCAGAGGCGGGAAATCAGAGCTGGGGAATCAGAGGCGGGGAATCAGAGTTGGGGAATCAGAGGCGGGGAATCAGAGGCAGGGAATCAGACGCGGGGAATCAGAGGCGGGGAATAAGAGCTGGGGAATCAGAGGTGGGGAATCAGAGGCAGGTAATCGGATGTGCGGAATCAGAAATGGGGAATCAGAGGTGGGGAATCAGAGGCGGTGAATCAGAGATGGGGAATCAGAGGCGGGGAATCAGAGGCAGGAATTCAGACACGGGGATTCAGAGGCTGGGAATCAGACGGGGGGAATCAAAGGCGGGGAATCAGAGCTGGTGAATCAGAGGCAGGGAATCAGAGTTGGGGATTCAGAGGCGGGGAATCAGATATGGGGAAACAGAGGCGGGGAATCAGAGGCGGGCAAACAGAGGCGGGGAATCACATATGGGGAATCAGAGGCGGGGAAACAGAGGCAGGGAATCCGATATGGGGAATCAGAGGCGGGGAATCAGAGGTGGGGAATCATAGGCAGGGAATCGGATGTGCGGAATCAGAGATGGGGAATCAGAGGCCGGGAATCAGAGGTGGTGAATCAGAGGTGGGGAATCAGAGGCGGGGAATCAGATATGGGGAATCAGAGGTGGGGAATCAGGGGCAGGGAATCAGTGGCAGGGAATCAGACGCGGGGAATCAGAGGCGGGGAATCAGAGGCAGGGAATCAGACACGGGGAATCAGAGGCGGGGAATCAGAGATGGGGAATCAGAGGCGGGGAATCAGAGGCAGGGAATCGGATGCCGGGAATCAGAGGCGGGAAATCAGAGCTGGGGAATCAGAGGCGGGGAATCAGAGTTGGGGAATCAGAGGCGGCGAAGCAGATATGGGGAAATAGAGGCGGGGAATCAGATATGGGGAATCAGAGGCAGGGAATCAGATATGGGGAATCAGAGGCTGGGAATCAGAGGGGGGGAAACAGAGGCGGGGAATAAGATATGGGGAATCAGAGGTGGGGAATCAGGGGCGGGGAATCAGTGGCAGGGAATCAGAGGCGGGGAATCAGAGGCGGGGAATCAGAGGCAGGGAATCAGACACGGGGAATCAGAGGTGGGGAATCAGAGATGGGGAATCAGAGGCGGGGAATCAGAGGCAGGGAATCAGACACGGGGAATCAGAGGCGGGGAATAAGAGCTGGGGAATCAGAGGTGGGGAATCAGAGTCGGGGAATCAGAGGCAGGGAATCGGATGTGCGGAATCAGAAATGGGGAATCAGAGGTGGGGAATCAGAGGCGGTGAATCAGAGATGGGGAATCAGAGGCGGGGAATCAGAGGCAGGAATTCAGACATGGGGATTCAGAGGCTGGGAATCAGACGGGGGGAATCAAAGGCGGGGAATCAGAGCTGGTGAATAAGAGGCAGGGAATCAGAGTTGGTGATTCAGAGGCGGGGAATCAGATATGGGGAAACAGAGGCGGGGAATCAGAGGCGGGCAAACAGAGGCGGGGAATTAGATATGGGGAATCAGAGGTGGGGAATCAGAGGTGGTGAATCAGAGATGGGGAATCACAGGCGGGGAATCAGAGGCAGGGAATGGAACACGGGGAATCAGAGGCAGGGAATCAGAGCTGGGGAATCAGAGGCGGGGAATCAGATATGGGGAAACAGAGGCGGGGAATCAGAGGCGGGGAAACAGAGGCGGGGAATCAGATATGGGGAATCAGAGGTGGGGAATCAGGGGCAGGGAATCAGTGGCAGGGAATCAGACCCGGGGAATCAGAGGCGGGGAATCAGAGGCAGGTAATCAGACACGGGGAATCAGAGGCGGAGAATCAGAGATGGGGAATCAGAGGCGGGGAATCAGAGGCAGGGAATCGGATGCCGGAAATCAGAGGCGGGAAATCAGAGCTGGGGAATCAGAGGCGGGGAATCAGAGTTGGGGAATCAGAGGCGGCGAATAAGATATGGGGAAATAGAGGCGGGGAATCAGATATGGGGAATCAGAGGCGGGGAATCAGATATGGGGAATCAGAGGCTGGGAATCAGAGGGGGGGGAACAGAGGCGGGGAATAAGATATGGGGAGTCAGAGGTGGGGAATCAGGGGTGAGTAATCAGTGGCAGGGAATCAGAGGCGGGGAATCAGAGGCGGGGATTCAGAGGCAGGGAATCAGACACGGGGAATCAGAGGTGGGGAATCAGAGATGGGGAATCAGAGGCGGGGAATCAGAGGCAGGGAATCAGACGCGGGGAATCAGAGGCGGGGAATCAGAGCTGGGGAATCAGAGGTGGGTAATCAGAGTCGGGGAATCAGAGGCAGGGAATCGGATGTGCGGAATCAGAGATGGGGAATCAGAGGCGGTGAATCAGATATGGGGAATCAGAGGCAGGGAATCAGATATGGGGAATCAGAGGCTGGGAATCAGAGGTGGGGAAACAGAGGCGGGGAATAAGATATGGGGAATCAGAGGTGGGGAATCAGGGGCGGGGAATCAGTGGCAGGGAATCAGAGGCGGGGAATCAGAGGCGGGGAATCAGAGGCAGGGAATCAGACACGGGGAATCAGAGGTGGGGAATCAGAGATGGGGAATCAGAGGCGGGGAAGCAGAGGCAGGGAATCAGACACGGGGAATCAGAGGCGGGGAATAAGAGCTGGGGAATCAGAGGTGGGGAATCAGAGTCGGGGAATCAGAGGCAGGGAATCGGATGTGCGGAATCAGAAATGGGGAATCAGAGGTGGGGAATCAGAGGCGGTGAATCAGAGATGGGGAATCAGAGGCGGGGAATCAGAGGCAGGAATTCAGACACGGGGATTCAGAGGCTGGGAATCAGACGGGGGGAATCAAAGGCGGGGAATCAGAGCTGGTGAATAAGAGGCAGGGAATCAGAGTTGGGGATTCAGAGGCGGGGAATCAGATATGGGGAAACAGAGGCGGGGAATCAGAGGCGGGCAAACAGAGGCGGGGAATTAGATATGGGGAATCAGAGGTGGGGAATCAGAGGTGGTGAATCAGAGATGGGGAATAACAGGCGGGGAATCAGAGGCAGGGAATGGAACACGGGGAATCAGAGGCAGGGAATCAGAGCTGGGGAATCAGAGGCGGGGAATCAGATATGGGGAAACAGAGGCGGGGAATCAGAGGCGGGGAAACAGAGGCGGGGAATCAGATATGGGGAATCAGAGGTGGGGAATCAGGGGCAGGGAATCAGTGGCAGGGAATCAGACCCGGGGAATCAGAGGCGGGGAATCAGAGGCAGGTAATCAGACACGGGGAATCAGAGGCGGAGAATCAGAGATGGGGAATCAGAGGCGGGGAATCAGAGGCAGGGAATCGGATGCCGGAAATCAGAGGCGGGAAATCAGAGCTGGGGAATCAGAGGCGGGGAATCAGAGTTGGGGAATCAGAGGCGGCGAATAAGATATGGGGAAATAGAGGCGGGGAATCAGATATGGGGAATCAGAGGCGGGGAATCAGATATGGGGAATCAGAGGCTGGGAATCAGAGGGGGGGAAACAGAGGCGGGGAATAAGATATGGGGAATCAGAGGTGGGGACTCAGGGGTGGGTAATCAGTGGCAGGGAATCAGAGGCGGGAAATCAGAGGCGGGGATTCAGAGGCAGGGAATCAGACACGGGGAATCAGAGGTGGGGAATCAGAGATGGGGAATCAGAGGCGGGGAATCAGAGGCAGGGAATCAGATGCGGGGAATCAGAGGCGGGGAATCAGAGCTGGGGAATCAGAGGTTGGTAATCAGAGTCGGGGAATCAGAGGCAGGGAATCGGATGTGCGGAATCAGAGATGGGGAATCAGAGGCGGTGAATCAGAGGCAGGGAATCAGAGTTGGGGATTCAGAGGCGGGGAATCAGATATGGGGAAACAGAGGCGGGGAATCAGAGGCGGGCAAACAGAGGCGGGGAATTAGATATGGGGAATCAGAGGTGGGGAATCAGAGGTGGTGAATCAGAGATGGGGAATCACAGGCGGGGAATCAGAGGCAGGGAATAGAACGCGGGGAATCAGAGGCAGGGAATCAGAGCTGGGGAATCAGAGGCGGGGAATCAGATATGGGGAAACAGAGGCGGGGAATCAGAGGCGGGGAAACAGAGGCGGGGAATCAGACATGGGGAATCGGATGCGGGGAATCAGAGGTGGGGAATCAGAGCTGGGGAATCAGAGGCGGGGAATCAGAGTTGGGGCATCAGATGTGGGGAATTAGATATGGGGAAACAGAGGCGTGGAATTAGAGGCCGGGAATCAGAGGCCGGGAATCAGATGCTGGGAATAAGAGGCCGGGAATCAGAGGTGGGGAATCAGAGTCCGGGAATCAGAGATGGGGATTCAGAGGCGGGGAATGAGATATGGAGAATCAGAGGCGGGGAATCAGAGGCGGGGATACAGAGGTGGGGAATCAGATATGGGGAATCAGAGGTTGCGAATCAAAGGCGGTGAATCAGAGATGGGGAAACAGTGGCGGGGAATCAGAGGCGGGTAAACAGAGGTGGGGAATCACATATGGGGAATCAGAGGCGGGGAAACAGAGGCAGGGAATCCGATATGGGGAATCAGAGGCGGGGAATCAGAGGTGGGGAATCATAGGCAGGGAATCGGATGTGCGGAATCAGAGATGGGGAATCAGAGGCCGGGAATCAGAGGTGGTGAATCAGAGGTGCACAATCAGAGGCGGGGAATCAGATATGGGGAATCAGAGGCGGGGAATCAGAGGCGGGGAAACAGAGGCGGGGAATCAGATATGGGGAATCAGAGGTGGGGCATCAGAGGTTGTGAATCACAGATGGGGAATCAGAGGCGGGGAATCAGAGCAGGGAATCAGACGCGGGGAATCAGAGCCGGGGATTCAGAGCTGGGGAATCAGAGGCGGGGAATCAGAGTTGGGGAATCAGAGGCGGGGAATCAGATATGGGGAATCAGAGGCAGGGAATCAGAGGCGGGAAACAGAGGCAGGGAATCAGATATGGGGAATCAGAGGTGGGGAATCAGGGGCAGGGAATCAGTGGCAGGGAATAAGACGCAGGGAATCAGAGGCGGGGAATCAGAGGCAGGGAATCAGACACGGGGAATCAGAGGCGGGGAATCAGAGATGGGGAATCAGAGGCGGGGAATCAGAGGCAGCGAATCGGATGCCGGGAATCAGAGGCGGGAAATCAGAGCTGGGGAATCAGAGGCGGGGAATCAGAGTTGGGGAATCAGAGGCGGCGAAGCAGATATGGGGAAATAGAGGCGGGGAATCAGATATGGGGAATCAGAGGCAGGGAATCAGATATGGGGAATCAGAGGCTGGGAATCAGAGGGGGGGAAACAGAGGCGGGGAATCAGATATGGGGAATCAGAGGTGGGGAATCAGGGGCGGGGAATCAGTGGCAGGGAATCAGAGGCCGGGAATAAAAGGCGGGGAATCAGAGCTGTGGAATCAGAGGCCGGGAATCAGAGGCAGGGAAACAGAGGCGGGGAATCAGATATGGGGAATCAGAGGTGGGGAATTAGACGGGGGGAATCAAAGGCGGGGAATCAAAGCTGGTGAATCAGAGGCAGGGAATCAGAGGCAGGAAATCAGACACGGGGATTCAGAGGCTGGGAATCAGACGGGGGGAATCAAAGGCGGGGAATCAAAGCTGGTGAATCAGAGGCAGGGAATCAGAGTTGGGGATTCAGAGGCGTGGAATCAGACATGGGGAAACTGAAGCGGGGAATCAGAGGCGGGCAAACAGAGGCGGGGAATTAGATATGGGGAATCAGAGGTGGTGAATCAGATATGGGGAATCACAGGCGGGGAATCAGAGGCAGGGAATAGAACGCGGGGAATCAGAGGCAGGGAATCAGAGCTGGGGAATCAGAGGCGGGGAATCAGATATGGGGAAACAGAGGCGGGGAATCAGAGGCGGGGAAACAGAGGCGGGGAATCAGACATGGGGAATCGGATGCGGAGAATCAGAGGTGGGGAATCAGAGCTGGGGAATCAGAGGCGGGGAATCAGAGTTGGGGCATCAGAGGTGGGGAATTAGATATGGGGAAACAGAGGCGGGGAATTAGAGGCCGGGAATCAGAGGCCGGGAATCAGATGCTGGGAATAAGAGGCCGGGAATCAGAGGTGGGGAATCAGAGTCCGGGAATCAGAGATGGGGATTCAGAGGCGGGGAATGAGATATGGAGAATCAGAGGCGGGGAATCAGAGGCGGGGAAACAGAGGTGGGGAATCAGATATGGGGAATCAGAGGTGGCAAATCAAAGGCGGTGAATCAGAGATGGGGAAACAGAGGCGGGGAATCAGAGGCGGGCAAACAGAGGTGGGGAATCACATATGGGGAATCAGAGGCGGGGAAACAGAGGCAGGGAATCCGATATGGGGAATCAGAGGCGGGGAATCAGAGGTGGGGAATCATAGGCAGGGAATCGGATGTGCGGAATCAGAGATGGGGAATCAGAGGCCGGGAATCAGAGGTGGTGAATCAGAGATGGGGAATCAGAGGCGGTGAATCAGAGGTGCGCAATCAGAGGCGGGGAATCAGATATGGGGAATCAGAGGCGGGGAATCAGAGGCGGGGAAACAGAGGCGGGGAATCAGATATGGGGAATCAGAGGTGGGGCATCAGAGGTTGTGAATCACAGATGGGGAATCAGAGGCGGGGAATCAGAGGCAGGGAATCAGACGCGGGGAATCAGAGCCGGGGATTCAGAGCTGGGAATCAGAGGCGGGGAATCAGAGTTGGGGAATCAGAGGAGGGGAATCAGATATGGGGAAACAGAGGCCGGGAATCAGAGGCAGGGAAACAGAGGCGGGGAATCATATATGGGGAATCAGAGGTGGGGAATTAGAGGTTGCGAATCAGAGGCGGGGAATCAGAGGCGGGGAATCAGAGGCAGGGAATCGGATGTGCGGAATCAGAGATGGGGAATCAGAGGTGGGGATTCAGATGTGGTGAATCAGAGAAGGGGAATCAGAGGCTGGGAATCAGAGGCGGGGAATCAGATATGGGGAAACAGAGGCGGGGAATCAGAGGCGGGGAAACAGAGGCGGGGAATCAGATATGGGGAATCAGAGGTGGGGAATCAGGGGCAGGGAATCAGTGGCAGGGAATCAGACGCGGGGATTCAGAGGCGGGGAATCAGAGGCAGGTAATCAGACACGGGGAATCAGAGGCGGGGAATCAGAGATGGGGAATCAGAGGCGGGGAATCAGAGGCAGGGAATCGGATGCCGGAAATCAGAGGCGGGAAATCAGAGCTGGGGAATCAGAGGCGGGGAATCTGAGTTGGGGAATCAGAGGCGGCGAATAAGATATGGGGAAATAGAGGCGGGGAATCAGATATGGGGAATCAGAGGCGGGGAATCAGATATGGGGAATCAGAGGCTGGGAATCAGAGGGGGGGGAACAGAGGCGGGGAATAAGATATGGGGAATCAGAGGTGGGGAATCAGGGGCGGGTAATCAGTGGCAGGGAATCAGAGGCGGGGAATCAGAGGCGGGGATTCAGAGGCAGGGAATCAGACACGGGGAATCAGAGGTGGGGAATCAGAGATGGGGAATCAGAGGCGGGGAATCAGAGGCAGGGAATCAGACGCGGGGAATCAGAGGCGGGGAATCAGAGCTGGGGAATCAGAGGTGGGTAATCAGAGTCGGGGAATTAGAGGCAGGGAATCGGATGTGCGGAATCAGAGATGGGGAATCAGAGGCGGTGAATCAGAGATGGGGAATCAGAGGCGGGGAATCAGAGGCAGGAAATCAGACACGGGGATTCAGAGGCTGGGAATCAGACGGGGGGAATCAAAGGCGGGGAATCAGAGCTGGTGAATCAGAGGCAGGGAATCAGAGTTGGGGATTCAGAGGCGGGGAATCAGATATGGGGAAACAGAGGCGGGGAATCAGAGGCGGGCAAATAGAGGCGGGGAATTAGATATGGGGAATCAGAGGTGGGGAATCAGAGGTGGTGAATCAGAGATGGGGAATCACAGGTGGGGAATCAGAGGCAGGGAATAGAACGCGGGGAATCAGAGGCAGGGAATCAGAGCTGGGGAATCAGAGGCGGGGAATCAGATATGGGGAAACAGAGGCGGGGAATCAGAGGCGGGGAATCAGAGGCGGTGAATCAGAGATGGTGAATCAGAGGCGGGGAATCAGAGGCAGGAATTCAGACACGGGGATTCAGAGGCTGGGAATCAGACGGGGGGAATCAAAGGCGGGGAATCAGAGCTGGTGAATCAGAGGCAGGGAATCAGAGTTGGGGATTCAGAGGCGGGGAATCAGATATGGGGAATCAGAGGTGGGGAATCAGAGGTGGTGAATCAGAGATGGGGAATCACAGGCGGGGAATCAGAGGCAGGGAATGGAACGCGGGGAATCAGAGGCAGGGAATCAGAGCTGGGGAATCAGAGGCGGGGAATCTGATATGGGGAAACAGAGGCGGGGAATCAGAGGCGGGGAAACAGAGGCGGGGAATCAGACATGGGGAATCGGATGCAGGGAATCAGAGGTGGGGAATCAGAGCTGGGGAATCAGAGGCGGGGAATCAGAGTTGGGGCATCAGAGGTGGGGAATTAGATATGGGGAAACAGAGGCGGGGAATCAGAGGCGGGGAAACAGAGGCGGGGAATCAGATATGGGGAATCAGAGGTGGGGAATCAGAGGCAGGGAATCAGATGTGCGGAATCAGAGATGGGGAATCAGAGGCAGGGAATCAGAATCAGAAGCGGGGAATCAGAGGCCGGGAATCAGAGGCCGGGAATCAAATGCTGGGAATCAGAGTCCGGGAATCAGAGATGGGGATTCAGAGGCGGGGAATGAGAGCTGGCGAATCAGATGCGGGGAATCAGAGGTGGGCAATCAGAGCCGGGGAATCAGAGGCGGGGAAAAAGAGGTGGGGAATCAGATATGGGGAATCAGAGGTGGCGAATCAAAGGCGGTGAATCAGAGATGGGGAATCAGAGGCGGGGAATCAGAGGCAGGGAATCAGATGCGGGGAATCAGAGGCGGGGAATCAGAGCTGGCGAATCAGAGGCGGGGAATCAGAGGTGGGCAATCAGAGCCGGGGAATCAGATATGGGGAATCAGAGGCGGGGAATCAGAGGCGGGGAAACAGAGGCGGGGAATCAGATATGGGGAATCAGAGGTGGGGAATCAGAGGTTGTAAATCAGAGATGGGGAATCAAGGCGGGGAATCAGAGGCAGGGAATCAGACGCGGGGAATCAGAGGCGGGGATTCAGAGCTGGGGAATCAGAGGCGGGGAATCAGAGTTGGGGAATCAGAGGCAGGGAATCAGATATGGGGAATCAGAGGCGGGGAATCAGAGGCGGGGAAACAGAGGCGGGGAATCAGATATGGGGAAACAGAAGTGGGGAATCAGGGGCAGGGAATCAGTGGCAGGGAATCAGAGGCGGGGAATCAGAGGCGGGGAATCAGAGGCAGGGAATCAGACACGGGGAATCAGAGGCGGGGAATCAGAGATGGGGAATCAGAGGCGGGGAATCAGAGGCAGGGAATCGTACGCCGGGAATCAGAGGCGGGGAATCAGAGCTGGGGAATCAGAGGCGGGGAATCAGAGTTGGGGAATCAGAGGCGGGGAATCAGATATGGGGAAATAGAGGCGGGGAATCAGATATGGGGAATGAGAGGTGTGGAATCAGAGGTTGGGAATCAGAGGCAGGGAATCAGAGGCGGGGAAACAGAGGCGGGGAATCAGATATGGGGAATCAGAGGTGGCGAATCAAAGGCGGTGAAACAGAGATGGGGAATCAGGGCAGGGAATCAGAGGCAGGGAATCAGAGCTGGGGAAACAGAGGCGGGGAATCAGATATGGGGAATCAGAGGTGGGGAATCAGGGGCGGGGAATCAGTGGCAGGGAATCAGAGCTGGGGAATCAGAGGTGGGGAATCAGAGCTGGGGAAACAGAGGCGGGGAATCAGATATGGGGAATCAGAGGTAGGGAATCAGGGTCGGGGAATCAGTGGCAGCGAATCAGAGGCCGGGAATAAAAGGCGGGGAATCAGAGCTGTGGAATCAGAGGCTGGGAATCAGAGGCAGGGAAACAGAGGCGGGGAATCAGATATGGGGAATCAGAGGTGGGGAATTAGAGGTTGCGAATCAGAGGCAGGGAATCAGAGGCGGGGAATCAGAGGCGGGGAATCAGAGGCGGGGAAACAGAGGCGGTGAATCAGATATGGGGAATCAGAGGTGGGGAATCAGAGGTTGTAAATCAGAGATGGGGAATCAAGGCGGGGAATCAGAGGCAGGGAATCAGACGCGGGGAATCAGAGGCGGGGATTCAGAGCTGGGGAATCAGAGGCGGGGAATCAGAGTTGGGGAATCAGAGGCAGGGAATCAGATATGGGGAATCAGAGGCGGGGAATCAGAGGCGGGGAAACAGAGGCGGGGAATCAGATATGGGGAATCAGAAGTGGGGAATCAGGGGCAGGGAATCAGTGGCAGGGAATCAGAGGCGGGGAATCAGAGGCGGGGAATCAGAGGCAGGGAATCAGACACGGGGAATCAGAGGCGGGGAATCAGAGATGGGGAATCAGAGGCGGGGAATCAGAGGCAGGGAATCGGACGCCGGGAATCAGAGGCGGGGAATCAGAGCTGGGGAATCAGAGGCGGGGAATCAGAGTTGGGGAATCAGAGGCGGGGAATCAGATATGGAGAAATAGAGGCGGGGAATCAGATATGGGGAATGAGAGGTGTGGAATCAGAGGTTGGGAATCAGAGGCAGGGAATCAGATATGGGGAATCAGAGGCGGGGAATCAGATATGGGGAATCAGAGGCTGGGAATCAGAGGGGGGGGAACAGAGGCGGGGAATAAGATATGGGGAATCAGAGGTGGGGAATCAGGGGCGGGTAATCAGTGGCAGGGAATCAGAGGCGGGGAATCAGAGGCGGGGATTCAGAGGCAGGGAATCAGACACGGGGAATCAGAGGTGGGGAATCAGAGATGGGGAATCAGAGGCGGGGAATCAGAGGCAGGGAATCAGACGCGGGGAATCAGAGGCGGGGAATCAGAGCTGGGGAATCAGAGGTGGGTAATCAGAGTCGGGGAATCAGAGGCAGGGAATCGGATGTGCGGAATCAGAGATGGGGAATCAGAGGCGGTGAATCAGAGATGGGGAATCAGAGGCGGGGAATCAGAGGCAGGAAATCAGACACGGGGATTCAGAGGCTGGGAATCAGACGGGGGGAATCAAAGGCGGGGAATCAGAGCTGGTGAATCAGAGGCAGGGAATCAGAGTTGGGGATTCAGAGGCGGGGAATCAGATATGGGGAAACAGAGGCGGGGAATCAGAGGCGGGCAAATAGAGGCGGGGAATTAGATATGGGGAATCAGAGGTGGGGAATCAGAGGTGGTGAATCAGAGATGGGGAATCACAGGTGGGGAATCAGAGGCAGGGAATAGAACGCGGGGAATCAGAGGCAGGGAATCAGAGCTGGGGAATCAGAGGCGGGGAATCAGATATGGGGAAACAGAGGCGGGGAATCAGAGGCGGGGAATCAGAGGCGGTGAATCAGAGATGGTGAATCAGAGGCGGGGAATCAGAGGCAGGAATTCAGACACGGGGATTCAGAGGCTGGGAATCAGACGGGGGGAATCAAAGGCGGGGAATCAGAGCTGGTGAATCAGAGGCAGGGAATCAGAGTTGGGGATTCAGAGGCGGGGAATCAGATATGGGGAATCAGAGGTGGGGAATCAGAGGTGGTGAATCAGAGATGGGGAATCACAGGCGGGGAATCAGAGGCAGGGAATGGAACGCGGGGAATCAGAGGCAGGGAATCAGAGCTGGGGAATCAGAGGCGGGGAATCTGATATGGGGAAACAGAGGCGGGGAATCAGAGGCGGGGAAACAGAGGCGGGGAATCAGACATGGGGAATCGGATGCAGGGAATCAGAGGTGGGGAATCAGAGCTGGGGAATCAGAGGCGGGGAATCAGAGTTGGGGCATCAGAGGTGGGGAATTAGATATGGGGAAACAGAGGCGGGGAATCAGAGGCGGGGAAACAGAGGCGGGGAATCAGATATGGGGAATCAGAGGTGGGGAATCAGAGGCAGGGAATCAGATGTGCGGAATCAGAGATGGGGAATCAGAGGCAGGGAATCAGAATCAGAAGCGGGGAATCAGAGGCCGGGAATCAGAGGCCGGGAATCAAATGCTGGGAATCAGAGTCCGGGAATCAGAGATGGGGATTCAGAGGCGGGGAATGAGAGCTGGCGAATCAGATGCGGGGAATCAGAGGTGGGCAATCAGAGCCGGGGAATCAGAGGCGGGGAAAAAGAGGTGGGGAATCAGATATGGGGAATCAGAGGTGGCGAATCAAAGGCGGTGAATCAGAGATGGGGAATCAGAGGCGGGGAATCAGAGGCAGGGAATCAGATGCGGGGAATCAGAGGCGGGGAATCAGAGCTGGCGAATCAGAGGCGGGGAATCAGAGGTGGGCAATCAGAGCCGGGGAATCAGATATGGGGAATCAGAGGCGGGGAATCAGAGGCGGGGAAACAGAGGCGGGGAATCAGATATGGGGAATCAGAGGTGGGGAATCAGAGGTTGTAAATCAGAGATGGGGAATCAAGGCGGGGAATCAGAGGCAGGGAATCAGACGCGGGGAATCAGAGGCGGGGATTCAGAGCTGGGGAATCAGAGGCGGGGAATCAGAGTTGGGGAATCAGAGGCAGGGAATCAGATATGGGGAATCAGAGGCGGGGAATCAGAGGCGGGGAAACAGAGGCGGGGAATCAGATATGGGGAAACAGAAGTGGGGAATCAGGGGCAGGGAATCAGTGGCAGGGAATCAGAGGCGGGGAATCAGAGGCGGGGAATCAGAGGCAGGGAATCAGACACGGGGAATCAGAGGCGGGGAATCAGAGATGGGGAATCAGAGGCGGGGAATCAGAGGCAGGGAATCGTACGCCGGGAATCAGAGGCGGGGAATCAGAGCTGGGGAATCAGAGGCGGGGAATCAGAGTTGGGGAATCAGAGGCGGGGAATCAGATATGGGGAAATAGAGGCGGGGAATCAGATATGGGGAATGAGAGGTGTGGAATCAGAGGTTGGGAATCAGAGGCAGGGAATCAGAGGCGGGGAAACAGAGGCGGGGAATCAGATATGGGGAATCAGAGGTGGCGAATCAAAGGCGGTGAAACAGAGATGGGGAATCAGGGCAGGGAATCAGAGGCAGGGAATCAGAGCTGGGGAAACAGAGGCGGGGAATCAGATATGGGGAATCAGAGGTGGGGAATCAGGGGCGGGGAATCAGTGGCAGGGAATCAGAGCTGGGGAATCAGAGGTGGGGAATCAGAGCTGGGGAAACAGAGGCGGGGAATCAGATATGGGGAATCAGAGGTAGGGAATCAGGGTCGGGGAATCAGTGGCAGCGAATCAGAGGCCGGGAATAAAAGGCGGGGAATCAGAGCTGTGGAATCAGAGGCTGGGAATCAGAGGCAGGGAAACAGAGGCGGGGAATCAGATATGGGGAATCAGAGGTGGGGAATTAGAGGTTGCGAATCAGAGGCAGGGAATCAGAGGCGGGGAATCAAGGCGGGGAATCAGAGGCAGGGAATCAGACGCGGGGAATCAGAGGCGGGGATTCAGAGCTGGGGAATCAGAGGCGGGGAATCAGAGTTGGGGAATCAGAGGCAGGGAATCAGATATGGGGAATCAGAGGCGGGGAATCAGAGGCGGGGAAACAGAGGCGGGGAATCAGATATGGGGAATCAGAAGTGGGGAATCAGGGGCAGGGAATCAGTGGCAGGGAATCAGAGGCGGGGAATCAGAGGCGGGGAATCAGAGGCAGGGAATCAGACACGGGGAATCAGAGGCGGGGAATCAGAGATGGGGAATCAGAGGCGGGGAATCAGAGGCAGGGAATCGGACGCCGGGAATCAGAGGCGGGGAATCAGAGCTGGGGAATCAGAGGCGGGGAATCAGAGTTGGGGAATCAGAGGCGGGGAATCAGATATGGAGAAATAGAGGCGGGGAATCAGATATGGGGAATGAGAGGTGTGGAATCAGAGGTTGGGAATCAGAGGCAGGGAATCAGAGGCAGTGAAACAGAGGCGGGGAATCAGATATGGGGAATCAGAGGTGGCGAATCAAAGGCGGTGAAACAGAGATGGGGAATCAGGGCAGGGAATCAGAGGCAGGGAATCAGAGCTGGGGAAACAGAGGCGGGGAATCAGATATGGGGAATCAGAGGTGGGGAATCAGGGGCGGGGAATCAGTGGCAGGGAATCAGAGCTGGGGAATCAGAGGTGGGGAATCAGTGGCAGGGAATCAGAGGCCGGGAATAAAAGGCGGGGAATCAGAGCTGTGGAATCAGAGGCCGGGAATCAGAGGCAGGGAAACAGAGGCGGGGAATCAGATATGGGGAATCAGAGGTGGGGAATTAGAGGTTGCGAATCAGAGGCAGGGAATCAGAGGCAGGGAATCAGAGGCGGGGAATCAGAGGCAGGGAATCGGATGTGCGGAATCAGAGATGGGGAATCAGAGGTGGTGAATCAGAGATGGGGAATCAGAGGCGGTGAATCAGAGGTGCACAATCCGAGGCGGGGAATCAGATATGGGGAATCAGAGGCGGGGAATCAGAGGCGGGGAAACAGAGGCGGGGAATCAGATATGGGGAATCAGAGGTGGGGCATCAGAGGTTGTGAATCACAGATGGGGAATCAGAGGCGGGGAATCAGAGGCAGGGAATCAGACGCGGGGAATCAGAGCCGGGGATTCAGAGCTGGGGAATCAGAGGCGGGGAATCAGAGTTGGGGAATCAGAGGCGGGGAATCAGATATGGGGAATCAGAGGCAGGGAATCAGAGGCGGGAAAACAGAGGCGGGGAATCAGATATGGGGAATCAGAGGTGGGGAATCAGGGGCAGGGAATCAGTGGCAGGGAATCAGACGCGGGGAATCAGAGGCGGGGAATCAGAGGCAGGGAATCAGACACGGGGAATCAGAGGCGGGGAATCAGAGATGGGGAATCAGAGGCGGGGAATCAGAGGCAGGGAATCGGATGCCGGGAATCAGAGGCGGGAAATCAGAGCTGGGGAATCAGAGGCGGGGAATCAGAGTTGGGGAATCAGAGGCGGGGAATCAGAGGCAGGGAATCAGACGCGGGGAATCAGAGGCGGGGAATAAGAGCTGGGGAATCAGAGGTGGGGAATCAGAGGCAGGTAATCGGATGTGCGGAATCAGAAATGGGGAATCAGAGGTGGGGAATCAGAGGCGGTGAATCAGAGATGGGGAATCAGAGGCGGGGAATCAGAGGCAGGAATTCAGACACGGGGATTCAGAGGCTGGGAATCAGACGGGGGGAATCAAAGGCGGGGAATCAGAGCTGGTGAATCAGAGGCAGGGAATCAGAGTTGGGGATTCAGAGGCGGGGAATCAGATATGGGGAAACAGAGGCGGGGAATCAGAGGCGGGCAAACAGAGGCGGGGAATCACATATGGGGAATCAGAGGCGGGGAAACAGAGGCAGGGAATCCGATATGGGGAATCAGAGGCGGGGAATCAGAGGTGGGGAATCATAGGCAGGGAATCGGATGTGCGGAATCAGAGATGGGGAATCAGAGGCCGGGAATCAGAGGTGGTGAATCAGAGGTGGGGAATCAGAGGCGGGGAATCAGATATGGGGAATCAGAGGTGGGGAATCAGGGGCAGGGAATCAGTGGCAGGGAATCAGACGCGGGGAATCAGAGGCGGGGAATCAGAGGCAGGGAATCAGACACGGGGAATCAGAGGCGGGGAATCAGAGATGGGGAAACAGAAGTGGGGAATCAGGGGCAGGGAATCAGTGGCAGGGAATCAGAGGCGGGGAATCAGAGGCGGGGAATCAGAGGCAGGGAATCAGACACGGGGAATCAGAGGCGGGGAATCAGAGATGGGGAATCAGAGGCGGGGAATCAGAGGCAGGGAATCGTACGCCGGGAATCAGAGGCGGGGAATCAGAGCTGGGGAATCAGAGGCGGGGAATCAGAGTTGGGGAATCAGAGGCGGGGAATCAGATATGGGGAAATAGAGGCGGGGAATCAGATATGGGGAATGAGAGGTGTGGAATCAGAGGTTGGGAATCAGAGGCAGGGAATCAGAGGCGGGGAAACAGAGGCGGGGAATCAGATATGGGGAATCAGAGGTGGCGAATCAAAGGCGGTGAAACAGAGATGGGGAATCAGGGCAGGGAATCAGAGGCAGGGAATCAGAGCTGGGGAAACAGAGGCGGGGAATCAGATATGGGGAATCAGAGGTGGGGAATCAGGGGCGGGGAATCAGTGGCAGGGAATCAGAGCTGGGGAATCAGAGGTGGGGAATCAGAGCTGGGGAAACAGAGGCGGGGAATCAGATATGGGGAATCAGAGGTAGGGAATCAGGGTCGGGGAATCAGTGGCAGCGAATCAGAGGCCGGGAATAAAAGGCGGGGAATCAGAGCTGTGGAATCAGAGGCTGGGAATCAGAGGCAGGGAAACAGAGGCGGGGAATCAGATATGGGGAATCAGAGGTGGGGAATTAGAGGTTGCGAATCAGAGGCAGGGAATCAGAGGCGGGGAATCAGAGGCGGGGAATCAGAGGCGGGGAAACAGAGGCGGTGAATCAGATATGGGGAATCAGAGGTGGGGAATCAGAGGTTGTAAATCAGAGATGGGGAATCAAGGCGGGGAATCAGAGGCAGGGAATCAGACGCGGGGAATCAGAGGCGGGGATTCAGAGCTGGGGAATCAGAGGCGGGGAATCAGAGTTGGGGAATCAGAGGCAGGGAATCAGATATGGGGAATCAGAGGCGGGGAATCAGAGGCGGGGAAACAGAGGCGGGGAATCAGATATGGGGAATCAGAAGTGGGGAATCAGGGGCAGGGAATCAGTGGCAGGGAATCAGAGGCGGGGAATCAGAGGCGGGGAATCAGAGGCAGGGAATCAGACACGGGGAATCAGAGGCGGGGAATCAGAGATGGGGAATCAGAGGCGGGGAATCAGAGGCAGGGAATCGGACGCCGGGAATCAGAGGCGGGGAATCAGAGCTGGGGAATCAGAGGCGGGGAATCAGAGTTGGGGAATCAGAGGCGGGGAATCAGATATGGAGAAATAGAGGCGGGGAATCAGATATGGGGAATGAGAGGTGTGGAATCAGAGGTTGGGAATCAGAGGCAGGGAATCAGATATGGGGAATCAGAGGCGGGGAATCAGATATGGGGAATCAGAGGCTGGGAATCAGAGGGGGGGGAACAGAGGCGGGGAATAAGATATGGGGAATCAGAGGTGGGGAATCAGGGGCGGGTAATCAGTGGCAGGGAATCAGAGGCGGGGAATCAGAGGCGGGGATTCAGAGGCAGGGAATCAGACACGGGGAATCAGAGGTGGGGAATCAGAGATGGGGAATCAGAGGCGGGGAATCAGAGGCAGGGAATCAGACGCGGGGAATCAGAGGCGGGGAATCAGAGCTGGGGAATCAGAGGTGGGTAATCAGAGTCGGGGAATCAGAGGCAGGGAATCGGATGTGCGGAATCAGAGATGGGGAATCAGAGGCGGTGAATCAGAGATGGGGAATCAGAGGCGGGGAATCAGAGGCAGGAAATCAGACACGGGGATTCAGAGGCTGGGAATCAGACGGGGGGAATCAAAGGCGGGGAATCAGAGCTGGTGAATCAGAGGCAGGGAATCAGAGTTGGGGATTCAGAGGCGGGGAATCAGATATGGGGAAACAGAGGCGGGGAATCAGAGGCGGGCAAATAGAGGCGGGGAATTAGATATGGGGAATCAGAGGTGGGGAATCAGAGGTGGTGAATCAGAGATGGGGAATCACAGGTGGGGAATCAGAGGCAGGGAATAGAACGCGGGGAATCAGAGGCAGGGAATCAGAGCTGGGGAATCAGAGGCGGGGAATCAGATATGGGGAAACAGAGGCGGGGAATCAGAGGCGGGGAATCAGAGGCGGTGAATCAGAGATGGTGAATCAGAGGCGGGGAATCAGAGGCAGGAATTCAGACACGGGGATTCAGAGGCTGGGAATCAGACGGGGGGAATCAAAGGCGGGGAATCAGAGCTGGTGAATCAGAGGCAGGGAATCAGAGTTGGGGATTCAGAGGCGGGGAATCAGATATGGGGAATCAGAGGTGGGGAATCAGAGGTGGTGAATCAGAGATGGGGAATCACAGGCGGGGAATCAGAGGCAGGGAATGGAACGCGGGGAATCAGAGGCAGGGAATCAGAGCTGGGGAATCAGAGGCGGGGAATCTGATATGGGGAAACAGAGGCGGGGAATCAGAGGCGGGGAAACAGAGGCGGGGAATCAGACATGGGGAATCGGATGCAGGGAATCAGAGGTGGGGAATCAGAGCTGGGGAATCAGAGGCGGGGAATCAGAGTTGGGGCATCAGAGGTGGGGAATTAGATATGGGGAAACAGAGGCGGGGAATCAGAGGCGGGGAAACAGAGGCGGGGAATCAGATATGGGGAATCAGAGGTGGGGAATCAGAGGCAGGGAATCAGATGTGCGGAATCAGAGATGGGGAATCAGAGGCAGGGAATCAGAATCAGAAGCGGGGAATCAGAGGCCGGGAATCAGAGGCCGGGAATCAAATGCTGGGAATCAGAGTCCGGGAATCAGAGATGGGGATTCAGAGGCGGGGAATGAGAGCTGGCGAATCAGATGCGGGGAATCAGAGGTGGGCAATCAGAGCCGGGGAATCAGAGGCGGGGAAAAAGAGGTGGGGAATCAGATATGGGGAATCAGAGGTGGCGAATCAAAGGCGGTGAATCAGAGATGGGGAATCAGAGGCGGGGAATCAGAGGCAGGGAATCAGATGCGGGGAATCAGAGGCGGGGAATCAGAGCTGGCGAATCAGAGGCGGGGAATCAGAGGTGGGCAATCAGAGCCGGGGAATCAGATATGGGGAATCAGAGGCGGGGAATCAGAGGCGGGGAAACAGAGGCGGGGAATCAGATATGGGGAATCAGAGGTGGGGAATCAGAGGTTGTAAATCAGAGATGGGGAATCAAGGCGGGGAATCAGAGGCAGGGAATCAGACGCGGGGAATCAGAGGCGGGGATTCAGAGCTGGGGAATCAGAGGCGGGGAATCAGAGTTGGGGAATCAGAGGCAGGGAATCAGATATGGGGAATCAGAGGCGGGGAATCAGAGGCGGGGAAACAGAGGCGGGGAATCAGATATGGGGAAACAGAAGTGGGGAATCAGGGGCAGGGAATCAGTGGCAGGGAATCAGAGGCGGGGAATCAGAGGCGGGGAATCAGAGGCAGGGAATCAGACACGGGGAATCAGAGGCGGGGAATCAGAGATGGGGAATCAGAGGCGGGGAATCAGAGGCAGGGAATCGTACGCCGGGAATCAGAGGCGGGGAATCAGAGCTGGGGAATCAGAGGCGGGGAATCAGAGTTGGGGAATCAGAGGCGGGGAATCAGATATGGGGAAATAGAGGCGGGGAATCAGATATGGGGAATGAGAGGTGTGGAATCAGAGGTTGGGAATCAGAGGCAGGGAATCAGAGGCGGGGAAACAGAGGCGGGGAATCAGATATGGGGAATCAGAGGTGGCGAATCAAAGGCGGTGAAACAGAGATGGGGAATCAGGGCAGGGAATCAGAGGCAGGGAATCAGAGCTGGGGAAACAGAGGCGGGGAATCAGATATGGGGAATCAGAGGTGGGGAATCAGGGGCGGGGAATCAGTGGCAGGGAATCAGAGCTGGGGAATCAGAGGTGGGGAATCAGAGCTGGGGAAACAGAGGCGGGGAATCAGATATGGGGAATCAGAGGTAGGGAATCAGGGTCGGGGAATCAGTGGCAGCGAATCAGAGGCCGGGAATAAAAGGCGGGGAATCAGAGCTGTGGAATCAGAGGCTGGGAATCAGAGGCAGGGAAACAGAGGCGGGGAATCAGATATGGGGAATCAGAGGTGGGGAATTAGAGGTTGCGAATCAGAGGCAGGGAATCAGAGGCGGGGAATCAAGGCGGGGAATCAGAGGCAGGGAATCAGACGCGGGGAATCAGAGGCGGGGATTCAGAGCTGGGGAATCAGAGGCGGGGAATCAGAGTTGGGGAATCAGAGGCAGGGAATCAGATATGGGGAATCAGAGGCGGGGAATCAGAGGCGGGGAAACAGAGGCGGGGAATCAGATATGGGGAATCAGAAGTGGGGAATCAGGGGCAGGGAATCAGTGGCAGGGAATCAGAGGCGGGGAATCAGAGGCGGGGAATCAGAGGCAGGGAATCAGACACGGGGAATCAGAGGCGGGGAATCAGAGATGGGGAATCAGAGGCGGGGAATCAGAGGCAGGGAATCGGACGCCGGGAATCAGAGGCGGGGAATCAGAGCTGGGGAATCAGAGGCGGGGAATCAGAGTTGGGGAATCAGAGGCGGGGAATCAGATATGGAGAAATAGAGGCGGGGAATCAGATATGGGGAATGAGAGGTGTGGAATCAGAGGTTGGGAATCAGAGGCAGGGAATCAGAGGCAGTGAAACAGAGGCGGGGAATCAGATATGGGGAATCAGAGGTGGCGAATCAAAGGCGGTGAAACAGAGATGGGGAATCAGGGCAGGGAATCAGAGGCAGGGAATCAGAGCTGGGGAAACAGAGGCGGGGAATCAGATATGGGGAATCAGAGGTGGGGAATCAGGGGCGGGGAATCAGTGGCAGGGAATCAGAGCTGGGGAATCAGAGGTGGGGAATCAGTGGCAGGGAATCAGAGGCCGGGAATAAAAGGCGGGGAATCAGAGCTGTGGAATCAGAGGCCGGGAATCAGAGGCAGGGAAACAGAGGCGGGGAATCAGATATGGGGAATCAGAGGTGGGGAATTAGAGGTTGCGAATCAGAGGCAGGGAATCAGAGGCAGGGAATCAGAGGCGGGGAATCAGAGGCAGGGAATCGGATGTGCGGAATCAGAGATGGGGAATCAGAGGTGGTGAATCAGAGATGGGGAATCAGAGGCGGTGAATCAGAGGTGCACAATCCGAGGCGGGGAATCAGATATGGGGAATCAGAGGCGGGGAATCAGAGGCGGGGAAACAGAGGCGGGGAATCAGATATGGGGAATCAGAGGTGGGGCATCAGAGGTTGTGAATCACAGATGGGGAATCAGAGGCGGGGAATCAGAGGCAGGGAATCAGACGCGGGGAATCAGAGCCGGGGATTCAGAGCTGGGGAATCAGAGGCGGGGAATCAGAGTTGGGGAATCAGAGGCGGGGAATCAGATATGGGGAATCAGAGGCAGGGAATCAGAGGCGGGAAAACAGAGGCGGGGAATCAGATATGGGGAATCAGAGGTGGGGAATCAGGGGCAGGGAATCAGTGGCAGGGAATCAGACGCGGGGAATCAGAGGCGGGGAATCAGAGGCAGGGAATCAGACACGGGGAATCAGAGGCGGGGAATCAGAGATGGGGAATCAGAGGCGGGGAATCAGAGGCAGGGAATCGGATGCCGGGAATCAGAGGCGGGAAATCAGAGCTGGGGAATCAGAGGCGGGGAATCAGAGTTGGGGAATCAGAGGCGGGGAATCAGAGGCAGGGAATCAGACGCGGGGAATCAGAGGCGGGGAATAAGAGCTGGGGAATCAGAGGTGGGGAATCAGAGGCAGGTAATCGGATGTGCGGAATCAGAAATGGGGAATCAGAGGTGGGGAATCAGAGGCGGTGAATCAGAGATGGGGAATCAGAGGCGGGGAATCAGAGGCAGGAATTCAGACACGGGGATTCAGAGGCTGGGAATCAGACGGGGGGAATCAAAGGCGGGGAATCAGAGCTGGTGAATCAGAGGCAGGGAATCAGAGTTGGGGATTCAGAGGCGGGGAATCAGATATGGGGAAACAGAGGCGGGGAATCAGAGGCGGGCAAACAGAGGCGGGGAATCACATATGGGGAATCAGAGGCGGGGAAACAGAGGCAGGGAATCCGATATGGGGAATCAGAGGCGGGGAATCAGAGGTGGGGAATCATAGGCAGGGAATCGGATGTGCGGAATCAGAGATGGGGAATCAGAGGCCGGGAATCAGAGGTGGTGAATCAGAGGTGGGGAATCAGAGGCGGGGAATCAGATATGGGGAATCAGAGGTGGGGAATCAGGGGCAGGGAATCAGTGGCAGGGAATCAGACGCGGGGAATCAGAGGCGGGGAATCAGAGGCAGGGAATCAGACACGGGGAATCAGAGGCGGGGAATCAGAGATGGGGAATCAGAGGCGGGGAATCAGAGGCAGGGAATCGGATGCCGGGAATCAGAGGCGGGAAATCAGAGCTGGGGAATCAGAGGCGGGGAATCAGAGTTGGGGAATCAGAGGCGGCGAAGCAGATATGGGGAAATAGAGGCGGGGAATCAGATATGGGGAATCAGAGGCAGGGAATCAGATATGGGGAATCAGAGGCTGGGAATCAGAGGGGGGGAAACAGAGGCGGGGAATAAGATATGGGGAATCAGAGGTGGGGAATCAGGGGCGGGGAATCAGTGGCAGGGAATCAGAGGCGGGGAATCAGAGGCGGGGAATCAGAGGCAGGGAATCAGACACGGGGAATCAGAGGTGGGGAATCAGAGATGGGGAATCAGAGGCGGGGAATCAGAGGCAGGGAATCAGACACGGGGAATCAGAGGCGGGGAATAAGAGCTGGGGAATCAGAGGTGGGGAATCAGAGTCGGGGAATCAGAGGCAGGGAATCGGATGTGCGGAATCAGAAATGGGGAATCAGAGGTGGGTAATCAGAGGCGGTGAATCAGAGATGGGGAATCAGAGGCGGGGAATCAGAGGCAGGAATTCAGACATGGGGATTCAGAGGCTGGGAATCAGACGGGGGGAATCAAAGGCGGGGAATCAGAGCTGGTGAATAAGAGGCAGGGAATCAGAGTTGGTGATTCAGAGGCGGGGAATCAGATATGGGGAAACAGAGGCGGGGAATCAGAGGCGGGCAAACAGAGGCGGGGAATTAGATATGGGGAATCAGAGGTGGGGAATCAGAGGTGGTGAATCAGAGATGGGGAATCACAGGCGGGGAATCAGAGGCAGGGAATGGAACACGGGGAATCAGAGGCAGGGAATCAGAGCTGGGGAATCAGAGGCGGGGAATCAGATATGGGGAAACAGAGGCGGGGAATCAGAGGCGGGGAAACAGAGGCGGGGAATCAGATATGGGGAATCAGAGGTGGGGAATCAGGGGCAGGGAATCAGTGGCACGGAATCAGACCCGGGGAATCAGAGGCGGGGAATCAGAGGCAGGTAATCAGACACGGGGAATCAGAGGCGGAGAATCAGAGATGGGGAATCAGAGGCGGGGAATCAGAGGCAGGGAATCGGATGCCGGAAATCAGAGGCGGGAAATCAGAGCTGGGGAATCAGAGGCGGGGAATCAGAGTTGGGGAATCAGAGGCGGCGAATAAGATATGGGGAAATAGAGGCGGGGAATCAGATATGGGGAATCAGAGGCGGGGAATCAGATATGGGGAATCAGAGGCTGGGAATCAGAGGGGGGGGAACAGAGGCGGGGAATAAGATATGGGGAGTCAGAGGTGGGGAATCAGGGGTGAGTAATCAGTGGCAGGGAATCAGAGGCGGGGAATCAGAGGCGGGGATTCAGAGGCAGGGAATCAGACACGGGGAATCAGAGGTGGGGAATCAGAGATGGGGAATCAGAGGCGGGGAATCAGAGGCAGGGAATCAGACGCGGGGAATCAGAGGCGGGGAATCAGAGCTGGGGAATCAGAGGTGGGTAATCAGAGTCGGGGAATCAGAGGCAGGGAATCGGATGTGCGGAATCAGAGATGGGGAATCAGAGGCGGTGAATCAGATATGGGGAATCAGAGGCAGGGAATCAGATATGGGGAATCAGAGGCTGGGAATCAGAGGTGGGGAAACAGAGGCGGGGAATAAGATATGGGGAATCAGAGGTGGGGAATCAGGGGCGGGGAATCAGTGGCAGGGAATCAGAGGCGGGGAATCAGAGGCGGGGAATCAGAGGCAGGGAATCAGACACGGGGAATCAGAGGTGGGGAATCAGAGATGGGGAATCAGAGGCGGGGAAGCAGAGGCAGGGAATCAGACACGGGGAATCAGAGGCGGGGAATAAGAGCTGGGGAATCAGAGGTGGGGAATCAGAGTCGGGGAATCAGAGGCAGGGAATCGGATGTGCGGAATCAGAAATGGGGAATCAGAGGTGGGGAATCAGAGGCGGTGAATCAGAGATGGGGAATCAGAGGCGGGGAATCAGAGGCAGGAATTCAGACACGGGGATTCAGAGGCTGGGAATCAGACGGGGGGAATCAAAGGCGGGGAATCAGAGCTGGTGAATAAGAGGCAGGGAATCAGAGTTGGGGATTCAGAGGCGGGGAATCAGATATGGGGAAACAGAGGCGGGGAATCAGAGGCGGGCAAACAGAGGCGGGGAATTAGATATGGGGAATCAGAGGTGGGGAATCAGAGGTGGTGAATCAGAGATGGGGAATAACAGGCGGGGAATCAGAGGCAGGGAATGGAACACGGGGAATCAGAGGCAGGGAATCAGAGCTGGGGAATCAGAGGCGGGGAATCAGATATGGGGAAACAGAGGCGGGGAATCAGAGGCGGGGAAACAGAGGCGGGGAATCAGATATGGGGAATCAGAGGTGGGGAATCAGGGGCAGGGAATCAGTGGCAGGGAATCAGACCCGGGGAATCAGAGGTGGGGAATCAGAGGCAGGTAATCAGACACGGGGAATCAGAGGCGGAGAATCAGAGATGGGGAATCAGAGGCGGGGAATCAGAGGCAGGGAATCGGATGCCGGAAATCAGAGGCGGGAAATCAGAGCTGGGGAATCAGAGGCGGGGAATCAGAGTTGGGGAATCAGAGGCGGCGAATAAGATATGGGGAAATAGAGGCGGGGAATCAGATATGGGGAATCAGAGGCGGGGAATCAGATATGGGGAATCAGAGGCTGGGAATCAGAGGGGGGGAAACAGAGGCGGGGAATAAGATATGGGGAATCAGAGGTGGGGACTCAGGGGTGGGTAATCAGTGGCAGGGAATCAGAGGCGGGAAATCAGAGGCGGGGATTCAGAGGCAGGGAATCAGACACGGGGAATCAGAGGTGGGGAATCAGAGATGGGGAATCAGAGGCGGGGAATCAGAGGCAGGGAATCAGATGCGGGGAATCAGAGGCGGGGAATCAGAGCTGGGGAATCAGAGGTTGGTAATCAGAGTCGGGGAATCAGAGGCAGGGAATCGGATGTGCGGAATCAGAGATGGGGAATCAGAGGCGGTGAATCAGAGATGGGGAATCAGAGGCGGGGAATCAGAGGCAGGAAATCAGACACGGGGATTCAGAGGCTGGGAATCAGACGGGGGGAATCAAAGGCGGGGAATCAGAGCTGGTGAATCAGAGGCAGGGAATCAGAGTTGGGGATTCAGAGGCGGGGAATCAGATATGGGGAAACAGAGGCGGGGAATCAGAGGCGGGCAAACAGAGGCGGGGAATTAGATATGGGGAATCAGAGGTGGGGAATCAGAGGTGGTGAATCAGAGATGGGGAATCACAGGCGGGGAATCAGAGGCAGGGAATAGAACGCGGGGAATCAGAGGCAGGGAATCAGAGCTGGGGAATCAGAGGCGGGGAATCAGATATGGGGAAACAGAGGCGGGGAATCAGAGGCGGGGAAACAGAGGCGGGGAATCAGACATGGGGAATCGGATGCGGGGAATCAGAGGTGGGGAATCAGAGCTGGGGAATCAGAGGCGGGGAATCAGAGTTGGGGCATCAGATGTGGGGAATTAGATATGGGGAAACAGAGGCGTGGAATTAGAGGCCGGGAATCAGAGGCCGGGAATCAGATGCTGGGAATAAGAGGCCGGGAATCAGAGGTGGGGAATCAGAGTCCGGGAATCAGAGATGGGGATTCAGAGGCGGGGAATGAGATATGGAGAATCAGAGGCGGGGAATCAGAGGCGGGGATACAGAGGTGGGGAATCAGATATGGGGAATCAGAGGTTGCGAATCAAAGGCGGTGAATCAGAGATGGGGAAACAGTGGCGGGGAATCAGAGGCGGGTAAACAGAGGTGGGGAATCACATATGGGGAATCAGAGGCGGGGAAACAGAGGCAGGGAATCCGATATGGGGAATCAGAGGCGGGGAATCAGAGGTGGGGAATCATAGGCAGGGAATCGGATGTGCGGAATCAGAGATGGGGAATCAGAGGCCGGGAATCAGAGGTGGTGAATCAGAGGTGCACAATCAGAGGCGGGGAATCAGATATGGGGAATCAGAGGCGGGGAATCAGAGGCGGGGAAACAGAGGCGGGGAATCAGATATGGGGAATCAGAGGTGGGGCATCAGAGGTTGTGAATCACAGATGGGGAATCAGAGGCGGGGAATCAGAGCAGGGAATCAGACGCGGGGAATCAGAGCCGGGGATTCAGAGCTGGGGAATCAGAGGCGGGGAATCAGAGTTGGGGAATCAGAGGCGGGGAATCAGATATGGGGAATCAGAGGCAGGGAATCAGAGGCGGGAAACAGAGGCAGGGAATCAGATATGGGGAATCAGAGGTGGGGAATCAGGGGCAGGGAATCAGTGGCAGGGAATAAGACGCAGGGAATCAGAGGCGGGGAATCAGAGGCAGGGAATCAGACACGGGGAATCAGAGGCGGGGAATCAGAGATGGGGAATCAGAGGCGGGGAATCAGAGGCAGGGAATCGGATGCCGGGAATCAGAGGCGGGAAATCAGAGCTGGGGAATCAGAGGCGGGGAATCAGAGTTGGGGAATCAGAGGCGGCGAAGCAGATATGGGGAAATAGAGGCGGGGAATCAGATATGGGGAATCAGAGGCAGGGAATCAGATATGGGGAATCAGAGGCTGGGAATCAGAGGGGGGGAAACAGAGGCGGGGAATCAGATATGGGGAATCAGAGGTGGGGAATCAGGGGCGGGGAATCAGTGGCAGGGAATCAGAGGCCGGGAATAAAAGGCGGGGAATCAGAGCTGTGGAATCAGAGGCCGGGAATCAGAGGCAGGGAAACAGAGGCGGGGAATCAGATATGGGGAATCAGAGGTGGGGAATTAGAGGTTGCGAATCAGAGGCAGGGAATCAGAGGCGGGGAATCAGAGGCGGGGAATCAGAGGCAGGGAATCGGATGTGCGGAATCAGAGATGGGGAATCAGAGGTGGGGATTCAGAGGTGGTGAATCAGAGAAGGGGAATCAGAGGCAGGGAATCAGACGCAGGGAATCAGAGGCGGGGAATCATAGCTGGCGAATTAGAGGAGGGGAATCAAAGTTGGGGAATCAGAGGCGGGGAATCATATATGGGGAAACAGAGGCGGGGAATCAGAGGCGGGGAAACAGAGGCGGGGAATCATAGGCGGGGAATCAGAGATGGAGAATCAGAGGCGGGGAATCAGAGGCAGGGAATCGGATGCCGGAAATCAGAGGCGGGAAATCAGAGCTGGGGAATCAGAGTCCGGGAATCAGAGATGGGGATTCAGAGGCGGGGAATGAGATATGGAGAATCAGAGGCGGGGAATCAGAGGCGGGGAAACAGAGGTGGGGAATCAGATATGGGGAATCAGAGGTGGCGAATCAAAGGCGGTGAATCAGAGATGGGGAAACAGAGGCGGGGAATCAGAGGCGGGCAAACAGAGGTGGGGAATCACATATGGGGAATCAGAGGCGGGGAAACAGAGGCAGGGAATCCGATATGGGGAATCAGAGGCGGGGAATCAGAGGTGGGGAATCATAGGCAGGGAATCGGATGTGCGGAATCAGAGATGGGGAATCAGAGGCCGGGAATCAGAGGTGGTGAATCAGAGATGGGGAATCAGAGGCGGTGAATCAGAGGTGCGCAATCAGAGGCGGGGAATCAGATATGGGGAATCAGAGGCGGGGAATCAGAGGCGGGGAAACAGAGGCGGGGAATCAGATATGGGGAATCAGAGGTGGGGCATCAGAGGTTGTGAATCACAGATGGGGAATCAGAGGCGGGGAATCAGAGGCAGGGAATCAGACGCGGGGAATCAGAGCCGGGGATTCAGAGCTGGGAATCAGAGGCGGGGAATCAGAGTTGGGGAATCAGAGGAGGGGAATCAGATATGGGGAAACAGAGGCCGGGAATCAGAGGCAGGGAAACAGAGGCGGGGAATCATATATGGGGAATCAGAGGTGGGGAATTAGAGGTTGCGAATCAGAGGCGGGGAATCAGAGGCGGGGAATCAGAGGCAGGGAATCGGATGTGCGGAATCAGAGATGGGGAATCAGAGGTGGGGATTCAGATGTGGTGAATCAGAGAAGGGGAATCAGAGGCTGGGAATCAGAGGCAGGGAATCAGACGCAGGGAATCAGAGGCGGGGAATCATAGCTTGCCAATTAGAGGAGGGGAATCAGAGTTGGGGAATCAGAGGCGGGGAAACAGAGGCGGGGAATCAGAGGCGGGGAAACAGAGGCGGGGAATCAGATATGGGGAATCAGAGGTGGGGAATCAGGGGCAGGGAATCAGTGGCAGGGAATCAGACGCGGGGATTCAGAGGCGGGGAATCAGAGGCAGGTAATCAGACACGGGGAATCAGAGGCGGGGAATCAGAGATGGGGAATCAGAGGCGGGGAATCAGAGGCAGGGAATCGGATGCCGGAAATCAGAGGCGGGAAATCAGAGCTGGGGAATCAGAGGCGGGGAATCTGAGTTGGGGAATCAGAGGCGGCGAATAAGATATGGGGAAATAGAGGCGGGGAATCAGATATGGGGAATCAGAGGCGGGGAATCAGATATGGGGAATCAGAGGCTGGGAATCAGAGGGGGGGGAACAGAGGCGGGGAATAAGATATGGGGAATCAGAGGTGGGGAATCAGGGGCGGGTAATCAGTGGCAGGGAATCAGAGGCGGGGAATCAGAGGCGGGGATTCAGAGGCAGGGAATCAGACACGGGGAATCAGAGGTGGGGAATCAGAGATGGGGAATCAGAGGCGGGGAATCAGAGGCAGGGAATCAGACGCGGGGAATCAGAGGCGGGGAATCAGAGCTGGGGAATCAGAGGTGGGTAATCAGAGTCGGGGAATCAGAGGCAGGGAATCGGATGTGCGGAATCAGAGATGGGGAATCAGAGGCGGTGAATCAGAGATGGGGAATCAGAGGCGGGGAATCAGAGGCAGGAAATCAGACACGGGGATTCAGAGGCTGGGAATCAGACGGGGGGAATCAAAGGCGGGGAATCAGAGCTGGTGAATCAGAGGCAGGGAATCAGAGTTGGGGATTCAGAGGCGGGGAATCAGATATGGGGAAACAGAGGCGGGGAATCAGAGGCGGGCAAATAGAGGCGGGGAATTAGATATGGGGAATCAGAGGTGGGGAATCAGAGGTGGTGAATCAGAGATGGGGAATCACAGGTGGGGAATCAGAGGCAGGGAATAGAACGCGGGGAATCAGAGGCAGGGAATCAGAGCTGGGGAATCAGAGGCGGGGAATCAGATATGGGGAAACAGAGGCGGGGAATCAGAGGCGGGGAAACAGAGGCGGGGAATCAGACATGTGGAATCGGATGCGGGGAATCAGAGGTGGGGAATCAGAGCTGGGGAATCAGAGGCGGGGAATCAGAGTTGGGGCATCAGAGGTGGGGAATTAGATATGGGGAAACAGAGGCGGGGAATTAGAGGCCAGGAATCAGAGGCCGGGAATCAGATGCTGGGAATTAGAGGCCGGGAATCAGAGGTGGGGAATCATAGTCCGGGAATCAGAGATGGGGATTCAGAGGCGGGGAATGAGATATGGAGAATCAGAGGCGGGGAATCAGAGGCGGGGAAACAGAGGTGGGGAATCAGATATGGGGAATCAGAGGTGGCGAATCAAAGGCGGTGAATCTGAGATGGGGAAACAGAGGCGGGGAATCAGAGGCGGGTAAACAGAGGTTGGGAATCACATATGGGGAATCAGAGGCGGGGAAACAGAGGCAGGGAATCCGATATGGGGAATCAGAGGCGGGGAATCAGAGGTGGGGAATCATAGGCAGGGAATCGGATGTGCGGAATCAGAGATGGTGAATCAGAGGCCGGGAATCAGAGGTGGTGAATCAGAGATGGGGAATCAGAGGCGGTGAATCAGAGGTGCACAATCAGAGGCGGGGAATCAGATATGGGGAATCAGAGGTGGGGAATCAGAGGCGGGGAAACAGAGGCGGGGAATCAGATATGGGGAATCAGAGGTGGGGCATCAGAGGTTGTGAATCACAGATGGGGAATCAGAGCCGGGGATTGAGAGCTGGGGAATCAGAGGCGGGGAATCAGAGTTGGGGAATCAGAGGCGGGGAATCAGATATGGGGAATCAGAGGCAGGGAATCAGAGGCGGGAAAACAGAGGCGGGGAATCAGATATGGGGAATCAGAGGTGGGGAATCAGGGGCAGGGAATCAGTGGCAGGGAATCAGACGCGGGGAATCAGAGGCGGGGAATCAGAGGCAGGGAATCAGACACGGGGAATCAGAGGCGGGGAATCAGAGATGGGGAATCAGAGGCGGGGAATCAGAGGCAGGGAATCGGATGCCGGGAATCAGAGGCGGGAAATCAGAGCTGGGGAATCAGAGGCGGGGAATCAGAGTTGGGGAATCAGAGGCGGCGAAGCAGATATGGGGAAATAGAGGCGGGGAATCAGATATGGGGAATCAGAGGCAGGGAATCAGATATGGGGAATCAGAGGCTGGGAATCAGAAGGGGGGAAACAGAGGCGGGGAATAAGATATGGGGAATCAGAGGTGGGGAATCAGGGGCGGGGAATCAGTGGCAGGGAATCAGAGGCGGGGAATCAGAGGCGGGGAATCAGAGGCAGGGAATCAGACACGGGGAATCAGAGGTGGGGAATCAGAGATGGGGAATCAGAGGCGGGGAATCAGAGGCAGGGAATCAGACGCGGGGAATCAGAGGCGGGGAATAAGAGCTGGGGAATCAGAGGTGGGGAATCAGAGTCGGGGAATCAGAGGCAGGGAATCGGATGTGCGGAATCAGAAATGGGGAATCAGAGGTGGGGAATCAGAGGCGGTGAATCAGAGATGGTGAATCAGAGGCGGGGAATCAGAGGCAGGAATTCAGACACGGGGATTCAGAGGCTGGGAATCAGACGGGGGGAATCAAAGGCGGGGAATCAGAGCTGGTGAATCAGAGGCAGGGAATCAGAGTTGGGGATTCAGAGGCGGGGAATCAGATATGGGGAATAATCAGAGGTGGGGAATCAGAGGTGGTGAATCAGAGATGGGGAATCACAGGCGGGGAATCAGAGGCAGGGAATGGAACGCGGGGAATCAGAGGCAGGGAATCAGAGCTGGGGAATCAGAGGCGGGGAATCTGATATGGGGAAACTGAGGCGGGGAATCAGAGGCGGGGAAACAGAGGCGGGGAATCAGACATGGGGAATCGGATGCAGGGAATCAGAGGTGGGGAATCAGAGCTGGGGAATCAGAGGCGGGGAATCAGAGTTGGGGCATCAGAGGTGGGGAATTAGATATGGGGAAACAGAGGCGGGGAATCAGAGGCGGGGAAACAGAGGCGGGGAATCAGATATGGGGAATCAGAGGTGGGGAATCAGAGGCAGGGAATCAGATGTGCGGAATCAGAGATGGGGAATCAGAGGCAGGGAATCAGAATCAGAAGCGGGGAATCAGAGGCTGGGAATCAGAGGCCGGGAATCAAATGCTGGGAATAAGAGGCCGGGAATCAGAGGTGGGGAATCAGAGTCCGGGAATCAGAGATGGGGATTCAGAGGCGGGGAATGAGAGCTGGCGAATCAGAGGCGGGGAATCAGAGGTGGGCAATCAGAGCCGGGGAATCAGAGGCGGGGAAAAAGAGGTGGGGAATCAGATATGGGGAATCAGAGGTGGCGAATCAAAGGCGGTGAATCAGAGATGGGGAATCAGAGGCGGGGAATCAGAGGCAGGGAATCAGATGCGGGGAATCAGAGGCGGGGAATCAGAGCTGGCGAATCAGAGGCGGGGAATCAGAGGTGGGCAATCAGAGCCGGGGAATCAGATATGGGGAATCAGAGGCGGGGAATCAGAGGCGGGGAAACAGAGGCGGGGAATCAGATATGGGGAATCAGAGGTGGGGAATCAGCGGTTGTAAATCAGAGATGGGGAATCAAGGCGGGGAATCAGAGGCAGGGAATCAGACGCGGGGAATCAGAGGCGGGGATTCAGAGCTGGGGAATCAGAGGCGGGGAATCAGAGTTGGGGAATCAGAGGCAGGGAATCAGATATGGGGAATCAGAGGCGGGGAATCAGAGGCGGGGAAACAGAGGCGGGGAATCAGATATGGGGAATCAGAAGTGGGGAATCAGGGGCAGGGAATCAGTGGCAGGGAATCAGAGGCGGGGAATCAGAGGCGGGGAATCAGAGGCAGGGAATCAGACACGGGGAATCAGAGGCGGGGAATCAGAGATGGGGAATCAGAGGCGGGGAATCAGAGGCAGGGAATCGTACGCCGGGAATCAGAGGCGGGGAATCAGAGCTGGGGAATCAGAGGCGGGGAATCAGAGTTGGGGAATCAGAGGCGGGGAATCAGATATGGGGAAATAGAGGCGGGGAATCAGATATGGGGAATGAGAGGTGTGGAATCAGAGGTTGGGAATCAGAGGCAGGGAATCAGAGGCGGGGAAACAGAGGCGGGGAATCAGATATGGGGAATCAGAGGTGGCGAATCAAAGGCGGTGAAACAGAGATGTGGAATCAGGGCAGGGAATCAGAGGCAGGGAATCAGAGCTGGGGAAACAGAGGCGGGGAATCAGATATGGGGAATCAGAGGTGGGGAATCAGGGGCGGGGAATGAGTGGCAGGGAATCAGAGCTGGGGAATCAGAGGTGGGGAATCAGAGCTGGGGAAACAGAGGCGGGGAATCAGATATGGGGAATCAGAGGTAGGGAATCAGGGTCGGGGAATCAGTGGCAGGGAATCAGAGGCCGGGAATAAAAGGCGGGGAATCAGAGCTGTGGAATCAGAGGCTGGGAATCAGAGGCAGGGAAACAGAGGCGGGGAATCAGATATGGGGAATCAGAGGTGGGGAATTAGAGGTTGCGAATCAGAGGCAGGGAATCAGAGGCGGGGAATCAGAGGCGGGGAATCAGAGGCGGGGAAACAGAGGCGGGGAATCAGATATGGGGAATCAGAGGTGGGGAATCAGAGGTTGTAAATCAGAGATGGGGAATCAAGGCGGGGAATCAGAGGCAGGGAATCAGACGCGGGGAATCAGAGGCGGGGATTCAGAGCTGGGGAATCAGAGGCGGGGAATCAGAGTTGGGGAATCAGAGGCAGGGAATCAGATATGGGGAATCAGAGGCGGGGAATCAGAGGCGGGGAAACAGAGGCGGGGAATCAGATATGGGGAATCAGAAGTGGGGAATCAGGGGCAGGGAATCAGTGGCAGGGAATCAGAGGCGGGGAATCAGAGGCGGGGAATGAGAGGCAGGGAATCAGACACGTGGAATCAGAGGCGGGGAATCAGAGATGGGGAATCAGAGGCGGGGAATCAGAGGCAGGGAATCGGACGCCGGGAATCAGAGGCGGGGAATCAGAGCTGGGGAATCAGAGGCGGGGAATCAGAGTTGGGGAATCAGAGGCGGGGAATCAGATATGGAGAAATAGAGGCGGGGAATCAGATATGGGGAATGAGAGGTGTGGAATCAGAGGTTGGGAATCAGAGGCAGGGAATCAGAGGCGGGGAAACAGAGGCGGGGAATCAGATATGGGGAATCAGAGGTGGCGAATCAAAGGCGGTGAAACAGAGATGGGGAATCAGGGCAGGGAATCAGAGGCAGGGAATCAGAGCTGGGGAAACAGAGGCGGGGAATCAGATATGGGGAATCAGAGGTGAGGAATCAGGGGCGGGGAATCAGTGGCAGGGAATCAGAGCTGGGGAATCAGAGGTGGGGAATCAGTGGCAGGGAATCAGAGGCCGGGAATAAAAGGCGGGGAATCAGAGCTGTGGAATCAGAGGCCGGGAATCAGAGGCAGGGAAACAGAGGCGGGGAATCAGATATGGGGAATCAGAGGTGGGGAATTAGAGGTTGCGAATCAGAGGCAGGGAATCAGAGGCGGGGAATCAGAGGCGGGGAATCAGAGGCAGGGAATCGGATGTGCGGAATCAGAGATGGGGAATCAGAGGTGGTGAATCAGAGATGGGGAATCAGAGGCGGTGAATCAGAGGTGCACAATCCGAGGCGGGGAATCAGATATGGGGAATCAGAGGCGGGGAATCAGAGGCGGGGAAACAGAGGCGGGGAATCAGATATGGGGAATCAGAGGTGGGGCATCAGAGGTTGTGAATCACAGATGGGGAATCAGAGGCGGGGAATCAGAGGCAGGGAATCAGACGCGGGGAATCAGAGCCGGGGATTCAGAACTGGGGAATCAGAGGCGGGGAATCAGAGTTGGGGAATCAGAGGCGGGGAATCAGATATGGGGAATCAGAGGCAGGGAATCAGAGGCGGGAAAACAGATGCGGGGAATCAGATATGGGGAATCAGAGGTGGGGAATCAGGGGCAGGGAATCAGTGGCAGGGAATCAGACGCGGGGAATCAGAGGCGGGGAATCAGAGGCAGGGAATCAGACACGGGGAATCAGAGGCGGGGAATCAGAGATGGGGAATCAGAGGCGGGGAATCAGAGGCAGGGAATCGGATGCCGGGAATCAGAGGCGGGAAATCAGAGCTGTGGAATCAGAGGCGGGGAATCAGAGTTGGGGAATCAGAGGCGGGGAATCAGAGGCAGGGAATCAGACTCGGGGAATCAGAGGCGGGGAATAAGAGCTGGGGAATCAGAGGTGGGGAATCAGAGTTGGGGAATCAGAGGCAGGGAATCGGATGTGCGGAATCAGAAATGGGGAATCAGAGGTGGGGAATCAGAGGCGGTGAATCAGAGATGGGGAATCAGAGGCGGGGAATCAGAGGCAGGAATTCAGACACGGGGATTCAGAGGCTGGGAATCAGACGGGGGGAATCAAAGGCGGGGAATCAGAGCTGGTGAATCAGAGGCAGGGAATCAGAGTTGGGGATTCAGAGGCGGGGAATCAGATATGGGGAAACAGAGGCGGGGAATCAGAGGCGGGCAAACAGAGGCGGGGAATTAGATATGGGGAATCAGAGGTGGGGAATCAGAGGTGGTGAATCAGAGATGGGGAATCACAGGCGGGGAATCAGAGGCAGGGAATAGAACGCGGGGAATCAGAGGCAGGGAATCAGAGCTGGGGAATCAGAGGCGGGGAATCAGATATGGGGAAACAGAGGCGGGGAATCAGAGGCGGGGAAACAGAGGCGGGGAATCATACATGGGGAATCGGATGCGGGGAATCAGAGGTGGGGAATCAGAGCTGGGGAATCAGAGGCGGGGAATCAGAGTTGGGGCATCAGAGGTGGGGAGTTAGATATGGGGAAACAGAGGCGGGGAATTAGAGGCCGGGAATCAGAGGCCGGGAATCAGATGCTGGGAATAAGAGGCCGGGAATCAGATGTGGGGAATCAGAGTCCGGGAATCAGAGATGGGGATTCAGAGGCGGGGAATGAGATATGGAGAATCAGAGGCGGGGAATCAGAGGCGGGGAAACAGAGGTGGGGAATCAGATATGGGGAATCAGAGGTGGCGAATCAAAGGCGGTGAATCAGAGATGGGGAAACAGTGGCGGGGAATCAGAGGCGGGTAAACAGAGGTGGGGAATCACATATGGGGAATCAGAGGCGGGGAAACAGAGGCAGGGAATCCGATATGGGGAATCAGAGGCGGGGAATCAGAGGTGGGGAATCATAGGCAGGGAATCGGATGTGCGGAATCAGAGATGGGGAATCAGAGGCCGGGAATCAGAGGTGGTGAATCAGAGGTGCACAATCAGAGGCGGGGAATCAGATATGGGGAATCAGAGGCGGGGAATCAGAGGCGGGGAAACAGAGGCGGGGAATCAGATATGGGGAATCAGAGGTGGGGCATCAGAGGTTGTGAATCACAGATGGGGAATCAGAGGCGGGGAATCAGAGCAGGGAATCAGACGCGGGGAATCAGAGCCGGGGATTCAGAGCTGGGGAATCAGAGGCGGGGAATCAGAGTTGGGGAATCAGAGGCGGGGAATCAGATATGGGGAATCAGAGGCAGGGAATCAGAGGCGGGAAAACAGAGGCGGGGAATCAGATATGGGGAATCAGAGGTGGGGAATCAGGGGCAGGGAATCAGACACGGGGAATCAGAGGCGGGGAATCAGAGATGGGGAATCAGAGGCGGGGAATCAGAGGCAGGGAATCGGATGCCGGGAATCAGAGGCGGGAAATCAGAGCTGGGGAATCAGAGGCGGGGAATCAGAGTTGGGGAATCAGAGGCGGCGAAGCAGATATGGGGAAATAGAGGCGGGGAATCAGATATGGGGAATCAGAGGCAGGGAATCAGATATGGGGAATCAGAGGCTGGGAATCAGAAGGGGGGAAACAGAGGCGGGGAATAAGATATGGGGAATCAGAGGTGGGGAATCAGGGGCGGGGAATCAGTGGCAGGGAATCAGAGGCGGGGAATCAGAGGCGGGGAATCAGAGGCAGGGAATCAGACACGGGGAATCAGAGGTGGGGAATCAGAGATGGGGAATCAGAGGCGGGGAATCAGAGGCAGGGAATCAGACGCGGGGAATCAGAGGCGGGGAATAAGAGCTGGGGAATCAGAGGTGGGGAATCAGAGTCGGGGAATCAGAGGCAGGGAATCGGATGTGCGGAATCAGAAATGGGGAATCAGAGGTGGGGAATCAGAGGCGGTGAATCAGAGATGGTGAATCAGAGGCGGGGAATCAGAGGCAGGAATTCAGACACGGGGATTCAGAGGCTGGGAATCGGACGGGGGGAATCAAAGGCGGGGAATCAGAGCTGGTGAATCAGAGGCAGGGAATCAGAGTTGGGGATTCAGAGGCGGGGAATCAGATATGGGGAATAATCAGAGGTGGGGAATCAGAGGTGGTGAATCAGAGATGGGGAATCACAGGCGGGGAATCAGAGGCAGGGAATGGAACGCGGGGAATCAGAGGCAGGGAATCAGAGCTGGGGAATCAGAGGCGGGGAATCTGATATGGGGAAACTGAGGCGGGGAATCAGAGGCGGGGAAACAGAGGCGGGGAATCAGACATGGGGAATCGGATGCAGGGAATCAGAGGTGGGGAATCAGAGCTGGGGAATCAGAGGCGGGGAATCAGAGTTGGGGCATCAGAGGTGGGGAATTAGATATGGGGAAACAGAGGCGGGGAATCAGAGGCGGGGAAACAGAGGCGGGGAATCAGATATGGGGAATCAGAGGTGGGGAATCAGAGGCAGGGAATCAGATGTGCGGAATCAGAGATGGGGAATCAGAGGCAGGGAATCAGAATCAGAAGCGGGGAATCAGAGGCTGGGAATCAGAGGCCGGGAATCAAATGCTGGGAATAAGAGGCCGGGAATCAGAGGTGGGGAATCAGAGTCCGGGAATCAGAGATGGGGATTCAGAGGCGGGGAATGAGAGCTGGCGAATCAGAGGCGGGGAATCAGAGGTGGGCAATCAGAGCCGGGGAATCAGAGGCGGGGAAAAAGAGGTGGGGAATCAGATATGGGGAATCAGAGGTGGCGAATCAAAGGCGGTGAATCAGAGATGGGGAATCAGAGGCGGGGAATCAGAGGCAGGGAATCAGATGCGGGGAATCAGAGGCGGGGAATCAGAGCTGGCGAATCAGAGGCGGGGAATCAGAGGTGGGCAATCAGAGCCGGGGAATCAGATATGGGGAATCAGAGGCGGGGAATCAGAGGCGGGGAAACAGAGGCGGGGAATCAGATATGGGGAATCAGAGGTGGGGAATCAGCGGTTGTAAATCAGAGATGGGGAATCAAGGCGGGGAATCAGAGGCAGGGAATCAGACGCGGGGAATCAGAGGCGGGGATTCAGAGCTGGGGAATCAGAGGCGGGGAATCAGAGTTGGGGAATCAGAGGCAGGGAATCAGATATGGGGAATCAGAGGCGGGGAATCAGAGGCGGGGAAACAGAGGCGGGGAATCAGATATGGGGAATCAGAAGTGGGGAATCAGGGGCAGGGAATCAGTGGCAGGGAATCAGAGGCGGGGAATCAGAGGCGGGGAATCAGAGGCAGGGAATCAGACACGGGGAATCAGAGGCGGGGAATCAGAGATGGGGAATCAGAGGCGGGGAATCAGAGGCAGGGAATCGTACGCCGGGAATCAGAGGCGGGGAATCAGAGCTGGGGAATCAGAGGCGGGGAATCAGAGTTGGGGAATCAGAGGCGGGGAATCAGATATGGGGAAATAGAGGCGGGGAATCAGATATGGGGAATGAGAGGTGTGGAATCAGAGGTTGGGAATCAGAGGCAGGGAATCAGAGGCGGGGAAACAGAGGCGGGGAATCAGATATGGGGAATCAGAGGTGGCGAATCAAAGGCGGTGAAACAGAGATGTGGAATCAGGGCAGGGAATCAGAGGCAGGGAATCAGAGCTGGGGAAACAGAGGCGGGGAATCAGATATGGGGAATCAGAGGTGGGGAATCAGGGGCGGGGAATGAGTGGCAGGGAATCAGAGCTGGGGAATCAGAGGTGGGGAATCAGAGCTGGGGAAACAGAGGCGGGGAATCAGATATGGGGAATCAGAGGTAGGGAATCAGGGTCGGGGAATCAGTGGCAGGGAATCAGAGGCCGGGAATAAAAGGCGGGGAATCAGAGCTGTGGAATCAGAGGCTGGGAATCAGAGGCAGGGAAACAGAGGCGGGGAATCAGATATGGGGAATCAGAGGTGGGGAATTAGAGGTTGCGAATCAGAGGCAGGGAATCAGAGGCGGGGAATCAGAGGCGGGGAATCAGAGGCGGGGAAACAGAGGCGGGGAATCAGATATGGGGAATCAGAGGTGGGGAATCAGAGGTTGTAAATCAGAGATGGGGAATCAAGGCGGGGAATCAGAGGCAGGGAATCAGACGCGGGGAATCAGAGGCGGGGATTCAGAGCTGGGGAATCAGAGGCGGGGAATCAGAGTTGGGGAATCAGAGGCAGGGAATCAGATATGGGGAATCAGAGGCGGGGAATCAGAGGCGGGGAAACAGAGGCGGGGAATCAGATATGGGGAATCAGAAGTGGGGAATCAGGGGCAGGGAATCAGTGGCAGGGAATCAGAGGCGGGGAATCAGAGGCGGGGAATCAGAGGCAGGGAATCAGACACGGGGAATCAGAGGCGGGGAATCAGAGATGGGGAATCAGAGGCGGGGAATCAGAGGCAGGGAATCGGACGCCGGGAATCAGAGGCGGGGAATCAGAGCTGGGGAATCAGAGGCGGGGAATCAGAGTTGGGGAATCAGAGGCGGGGAATCAGATATGGAGAAATAGAGGCGGGGAATCAGATATGGGGAATGAGAGGTGTGGAATCAGAGGTTGGGAATCAGAGGCAGGGAATCAGAGGCGGGGAAACAGAGGCGGGGAATCAAATATGGGGAATCAGAGGTGGCGAATCAAAGGCGGTGAAACAGAGATGGGGAATCAGGGCAGGGAATCAGAGGCAGGGAATCAGAGCTGGGGAAACAGAGGCGGGGAATCAGATATGGGGAATCAGAGGTGAGGAATCAGGGGCGGGGAATCAGTGGCAGGGAATCAGAGCTGGGGAATCAGAGGTGGGGAATCAGTGGCAGGGAATCAGAGGCCGGGAATAAAAGGCGGGGAATCAGAGCTGTGGAATCAGAGGCCGGGAATCAGAGGCAGGGAAACAGAGGCGGGGAATCAGATATGGGGAATCAGAGGTGGGGAATTAGAGGTTGCGAATCAGAGGCAGGGAATCAGAGGCGGGGAATCAGAGGCGGGGAATCAGAGGCAGGGAATCGGATGTGCGGAATCAGAGATGGGGAATCAGAGGTGGTGAATCAGAGATGGGGAATCAGAGGCGGTGAATCAGAGGTGCACAATCCGAGGCGGGGAATCAGATATGGGGAATCAGAGGCGGGGAATCAGAGGCGGGGAAACAGAGGCGGGGAATCAGATATGGGGAATCAGAGGTGGGGCATCAGAGGTTGTGAATCACAGATGGGGAATCAGAGGCGGGGAATCAGAGGCAGGGAATCAGACGCGGGGAATCAGAGCCGGGGATTCAGAACTGGGGAATCAGAGGCGGGGAATCAGAGTTGGGGAATCAGAGGCGGGGAATCAGATATGGGGAATCAGAGGCAGGGAATCAGAGGCGGGAAAACAGATGCGGGGAATCAGATATGGGGAATCAGAGGTGGGGAATCAGGGGCAGGGAATCAGTGGCAGGGAATCAGACGCGGGGAATCAGAGGCGGGGAATCAGAGGCAGGGAATCAGACACGGGGAATCAGAGGCGGGGAATCAGAGATGGGGAATCAGAGGCGGGGAATCAGAGGCAGGGAATCGGATGCCGGGAATCAGAGGCGGGAAATCAGAGCTGTGGAATCAGAGGCGGGGAATCAGAGTTGGGGAATCAGAGGCGGGGAATCAGAGGCAGGGAATCAGACTCGGGGAATCAGAGGCGGGGAATAAGAGCTGGGGAATCAGAGGTGGGGAATCAGAGTTGGGGAATCAGAGGCAGGGAATCGGATGTGCGGAATCAGAAATGGGGAATCAGAGGTGGGGAATCAGAGGCGGTGAATCAGAGATGGGGAATCAGAGGCGGGGAATCAGAGGCAGGAATTCAGACACGGGGATTCAGAGGCTGGGAATCAGACGGGGGGAATCAAAGGCGGGGAATCAGAGCTGGTGAATCAGAGGCAGGGAATCAGAGTTGGGGATTCAGAGGCGGGGAATCAGATATGGGGAAACAGAGGCGGGGAATCAGAGGCGGGCAAACAGAGGCGGGGAATTAGATATGGGGAATCAGAGGTGGGGAATCAGAGGTGGTGAATCAGAGATGGGGAATCACAGGCGGGGAATCAGAGGCAGGGAATAGAACGCGGGGAATCAGAGGCAGGGAATCAGAGCTGGGGAATCAGAGGCGGGGAATCAGATATGGGGAAACAGAGGCGGGGAATCAGAGGCGGGGAAACAGAGGCGGGGAATCATACATGGGGAATCGGATGCGGGGAATCAGAGGTGGGGAATCAGAGCTGGGGAATCAGAGGCGGGGAATCAGAGTTGGGGCATCAGAGGTGGGGAGTTAGATATGGGGAAACAGAGGCGGGGAATTAGAGGCCGGGAATCAGAGGCCGGGAATCAGATGCTGGGAATAAGAGGCCGGGAATCAGATGTGGGGAATCAGAGTCCGGGAATCAGAGATGGGGATTCAGAGGCGGGGAATGAGATATGGAGAATCAGAGGCGGGGAATCAGAGGCGGGGAAACAGAGGTGGGGAATCAGATATGGGGAATCAGAGGTGGCGAATCAAAGGCGGTGAATCAGAGATGGGGAAACAGTGGCGGGGAATCAGAGGCGGGTAAACAGAGGTGGGGAATCACATATGGGGAATCAGAGGCGGGGAAACAGAGGCAGGGAATCCGATATGGGGAATCAGAGGCGGGGAATCAGAGGTGGGGAATCATAGGCAGGGAATCGGATGTGCGGAATCAGAGATGGGGAATCAGAGGCCGGGAATCAGAGGTGGTGAATCAGAGGTGCACAATCAGAGGCGGGGAATCAGATATGGGGAATCAGAGGCGGGGAATCAGAGGCGGGGAAACAGAGGCGGGGAATCAGATATGGGGAATCAGAGGTGGGGCATCAGAGGTTGTGAATCACAGATGGGGAATCAGAGGCGGGGAATCAGAGCAGGGAATCAGACGCGGGGAATCAGAGCCGGGGATTCAGAGCTGGGGAATCAGAGGCGGGGAATCAGAGTTGGGGAATCAGAGGCGGGGAATCAGATATGGGGAATCAGAGGCAGGGAATCAGAGGCGGGAAAACAGAGGCGGGGAATCAGATATGGGGAATCAGAGGTGGGGAATCAGGGGCAGGGAATCAGTGGCAGGGAATCAGACGCGGGGAATCAGAGGCGGGGAATCAGAGGCAGGGAATCAGACACGGGGAATCAGAGGCGGGTAATCAGAGATGGGGAATCAGAGGTGGGGAATCAGAGGCAGGGAATCGGATGCCGGGAATCAGAGGCGGGAAATCAGAGCTGGGGAATCAGAGGCGGGGAATCAGAGTTGGGGAATCAGAGGCGGCGAAGCAGATATGGGGAAATAGAGGCGGGGTATCAGATATGGGGAATCAGAGGCAGGGATTCAGATATGGGGAATCAGAGGCTGGGAATCAGAGGGGAGGAAACAGAGGCGGGGAATAAGATATGGGGAATCAGAGGTGGGGAATCAGGGGCGGGGAATCAGTGGCAGGGAATCAGAGGCGGGGAATCAGAGGCGGGGAATCAGAGGCAGGGAATCAGACACGGGGAATCAGAGGTGGGGAATCAGAGATGGGGAATCAGAGGCGGGGAATCAGAGGCAGGGAATCAGACACGGGGAATCAGAGGCGGGGAATAAGAGCTGGGGAATCAGAGTCGGGGAATCAGAGGCAGGGAATCGGATGTGCGGAATCAGAAATGGGGAATCAGAGGTGGGGAATCAGAGGCGGTGAATCAGAGATGGGGAATCAGAGGCGGGGAATCAGAGGCAGGAATTCAGACACGGGGATTCAGAGGCTGGGAATCAGACGGGGGGAATCAAAGGCGGGGAATCAGAGCTGGTGAATAAGAGGCAGGGAATCAGAGTTGGGGATTCAGAGGCGGGGAATCAGATATGGGGAAACAGAGGCGGGGAATCAGAGGCGGGCAAACAGAGGCGGGGAATTAGATATGGGGAATCAGAGGTGGGGAATCAGAGGTGGTGAATCAGAGATGGGGAATCACAGGCGGGGAATCAGAGGCAGGGAATGGAACACGGGGAATCAGAGGCAGGGAATCAGAGCTGGGGAATCAGAGGCGGGGAATCAGATATGGGGAAACAGAGGCGGGGAATCAGAGGCGGGGAAACAGAGGCGGGGAATCAGATATGGGGAATCAGAGGTGGGGAATCAGGGGCAGGGAATCAGTGGCAGGGAATCAGACCCGGGGAATCAGAGGCGGGGAATCAGAGGCAGGTGATCAGACACGGGGAATCAGAGGCGGAGAATCAGAGATGGGGAATCAGAGGCGGGGAATCAGAGGCAGGGAATTGGATGCCGGAAATCAGAGGCGGGAAATCAGAGCTGGGGAATCAGAGGCGGGGAATCAGAGTTGGGGAATCAGAGGCGGCGAATAAGATATGGGGAAATAGAGGCGGGGAATCAGATATGGGGAATCAGAGGCGGGGAATCAGATATGGGGAATCAGAGGCTGGGAATCAGAGGGGGGGGAACAGAGGCGGGGAATAAGATATGGGGAATCAGAGGTGGGGAATCAGGGGTGGGTAATCAGTGGCAGGGAATCAGAGGCGGGGAATCAGAGGCGGGGATTCAGAGGCAGGGAATCAGACACGGGGAATCAGAGGTGGGGAATCAGAGATGGGGAATCAGAGGCGGGGAATCAGAGGCAGGGAATCAGACGCGGGGAATCAGAGGCGGGGAATCAGAGCTGGGGAATCAGAGGTGGGTAATCAGAGTCGGGGAATCAGAGGCAGGGAATCGGATGTGCGGAATCAGAGATGGGGAATCAGAGGCGGTGAATCAGATATGGGGAATCAGAGGCAGGGAATCAGATATGGGGAATCAGAGGCTGGGAATCAGAGGGGGGGAAACAGAGGCGGGGAATAAGATATGGGGAATCAGAGGTGGGGAATCAGGGGCGGGGAATCAGTGGCAGGGAATCAGAGGCGGGGAATCAGAGGCGGGGAATCAGAGGCAGGGAATCAGACACGGGGAATCAGAGGTGGGGAATCAGAGATGGGGAATCAGAGGCGGGGAAGCAGAGGCAGGGAATCAGACACGGGGAATCAGAGGCGGGGAATAAGAGCTGGGGAATCAGAGGTGGGGAATCAGAGTCGGGGAATCAGAGGCAGGGAATCGGATGTGCGGAATCAGAAATGGGGAATCAGAGGTGGGGAATCAGAGGCGGTGAATCAGAGATGGGGAATCAGAGGCGGGGAATCAGAGGCAGGAATTCAGACACGGGGATTCAGAGGCTGGGAATCAGACGGGGGGAATCAAAGGCGGGGAATTAGAGCTGGTGAATAAGAGGCAGGGAATCAGAGTTGGGGATTCAGAGGCGGGGAATCAGATATGGGGAAACAGAGGCGGGGAATCAGAGGCGGGCAAACAGAGGCGGGGAATTAGATATGGGGAATCAGAGGTGGGGAATCAGAGGTGGTGAATCAGAGATGGGGAATCACAGGCGGGGAATCAGAGGCAGGGAATGGAACACGGGGAATCAGAGGCAGGGAATCAGAGCTGGGGAATCAGAGGCGGGGAATCAGATATGGGGAAACATAGGCGGGGAATCAGAGGCGGGGAAACAGAGGCGGGGAATCAGATATGGGGAATCAGAGGTGGGGAATCAGGGGCAGGGAATCAGTGGCAGGGAATCAGACCCGGGGAATCAGAGGCGGGGAATCAGAGGCAGGTAATCAGACACGGGGAATCAGAGGCGGAGAATCAGAGATGGGGAATCAGAGGCGGGGAATCAGAGGCAGGGAATCAGATGCCGGAAATCAGAGGCGGGAAATCAGAGCTGGGGAATCAGAGGCGGGGAATCAGAGTTGGGGAATCAGAGGCGGCGAATAAGATATGGGGAAATAGAGGCGGGGAATCAGATATGGGGAATCAGAGGCGGGGAATCAGATATGGGGAATCAGAGGCTGGGAATCAGAGGGGGGGAAACAGAGGCGGGGAATAAGATATGGGGAATCAGAGGTGGGGAATCAGGGGTGGGTAATCAGTGGCAGGGAATCAGAGGCGGGGAATCAGAGGCGGGGATTCAGAGGCAGGGAATCAGACACGGGGAATCAGAGGTGGGGAATCAGAGATGGGGAATCAGAGGCGGGGAATCAGAGGCAGGGAATCAGACGCGGGGAATCAGAGGCGGGGAATCAGAGGTGGTTAATCAGAGTCGGGGAATCAGAGGCAGGGAATCAGAGGCAGGGAATCGGATGTGCGGAATCAGAGATGGGGAATCAGAGGCGGTGAATCAGAGATGGGGAATCAGAGGCGGGGAATCAGAGGCAGGAATTCAGACACGGGGATTCAGAGGCTGGGAATCAGACGGGGGGAATCAAAGGCGGGGAATCAGAGCTGGTGAATCAGAGGCAGGGAATCAGAGTTGGGGATTCAGAGGCGGGGAATCAGATATGGGGAAACAGAGGCGGGGAATCAGAGGCGGGCAAACAGAAGCGGGGAATTAGATATGGGGAATCAGAGGTGGGGAATCAGAGGTGGTGAATCAGAGATGGGGAATCACAGGCGGGGAATCAGAGGCAGGGAATAGAACGCGGGGAATCAGAGGCAGGGAATAGAACGCGGGGAATCAGAGGCAGGGAATCAGAGCTGGGGAATCAGAGGCGGGGAATCAGATATGGGGAAACAGAGGCGGGGAATCAGAGGCGGGGAAACAGAGGCGGGGAATCATACATGGGGAATCGGATGCGGGGAATCAGAGGTGGGGAATCAGAGCTGGGGAATCAGAGGCGGGGAATCAGAGTTGGGGCATCAGAGGTGGGGAATTAGATATGGGGAAACAGAGGCGGGGAATTAGAGGCCGGGAATCAGAGGCCGGGAATCAGATGCTGGGAATAAGAGGCCGGGAATCAGATGTGGGGAATCAGAGTCCGGGAATCAGAGATGGGGATTCAGAGGCGGGGAATGAGATATGGAGAATCAGAGGCGGGGAATCAGAGGCGGGGAAACAGAGGTGGGGAATCAGATATGGGGAATCAGAGGTGGCGAATCAAAGGCGGTGAATCAGAGATGGGGAAACAGTGGCGGGGAATCAGAGGCGGGTAAACAGAGGTGGGGAATCACATATGGGGAATCAGAGGCGGGGAAACAGAGGCAGGGAATCCGATATGGGGAATCAGAGGCGGGGAATCAGAGGTGGGGAATCATAGGCAGGGAATCGGATGTGCGGAATCAGAGATGGGGAATCAGAGGCCGGGAATCAGAGGTGGTGAATCAGAGGTGCACAATCAGAGGCGGGGAATCAGATATGGGGAATCAGAGGCGGGGAATCAGAGGCGGGGAAACAGAGGCGGGGAATCAGATATGGGGAATCAGAGGTGGGGCATCAGAGGTTGTGAATCACAGATGGGGAATCAGAGGCGGGGAATCAGAGCAGGGAATCAGACGCGGGGAATCAGAGCCGAAGATTCAGAGCTGGGGAATCAGAGGCGGGGAATGGAACACGGGGAATCAGTGGCAGGGAATCAGACGCGGGGAATCAGAGGCGGGGAATCAGAGGCAGGGAATCAGACACGGGGAATCAGAGGCGGGGAATCAGAGATGGGGAATCAGAGGCGGGGAATCAGAGGCAGGGAATCGGATGCCGGGAATCAGAGGCGGGAAATCAGAGCTGGGGAATCAGAGGCGGGGAATCAGAGTTGGGGAATCAGAGGCGGGGAATCAGAGGCAGGGAATCAGACGCGGGGAATCAGAGGCGGGGAATAAGAGCTGGGGAATCAGAGGTGGGGAATCAGAGTCGGGGAATCAGAGGCAGGGAATCAGATGTGCGGAATCAGAAATGGGGAATCAGAGGTGGGGAATCAGAGGCGGTGAATCAGAGATGGGGAATCAGAGGCGGGGAATCAGAGGCAGGAATTCAGACACGGGGATTCAGAGGCTGGGAATCAGACGGGGGGAATCAAAGGCGGGGAATCAGAGCTGGTGAATCAGAGGCAGGGAATCAGAGTTGGGGATTCAGAGGCGGGGAATCAGATATGGGGAAACAGAGGCGGGGAATCAGAGGCGGGCAAACAGAGGCGGGGAATTAGATATGGGGAATCAGAGGTGGGGAATCAGAGGTGGTGAATCAGAGATGGGGAATCACAGGCGGGGAATCAGAGGCAGGGAATAGAACGCGGGGAATCAGAGGCAGGGAATCAGAGCTGGGGAATCAGAGGCGGGGAATCAGATATGGGGAAACAGAGGCGGGGAATCAGAGGCGGGGAAACAGAGGCGGGGAATCATACATGGGGAATCGGATGCGGGGAATCAGAGGTGGGGAATCAGAGCTGGGGAATCAGAGGCGGGGAATCAGAGTTGGGGCATCAGAGGTGGGGAATTAGATATGGGGAAACAGAGGCGGGGAATTAGAGGCCGGGAATCAGAGGCCGGGAATCAGATGCTGGGAATAAGAGGCCGGGAATCAGATGTGGGGAATCAGAGTCCGGGAATCAGAGATGGGGATTCAGAGGCGGGGAATGAGATATGGAGAATCAGAGGCGGGGAATCAGAGGCGGGGAAACAGAGGTGGGGAATCAGATATGGGGAATAAGAGGTGGCGAATCAAAGGCGGTGAATCAGAGATGGGGAAACAGTGGCGGGGAATCAGAGGCGGGTAAACAGAGGTGGGGAATCACATATGGGGAATCAGAGGCGGGGAAACAGAGGCAGGGAATCCGATATGGGGAATCAGAGGCGGGGAATCAGAGGTGGGGAATCATAGGCAGGGAATCGGATGTGCGGAATCAGAGATGGGGAATCAGAGGCCGGGAATCAGAGGTGGTGAATCAGAGGTGCACAATCAGAGGCGGGGAATCAGATATGGGGAATCAGAGGCGGGGAATCAGAGGCGGGGAAACAGAGGCGGGGAATCAGATATGGGGAATCAGAGGTGGGGCATCAGAGGTTGTGAATCACAGATGGGGAATCAGAGGCGGGGAATCAGAGCAGGGAATCAGACGCGGGGAATCAGAGCCGGGGATTCAGAGCTGGGGAATCAGAGGCGGGGAATCAGAGTTGGGGAATCAGAGGCGGGGAATCAGATATGGGGAATCAGAGGCAGGGAATCAGAGGCGGGAAAACAGAGGCTGGGAATCAGAGGTGGGGAATCAGAGCTGGGGAATCAGAGGCGGGGAATCAGAGTTGGGGCATCAGAGGTGGGGAATTAGATATGGGGAAACAGAGGCGGGGAATTAGAGGCCGGGAATCAGAGGCTGGGAATCAGATGCTGGGAATAAGAGGCCGGGAATCAGATGTGGGGAATCAGAGTCCGGGAATCAGAGATGGGGATTCAGAGGCGGGGAATGAGATATGGAGAATCAGAGGCGGGGAATCAGAGGCGGGGAAACAGAGGTGGGGAATCAGATATGGGGAATCAGAGGTGGCGAATCAAAGGCGGTGAATCAGAGATGGGGAAACAGTGGCGGGGAATCAGAGGCGGGTAAACAGAGGTGGGGAATCACATATGGGGAATCAGAGGCGGGGAAACAGAGGCAGGGAATCCGATATGGGGAATCAGAGGCGGGGAATCAGAGGTGGGGAATCATAGGCAGGGAATCGGATGTGCGGAATCAGAGATGGGGAATCAGAGGCCGGGAATCAGAGGTGGTGAATCAGAGGTGCACAATCAGAGGCGGGGAATCAGATATGGGGAATCAGAGGCGGGGAATCAGAGGCGGGGAAACAGAGGCGGGGAATCAGATATGGGGAATCAGAGGTGGGGCATCAGAGGTTGTGAATCACAGATGGGGAATCAGAGGCGGGGAATCAGAGCAGGGAATCAGACGCGGGGAATCAGAGCCGGGGATTCAGAGCTGGGGAATCAGAGGCGGGGAATCAGAGTTGGGGAATCAGAGGCGGGGAATCAGATATGGGGAATCAGAGGCAGGGAATCAGAGGCGGGAAAACAGAGGCGGGGAATCAGATATGGGGAATCAGAGGTGGGGAATCAGGGGCAGGGAATCAGTGGCAGGGAATCAGACGCGGGGAATCAGAGGCGGGGAATCAGAGGCAGGGAATCAGACACGGGGAATCAGAGGCGGGTAATCAGAGATGGGGAATCAGAGGTGGGGAATCAGAGGCAGGGAATCGGATGCCGGGAATCAGAGGCGGGAAATCAGAGCTGGGGAATCAGAGGCGGGGAATCAGAGTTGGGGAATCAGAGGCGGCGAAGCAGATATGGGGAAATAGAGGCGGGGAATCAGATATGGGGAATCAGAGGCAGGGATTCAGATATGGGGAATCAGAGGCTGGGAATCAGAGGGGAGGAAACAGAGGCGGGGAATAAGATATGGGGAATCAGAGGTGGGGAATCAGGGGCGGGGAATCAGTGGCAGGGAATCAGAGGCGGGGAATCAGAGGCGGGGAATCAGAGGCAGGGAATCAGACACGGGGAATCAGAGGTGGGGAATCAGAGATGGGGAATCAGAGGCGGGGAATCAGAGGCAGGGAATCAGACACGGGGAATCAGAGGCGGGGAATAAGAGCTGGGGAATCAGAGTCGGGGAATCAGAGGCAGGGAATCGGATGTGCGGAATCAGAAATGGGGAATCAGAGGTGGGGAATCAGAGGCGGTGAATCAGAGATGGGGAATCAGAGGCGGGGAATCAGAGGCAGGAATTCAGACACGGGGATTCAGAGGCTGGGAATCAGACGGGGGGAATCAAAGGCGGGGAATCAGAGCTGGTGAATAAGAGGCAGGGAATCAGAGTTGGGGATTCAGAGGCGGGGAATCAGATATGGGGAAACAGAGGCGGGGAATCAGAGGCGGGCAAACAGAGGCGGGGAATTAGATATGGGGAATCAGAGGTGGGGAATCAGAGGTGGTGAATCAGAGATGGGGAATCACAGGCGGGGAATCAGAGGCAGGGAATGGAACACGGGGAATCAGAGGCAGGGAATCAGAGCTGGGGAATCAGAGGCGGGGAATCAGATATGGGGAAACAGAGGCGGGGAATCAGAGGCGGGGAAACAGAGGCGGGGAATCAGATATGGGGAATCAGAGGTGGGGAATCAGGGGCAGGGAATCAGTGGCAGGGAATCAGACCCGGGGAATCAGAGGCGGGGAATCAGAGGCAGGTAATCAGACACGGGGAATCAGAGGCGGAGAATCAGAGATGGGGAATCAGAGGCGGGGAATCAGAGGCAGGGAATCGGATGCCGGAAATCAGAGGCGGGAAATCAGAGCTGGGGAATCAGAGGCGGGGAATCAGAGTTGGGGAATCAGAGGCGGCGAATAAGATATGGGGAAATAGAGGCGGGGAATCAGATATGGGGAATCAGAGGCGGGGAATCAGATATGGGGAATCAGAGGCTGGGAATCAGAGGGGGGGGAACAGAGGCGGGGAATAAGATATGGGGAATCAGAGGTGGGGAATCAGGGGTGGGTAATCAGTGGCAGGGAATCAGAGGCGGGGAATCAGAGGCGGGGATTCAGAGGCAGGGAATCAGACACGGGGAATCAGAGGTGGGGAATCAGAGATGGGGAATCAGAGGCGGGGAATCAGAGGCAGGGAATCAGACGCGGGGAATCAGAGGCGGGGAATCAGAGCTGGGGAATCAGAGGTGGGTAATCAGAGTCGGGGAATCAGAGGCAGGGAATCGGATGTGCGGAATCAGAGATGGGGAATCAGAGGCGGTGAATCAGATATGGGGAATCAGAGGCAGGGAATCAGATATGGGGAATCAGAGGCTGGGAATCAGAGGGGGGGAAACAGAGGCGGGGAATAAGATATGGGGAATCAGAGGTGGGGAATCAGGGGCGGGGAATCAGTGGCAGGGAATCAGAGGCGGGGAATCAGAGGCGGGGAATCAGAGGCAGGGAATCAGACACGGGGAATCAGAGGTGGGGAATCAGAGATGGGGAATCAGAGGCGGGGAAGCAGAGGCAGGGAATCAGACACTGTGAATCAGAGGCGGGGAATAAGAGCTGGGGAATCAGAGGTGGGGAATCAGAGTCGGGGAATCAGAGGCAGGGAATCGGATGTGCGGAATCAGAAATGGGGAATCAGAGGTGGGGAATCAGAGGCGGTGAATCAGAGATGGGGAATCAGAGGCGGGGAATCAGAGGCAGGAATTCAGACACGGGGATTCAGAGGCTGGGAATCAGACGGGGGGAATCAAAGGCGGGGAATCAGAGCTGGTGAATAAGAGGCAGGGAATCAGAGTTGGGGATTCAGAGGCGGGGAATCAGATATGGGGAAACAGAGGCGGGGAATCAGAGGCGGGCAAACAGAGGCGGGGAATTAGATATGGGGAATCAGAGGTGGGGAATCAGAGGTGGTGAATCAGAGATGGGGAATCACAGGCGGGGAATCAGAGGCAGGGAATGGAACACGGGGAATCAGAGGCAGGGAATCAGAGCTGGGGAATCAGAGGCGGGGAATCAGATATGGGGAAACATAGGCGGGGAATCAGAGGCGGGGAAACAGAGGCGGGGAATCAGATATGGGGAATCAGAGGTGGGGAATCAGGTGCAGGGAATCAGTGGCAGGGAATCAGACCCGGGGAATCAGAGGCGGGGAATCAGAGGCAGGTAATCAGACACGGGGAATCAGAGGCGGAGAATCAGAGATGGGGAATCAGAGGCGGGGAATCAGAGGCAGGGAATCGGATGCCGGAAATCAGAGGCGGGAAATCAGAGCTGGGGAATCAGAGGCGGGGAATCAGAGTTGGGGAATCAGAGGCGGCGAATAAGATATGGGGAAATAGAGGCGGGGAATCAGATATGGGGAATCAGAGGCGGGGAATCAGATATGGGGAATCAGAGGCTGGGAATCAGAGGGGGGGAAACAGAGGCGGAGAATAAGATATGGGGAATCAGAGGTGGGGAATCAGGGGTGGGTAATCAGTGGCAGGGAATCGGAGGCGGGGAATCAGAGGCGGGGATTCAGAGGCAGGGAATCAGACACGGGGAATCAGAGGTGGGGAATCAGAGATGGGGAATCAGAGGCGGGGAATCAGAGGCAGGGAATCAGACGCGGGGAATCAGAGGCGGGGAATCAGAGCTGGGGAATCAGAGGTGGTTAATCAGAGTCGGGGAATCAGAGGCAGGGAATCGGATGTGCGGAATCAGAGATGGGGAATCAGAGGCGGTGAATCAGAGATGGGGAATCAGAGGCGGGGAATCAGAGGCAGGAAATCAGACACGGGGATTCAGAGGCTGGGAATCAGACGGGGGGAATCAAAGGCGGGGAATCAGAGCTGGTGAATCAGAGGCAGGGAATCAGAGTTGGGGATTCAGAGGCGGGGAATCAGATATGGGGAAACAGAGGCGGGGAATCAGAGGCGGGCAAACAGAAGCGGGGAATTAGATATGGGGAATCAGAGGTGGGGAATCAGAGGTGGTGAATCAGAGATGGGGAATCACAGGCGGGGAATCAGAGGCAGGGAATAGAACGCGGGGAATCAGAGGCAGGGAATAGAACGCGGGGAATCAGAGGCAGGGAATCAGAGCTGGGGAATCAGAGGCGGGGAATCAGATATGGGGAAACAGAGGCGGGGAATCAGAGGCGGGGAAACAGAGGCGGGGAATCATACATGGGGAATCGGATGCGGGGAATCAGAGGTGGGGAATCAGAGCTGGGGAATCAGAGGCGGGGAATCAGAGTTGGGGCATCAGAGGTGGGGAATTAGATATGGGGAAACAGAGGCGGGGAATTAGAGGCCGGGAATCAGAGGCCGGGAATCAGATGCTGGGAATAAGAGGCCGGGAATCAGATGTGGGGAATCAGAGTCCGGGAATCAGAGATGGGGATTCAGAGGCGGGGAATGAGATATGGAGAATCAGAGGCGGGGAATCAGAGGCGGGGAAACAGAGGTGGGGAATCAGATATGGGGAATCAGAGGTGGGGAATCAGGGGCAGGGAATCAGTGGCAGGGAATCAGACCCGGGGAATCAGAGGCGGGGAATCAGAGGCAGGTAATCAGACACGGGGAATCAGAGGCGGAGAATCAGAGATGGGGAATCAGAGGCGGGGAATCAGAGGCAGGGAATCGGATGCCGGAAATCAGAGGCGGGAAATCAGAGCTGGGGAATCAGAGGCGTGGAATCAGAGTTGGGGAATCAGAGGCGGCGAATAAGATATGGGGAAATAGAGGCGGGGAATCAGATATGGGGAATCAGAGGCGGGGAATCAGATATGGGGAATCAGAGGCTGGGAAACAGAGGGGGGGGAACAGAGGCGGGGAATAAGATATGGGGAATCAGAGGTGGGGAATCAGGGGTGGGTAATCAGTGGCAGGGAATCAGAGGCGGGGAATCAGAGGCGGGGATTCAGAGGCAGGGAATCAGACACGGGGAATCAGAGGTGGGGAATCAGAGATGGGGAATCAGAGGCGGGGAATCAGAGGCAGGGAATCAGACGCGGGGAATCAGAGGCGGGGAATCAGAGCTGGGGAATCAGAGGTGGGTAATCAGAGTCGGGGAATCAGAGGCAGGGAATCGGATGTGCGGAATCAGAGATGGGGAATCAGAGGCGGTGAATCAGATATGGGGAATCAGAGGCAGGGAATCAGATATGGGGAATCAGAGGCTGGGAATCAGAGGGGGGGAAACAGAGGCGGGGAATAAGATATGGGGAATCAGAGGTGGGGAATCAGGGGCGGGGAATCAGTGGCAGGGAATCAGAGGCGGGGAATCAGAGGCGGGGAATCAGAGGCAGGGAATCAGACACGGGGAATCAGAGGTGGGGAATCAGAGATGGGGAATCAGAGGCGGGGAAGCAGAGGCAGGGAATCAGACACTGGGAATCAGAGGCGGGGAATAAGAGCTGTGGAATCAGAGGTGGGGAATCAGAGTCGGGGAATCAGAGGCAGGGAATCGGATGTGCGGAATCAGAAATGGGGAATCAGAGGTGGGGAATCAGAGGCGGTGAATCAGAGATGGGGAATCAGAGGCGGGGAATCAGAGGCAGGAATTCAGACACGGGGATTCAGAGGCTGGGAATCAGACGGGGGGAATCAAAGGCGGGGAATCAAAGCTGGTGAATAAGAGGCAGGGAATCAGAGTTGGGGATTCAGAGGCGGGGAATCAGATATGGGGAAACAGAGGCGGGGAATCAGAGGCGGGCAAACAGAGGCGGGGAATTAGATATGGGGAATCAGAGGTGGAGAATCAGAGGTGGTGAATCAGAGATGGGGAATCACAGGCGGGGAATCAGAGGCAGGGAATGGAACACGGGGAATCAGAGGCAGGGAATCAGAGCTGGGGAATCAGAGGCGGGGAATCAGATATGGGGAAACATAGGCGGGGAATCAGAGGCGGGGAAACAGAGGCGGGGAATCAGATATGGGGAATCAGAGGTGGGGAATCAGGTGCAGGGAATCAGTGGCAGGGAATCAGACCCGGGGAATCAGAGGCGGGGAATCAGAGGCAGGTAATCAGACACGGGGAATCAGAGGCGGAGAATCAGAGATGGGGAATCAGAGGCGGGGAATCAGAGGCAGGGAATCGGATGCCGGAAATCAGAGGCGGGAAATCAGAGCTGGGGAATCAGAGGCGGGGAATCAGAGTTGGGGAATCAGAGGCGGCGAATAAGATATGGGGAAATAGAGGCGGGGAATCAGATATGGGGAATCAGAGGCGGGGAATCAGATATGGGGAATCAGAGGCTGGGAATCAGAGGGGGGGAAACAGAGGCGGGGAATAAGATATGGGGAATCAGAGGTGGGGAATCAGGGGTGGGTAATCAGTGGCAGGGAATCAGAGGCGGGGAATCAGAGGCGGGGATTCAGAGGCAGGGAATCAGACACGGGGAATCAGAGGTGGGGAATCAGAGATGGGGAATCAGAGGCGGGGAATCAGAGGCAGGGAATCAGACGCGGGGAATCAGAGGCGGGGAATCAGAGCTGGGGAATCAGAGGTGGTTAATCAGAGTCGGGGAATCAGAGGCAGGGAATCGGATGTGCGGAATCAGAGATGGGGAATCAGAGGCGGTGAATCAGAGATGGGGAATCAGAGGCGGGGAATCAGAGGCAGGAAATCAGACACGGGGATTCAGAGGCTGGGAATCAGACGGGGGGAATCAAAGGCGGGGAATCAGAGCTGGTGAATCAGAGGCAGGGAATCAGAGTTGGGGATTCAGAGGCGGGGAATCAGATATGGGGAAACAGAGGCGGGGAATCAGAGGCGGGCAAACAGAAGCGGGGAATTAGATATGGGGAATCAGAGGTGGGGAATCAGAGGTGGTGAATCAGAGATGGGGAATCACAGGCGGGGAATCAGAGGCAGGGAATAGAACGCGGGGAATCAGAGGCAGGGAATAGAACGCGGGGAATCAGAGGCAGGGAATCAGAGCTGGGGAATCAGAGGCGGGGAATCAGATATGGGGAAACAGAGGCGGGGAATCAGAGGCGGGGAAACAGAGGCGGGGAATCATACATGGGGAATCGGATGCGGGGAATCAGAGGTGGGGAATCAGAGCTGGGGAATCAGAGGCGGGGAATCAGAGTTGGGGCATCAGAGGTGGGGAATTAGATATGGGGAAACAGAGGCGGGGAATTAGAGGCCGGGAATCAGAGGCCGGGAATCAGATGCTGGGAATAAGAGGCCGGGAATCAGATGTGGGGAATCAGAGTCCGGGAATCAGAGATGGGGATTCAGAGGCGGGGAATGAGATATGGAGAATCAGAGGCGGGGAATCAGAGGCGGGGAAACAGAGGTGGGGAATCAGATATGGGGAATCAGAGGTGGCGAATCAAAGGCGGTGAATCAGAGATGGGGAAACAGTGGCGGGGAATCAGAGGCGGGTAAACAGAGGTGGGGAATCACATATGGGGAATCAGAGGCGGGGAAACAGAGGCAGGGAATCCGATATGGGGAATCAGAGGCGGGGAATCAGAGGTGGGGAATCATAGGCAGGGAATCGGATGTGCGGAATCAGAGATGGGGAATCAGAGGCCGGGAATCAGAGGTGGTGAATCAGAGGTGCACAATCAGAGGCGGGGAATCAGATATGGGGAATCAGAGGCGGGGAATCAGAGGCGGGGAAACAGAGGCGGGGAATCAGATATGGGGAATCAGAGGTGGGGCATCAGAGGTTGTGAATCACAGATGGGGAATCAGAGGCGGGGAATCAGAGCAGGGAATCAGACGCGGGGAATCAGAGCCGAAGATTCAGAGCTGGGGAATCAGAGGCGGGGAATCAGAGTTGGGGAATCAGAGGCGGGGAATCAAATATGGGGAATCAGAGGCAGGGAATCAGAGGCGGGAAAACAGAGGCGGGGAATCAGATATGGGGAATCAGAGGTGGGGAATCAGGGGCAGGGAATCAGTGGCAGGGAATCAGACACGGGGAATCAGAGGCGGGGAATCAGAGGCAGGGAATCAGACACGGGGAATCAGAGGCGGGTAATCAGAGATGGGGAATCAGAGTCGGGGAATCAGAGGCAGGGAATCGGATGCCGGGAATCAGAGGCGGGAAATCAGAGCTGGGGAATCAGAGGCGGGGAATCAGAGTTGGGGAATCAGAGGCAGGGAATCAGATATGGGGAATCAGAGGCTGGGAATCAGAGGGGGGGAAACAGAGGCGGGGAATAAGATATGGGGAATCAGAGGTGGGGAATCAGGGGCGGGGAATCAGTGGCAGGGAATCAGAGGCGGGGAATCAGAGGCGGGGAATCAGAGGCAGGGAATCAGACACGGGGAATCAGAGGTGGGGAATCAGAGATGGGGAATCAGAGGCGGGGAATCAGAGGCAGGGAATCAGACACGGGGAATCAGAGGCGGGGAATAAGAGCTGGGGAATCAGAGGTGGGGAATCAGAGTCGGGGAATCAGAGGCAGGGAATCGGATGTGCGGAATCAGAAATGGGGAATCAGAGGTGGGGAATCAGAGGCGGTGAATCAGAGATGGGGAATCAGAGGCGGGGAATCAGAGGCAGGAATTCAGACACGGGGATTCAGAGGCTGGGAATCAGACGGGGGGAATCAAAGGCGGGGAATCAGAGCTGGTGAATAAGAGGCAGGGAATCAGAGTTGGGGATTCAGAGGCGGGGAATCAGATATGGGGAAACAGAGGCGGGGAATCAGAGGCGGGCAAACAGAGGCGGGGAATTAGATATGGGGAATCAGAGGTGGGGAATCAGAGGTGGTGAATCAGAGATGGGGAATCACAGGCGGGGAATCAGAGGCAGGGAATGGAACACGGGGAATCAGAGGCAGGGAATCAGAGCTGGGGAATCAGAGGCGGGGAATCAGATATGGGGAAACAGAGGCGGGGAATCAGAGGCGGGGAAACAGAGGCGGCGAATCAGATATGGGGAATCAGAGGTGGGGAATCAGGGGCAGGGAATCAGTGGCAGGGAATCAGACCCGGGGAATCAGAGGCGGGGAATCAGAGGCAGGTAATCAGACACGGGGAATCAGAGGCGGAGAATCAGAGATGGGGAATCAGAGGCGGGGAATCAGAGGCAGGGAATCGGATGCCGGAAATCAGAGGCGGGAAATCAGAGCTGGGGAATCAGAGGCGGGGAATCAGAGTTGGGGAATCAGAGGCGGCGAATAAGATATGGGGAAATAGAGGCGGGGAATCAGATATGGGGAATCAGAGGCGGGGAATCAGATATGGGGAATCAGAGGCTGGGAATCAGAGGGGGGGGAACAGAGGCGGGGAATAAGATATGGGGAATCAGAGGTGGGGAATCAGGGGTGGGTAATCAGTGGCAGGGAATCAGAGGCGGGGAATCAGAGGCGGGGATTCAGAGGCAGGGAATCAGACACGGGGAATCAGAGGTGGGGAATCAGAGATGGGGAATCAGAGGCGGGGAATCAGAGGCAGGGAATCAGACGCGGGGAATCAGAGGCGGGGAATCAGAGCTGGGGAATCAGAGGTGGGTAATCAGAGTCGGGGAATCAGAGGCAGGGAATCGGATGTGCGGAATCAGAGATGGGGAATCAGAGGCGGTGAATCAGATATGGGGAATCAGAGGCAGGGAATCAGATATGGGGAATCAGAGGCTGTGAATCAGAGGGGGGGAAACAGAGGCGGGGAATAAGATATGGGGAATCAGAGGTGGGGAATCAGGGGCGGGGAATCAGTGGCAGGGAATCAGAGGCGGGGAATCAGAGGCGGGGAATCAGAGGCAGGGAATCAGACACGGGGAATCAGAGGTGGGGAATCAGAGATGGGGAATCAGAGGCGGGGAAGCAGAGGCAGGGAATCAGACACGGGGAATCAGAGGCGGGGAATAAGAGCTGGGGAATCAGAGGTGGGGAATCAGAGTCGGGGAATCAGAGGCAGGGAATCGGATGTGCGGAATCAGAAATGGGGAATCAGAGGTGGGGGATCAGAGGCGGTGAATCAGAGATGGGGAATCAGAGGCGGGGAATCAGAGGCAGGAATTCAGACACGGGGATTCAGAGGCTGGGAATCAGACGGGGGGAATCAAAGGCGGGGAATCAGAGCTGGTGAATAAGAGGCAGGGAATCAGAGTTGGGGATTCAGAGGCGGGGAATCAGAGGTGGGGAATCAGAGGTGGTGAATCAGAGATGGGGAATCACAGGCGGGGAATCAGAGGCAGGGAATGGAACACGGGGAATCAGAGGCAGGGAATCAGAGCTGGGGAATCAGAGGTCGGGGAATCAGATATGGGGAAACATAGGCGGGGAATCAGAGGCGGGGAAACAGAGGCGGGGAATCAGATATGGGGAATCAGAGGTGGGGAATCAGGGGCAGGGAATCAGTGGCAGGGAATCAGACCCGGGGAATCAGAGGCGGGGAATCAGAGGCAGGTAATCAGACACGGGGAATCAGAGGCGGAGAATCAGAGATGGGGAATCAGAGGCGGGGAATCAGAGGCAGGGAATCGGATGCCGGAAATCAGAGGCGGGAAATCAGAGCTGGGGAATCAGAGGCGGGGAATCAGAGTTGGGGAATCAGAGGCGGCGAATAAGATATGGGGAAATAGAGGCGGGGAATCAGATATGGGGAATCAGAGGCGGGGAATCAGATATGGGGAATCAGAGGCTGGGAATCAGAGGGGGGGAAACAGAGGCGGGGAATAAGATATGGGGAATCAGAGGTGGGGAATCAGGGGTGGGTAATCAGTGGCAGGGAATCAGCCGCGGGGAATCAGAGGCGGGGATTCAGAGGCAGGGAATCAGACACGGGGAATCAGAGGTGGGGAATCAGAGATGGGGAATCAGAGGCGGGGAATCAGAGGCAGGGAATCAGACGCGGGGAATCAGAGGCGGGGAATCAGAGCTGGGGAATCAGAGGTGGTTAATCAGAGTCGGGGAATCAGAGGCAGGGAATCGGATGTGCGGAATCAGAGATGGGGAATCAGAGGCGGTGAATCAGAGATGGGGAATCAGAGGCGGGGAATCAGAGGCAGGAAATCAGACACGGGGATTCAGAGGCTGGGAATCAGACGGGGGGAATCAAAGGCGGGGAATCAGAGCTGGTGAATCAGAGGCAGGGAATCAGAGTTGGGGATTCAAAGGCGGGGAATCAGATATGGGGAAACAGAGGCGGGGAATCAGAGGCGGGCAAACAGAGTCGGGGAATTAGATATGGGGAATCAGAGGTGGGGAATCAGAGGTGGTGAATCAGAGATGGGGAATCACAGGCGGGGAATCAGAGGCAGGGAATAGAACGCGGGGAATCAGAGGCAGGGAATCAGAGCTGGGGAATCAGAGGCGGGGAATCAGATATGGGGAAACAGAGGCGGGGAATCAGAGGCGGGGAAACAGAGGCGGGGAATCAGACATGGGGAATCGGATGCGGGGAATCAGAGGTGGGGAATCAGAGCTGGGGAATCACAGGCGGGGAATCAGAGTTGGGGCATCAGAGGTGGGGAATTAGATATGGGGAAAGAGAGGCGGGGAATTAGAGGCCGGGAATCAGAGGCCGGGAATCAGATGCTGGGAATAAGAGGCCGGGAATCAGAGGTGGGGAATCAGAGTCCGGGAATCAGAGATGGGGATTCAGAGGCGGGGAATGAGATATGGAGAATCAGAGGCGGGGAATCAGAGGTGGGGAATCAGATATGGGGAATCAGAGGTTGCGAATCAAAGGCGGTGAATCAGAGATGGGGAAACAGTGGCGGGGAATCAGAGGCGGGCAAACAGAGGTGAGGAATCACATATGGGGAATCAGAGGCGGGGAAACAGAGGCAGGGAATCCGATATGGGGAATCAAAGGCGGGGAATCAGAGGTGGGGAATCATAGGCAGGGAATCGGATGTGCGGAATCAGAGATGGGGAATCAGAGGCCGGGAATCAGAGGTGGTGAATCAGAGGTGCACAATCAGAGGCGGGGAATCAGATATGGGGAATCAGAGGCGGGGAATCAGAGGCGGGGAAACAGAGGCGGGGAATCAGATATGGGGAATCAGAGGTGGGGCATCAGAGGTTGTGAATCACAGACGGGGAATCAGAGGCGGGGAATCAGAGCAGGGAATCAGACGCGGGGAATCAGAGCCGGGGATTCAGAGCTGGGGAATCAGAGGCGGGGAATCAGAGTTGGGGAATCAGAGGCGGGGAATCAGATATGGGGAATCAGAGGCAGGGAATCAGAGGCGGGAAAACAGAGGCGGGGAATCAGATATGGGGAATCAGAGGTGGGGAATCAGGGGCAGGGAATCAGTGGCAGGGAATCAGACGCAGGGAATCAGAGGCGGGGAATCAGAGGCAGGGAATCAGACACGGGGAATCAGAGGCGGGGAATCAGAGATGGGGAATCAGAGGCGGGGAATCAGAGGCAGGGAATCGGATGCCGGGAATCAGAGGCGGGAAATCAGAGCTGGGGAATCAGAGGCGGGGAATCAGAGTTGGGGAATCAGAGGCGGCGAAGCAGATATGGGGAAATAGAGGCGGGGAATCAGATATGGGGAATCTGAGGCAGGGAATCAGATATGGGGAATCAGAGGCTGGGAATCAGAGGGGGGGAAACAGAGGCGGGGAATAAGATATGGGGAATCAGTGGTGGGGATTCAGGGGCGGGGAATCAGTGGCAGGGAATCAGAGGCGGGGAATCAGAGGCGGGGAATCAGAGGCAGGGAATCAGACACGGGGAATCAGAGGTGGGGAATCAGAGATGGGGAATCAGAGGCGGGGAATCAGAGGCAGGGAATCAGACACGGGGAATCAGAGGCGGGGAATAAGAGCTGGGGAATCAGAGGTGGGGAATCAGAGTCGGGGAATCAGAGGCAGGGAATCGGATGTGCGGAATCAGAAATGGGTAATCAGAGGTGGGGAATCAGAGGCGGTGAATCAGAGATGGGGAATCAGAGGCGGGGAATCAGAGGCAGGAATTCAGACACGGGGATTCAGAGGCTGGGAATCAGACGGGGGGAATCAAAGGCGGGGAATCAGAGCTGGTGAATAAGAGGCAGGGAATCAGAGTTGGGGATTCAGAGGCGGGGAATCAGATATGGGGAAACAGAGGCGGGGAATCAGAGGCGGGCAAACAGAGGCGGGGAATTAGATATGGGGAATCAGAGGTGGGGAATCAGAGGTGGTGGATCAGAGATGGGGAATCACAGGCGGGGAATCAGAGGCAGGGAATGGAACGCGGGGAATCAGAGGCAGGGAATCAGAGCTGGGGAATCAGAGGCGGGGAATCAGATATGGGGAAACAGAGGCGGGGAATCAGAGGCGGGGAAACAGAGGCGGGGAATCAGACATGGGGAATCGGATGCAGGGAATCAGAGGTGGGGAATCAGAGCTGGGGAATCAGAGGCGGGGAATCAGAGGTGGGGAATTAGATATTGGGAAACAGAGGCGGGGAATCAGAGGCGGGGAAACAGAGGCGGGGAATCAGATATGGGGAATCAGAGGTGGGGAATCAGAGGCAGGGAATCAGATGTGCGGAATCAGAGATGGGGAATCAGAGGCAGGGAATCAGAATCAGAAGCGGGGAATCAGAGGCCGGGAATCAGAGGCCGGGAATCAAATGCTGGGAATAAGAGGCCGGGAATCAGAAGTGGGGAATCAGAGTCCGGGAATCAGAGATGGGAATTCAGAGGCGGGGAATGAGATATGGTGAATCAGAGGCGGGGAATCAGAGGCGGGGAAACAGAGGTGGGGAATCAGATATGGGGAATCAGAGGTGGCGAATCAAAGGCAGTGAATCAGAGATGGGGAATCAGAGGCGGGGAATCAGAGGCAGGGAATCAGATGCGGGGAATCAGAGGCGGGGAATCAGAGCTGGCGAATCAGAGGCGGGGAATCAGAGGTGGGCAATCAGAGCCGGGGAATCAGATATGGGGAATCAGAGGCGGGCAATCAGAGGCGGGGAAACAGAGGCGGGGAATCAGATATGGGGAATCAGAGGTGGGGAATCAGAGGTTGTAAATCAGAGATGGGGAATCAAGGCGGGGAATCAGAGGCAGGGAATCAGACGCGGGGAATCAGAGGTGGGGATTCAGAGCTGGGGAATCAGAGGCGGGGAATCAGCGTTGGGGAATCAGAGGCAGGGAATCAGATATGGGGAATCAGAGGCGGGGAATCAGAGGCGGGGAAACAGAGGCGGGGAATCAGATATGGGGAATCAGAAGTGGGGAATCAGGGGCAGGGAATCAGTGGCAGGGAATCAGAGGCGGGGAATCAGAGGCGGGGAATCAGAGGCAGGGAATCAGACACGGGGAATCAGAGGCGGGGAATCAGAGATGGGGAATCAGAGGCGGGGAATCAGAGGCAGGGAATCGGACTCCGGGAATCAGAGGCGGGGAATCAGAGCTGGGGAATCAGAGGCGTGGAATCAGAGTTGGGGAATCAGAGGCGGGGAATCAGATATGGGGAAATAGAGGCGGGGAATCAGATATGGGGAATGAGAGGTGTGGAATCAGAGGTTGGGAATCAGAGGCAGGGAATCAGAGGCGGGGAAACAGAGGCGGGGAATCAGATATGGGGAATCAGAGGTGGCGAATCAAAGGCGGTGAAACAGAGATGGGGAATCAGGGCAGGGAATCAGAGGCAGGGAATCAGAGCTGGGGAAACAGAGGCGGGGAATCAGATATGGGGAATCAGAGGTGGGGAATCAGGGGCGGGGAATCTGTGGCAGGGAATCAGAGCTGGGGAATCAGAGGTGGGGAATCAGAGCTGGGGAAACAGAGGCGGGGAATCAGATATGGGGAATCAGAGGTGGGGAATCAGGGGCGGGGAATCAGTGGCAGGGAATCAGAGGCCGGGAATAAAAGGCGGGGAATCAGAGCTGTGGAATCAGAGGCCGGGAATCAGAGGCAGGGAAACAGAGGCGGGGAATCAGATATGGGGAATCAGAGGTGGGGAATTAGAGGTTGCGAATCAGAGGCAGGGAATCAGAGGCGGGGAATCAGAGGCGGGGAATCAGAGGCAGGGAATCGGATGTGCGGAATCAGAGATGGGGAAACAGAGGTGGGGATTCAGAGGTGGTGAATCAGAGAAGGGGAATCAGAGGCAGGGAATCAGACGCAGGGAATCAGAGGCGGGGAATCATAGCTGGCGAATTAGAGGAGGGGAATCAAAGTTGGGGAATCAGAGGCGGGGAATCATATATGGGGAAACAGAGGCGGGGAATCAGAGGCGGGGAAACAGAGGCGGGGAATCATAGGCGGGGAATCAGAGATGGAGAATCAGAGGCGGGGAATCAGAGGCAGGGAATCAGAGGCGGGGAATCAGAGTTGGGGAATCAGAGGCGGCAAAGCAGATATGGGGAAAATGAGGCGGGGAATCAGATATGGGGAATCAGAGGCGGGGAATCAGATATGGGGAATCAGAGGCTGGGGATCAGAGTGGGGGAAACAGAGGCGGGGAATAAGATATGGGGAATTAGAGGTGGGGAATCAGTGGTGGGGAATCAGTGGCAGGGAATCAGAGGCGGGGAATCAGAGGCGGGGATTCAGAGGCAGGGAATCAGACACGGGGAATCAGAGGTGGGGAATCAGAGATGGGGAATCAGAGGCGGGGAATCAGAGGCAGGGAATCAGACGCGGGGAATCAGAGGCGGGGAATCAGAGCTGGGGAATCAGAGGTGGGGAATCAGAGTCGGGGAATCAGAGGCAGGGAATCGGATGTGCGGAATCAGAGATGGGGAATCAGAGGTGGGGAATCAGAGGCGGTGAATCAGAGATGGGGAATCAGAGGCGGGGAATCAGAGGCAGGAAATCAGACACGGGGATTCAGAGGCTGGGAATCAGACGGGGGGAATCAAAGGCGGGGAATCAGAGCTGGTGAATCAGAGGCAGGGAATCAGAGTTGGGGATTCAGAGGCGGGGAATCAGATATGGGGAATCAGAGGCGGGGAATCAGAGGTGGTGAATCAGAGATGGGGAATCACAGGCGGGGAATCAGAGGCAGGGAATAGAACGCGGGGAATCAGAGGCAGGGTATCAGAGCTGGGGAATCAGAGGCGGGGAATCAGATATGGGGAAACAGAGGCGGGGAATCAGAGGCGGGGAAACAGAGCAGGGAATCAGACGCGGGGAATCAGAGCCCGGGATTCAGAGCTGGGGAATCAGAGGCGGGGAATCAGAGTTGGGGAATCAGAGGCGGGGAATCAGATATGGGGAATCAGAGGCAGGGAATCAGAGGCGGGAAAACAGAGGCGGGGAATCAGATATGGGGAATCAGAGGTGGGGAATCAGGGGCAGGGAATCAGTGGCAGGGAATCAGACGCGGGGAATCAGAGGCGGGGAATCAGAGGCAGGGAATCAGACACGGGGAATCAGAGGCGGGGAATCAGAGATGGGGAATCAGAGGCGGGGAATCAGAGGCAGGGAATCGGATGCCGGGAATCAGAGGCGGGAAATCAGAGCTGGGGAATCAGAGGCGGGGAAGCAGATATGGGGAAATAGAGGCGGGGAATCAGATATGGGGAATCAGAGGCAGGGAATCAGATATGGGGAATCAGAGGCTGGGAATCAGAGGGGGGGAAACAGAGGCGGGGAATAAGATATGGGGAATCAGAGGTGGGGAATCAGGGGCGGGGAATCAGTGGCAGGGAATCAGAGGCGGGGAATCAGAGGCGGGGAATCAGAGGCAGGGAATCAGACGGGGAATCAGAGGTGGGGAATCAGAGATGGGGAATCAGAGGCGGGGAATCAGAGGCAGGGAATCAGACACGGGGAATCAGAGGCGGGGAATAAGAGCTGGTGAATCAGAGGTGGGGAATCAGAGTCGGGGAATCAGAGGCAGGGAATCGGATGTGCGGAATCAGAAATGGGGAATCAGAGGTGGGGAATCAGAGGCGGTGAATCAGAGATGGGGAATCAGACACGTGGAATCAGAGGCAGGAATTCAGACACGGGGATTCAGAGGCTGGGAATCAGACGGGGGGAATCAAAGGCGGGGAATCAGAGCTGGTGAATCAGAGGCAGGGAATCAGAGTTGGGGATTCAGAGGCGGGTAATCAGATATGGGGAAACAGAGGCGGGGAATCAGAGGCGGGCAAACAGAGGCGGGGAATTAGATATGGGGAATCAGAGGTGGGGAATCAGAGGTGGTGAATCAGAGATGGGGAATCACAGGCAGGGAATCAGAGGCAGGGAATGGAATGCGGGGAATCAGAGGCAGGGAATCAGAGCTGGGGAATCAGAGGCGGGGAATCAGATATGGGGAAACAGAGGCGGGGAATCAGAGGCGGGGAAACAGAGGCGGGGAATCAGACATGGGGAATCGGATGCAGGGAATCAGAGGTGGGGAATCAGAGCTGGGGAATCAGAGGCGGGCATCAGGGGCGGGGAATCAGTGGCAGGGTATCAGAGGCCGGGAATAAAAGGCGGGGAATCAGAGCTGTGGAATCAGAGGCCGGGAATCAGAGGCAGGGAAACAGAGGTGGGGAATCAGATATGGGGAATCAGAGGTGGGGAATTAGAGGTTGCGAATCAGAGGCAGGGAATCAGAGGCGGGGAATCAGAGTCGGGGAATCAGAGGCAGGGAATCGGATGTGCGGAATCAGAGATGGGGAATCAGAGGTGGGGATTCAGAGGTGGTGAATCAGAGAAGGGGAATCAGAGGCAGGGAATCAGACGCAGGGAATCAGCGGCGGGGAATCATAGCTGGCGAATTAGAGGAGGGGAATCAAAGTTGGGGAATCAGAGGCGGGGAATCATATATGGGGAAACAGAGGCGGGGAATCAGAGGCGGGGAAACAGAGGCGGGGAATCATAGGCGGGGAATCAGAGATGGAGAATCAGAGGCGGGGAATCAGAGGCAGGGAATCGGATGCCGGAAATCAGAGGCGGGAAATCAGAGCTGGGGAATCAGAGGCGGGGAATCAGAGTTGGGGAATCAGAGGCGGCAAAGCAGATATGGGGAAAATGAGGCGGGGAATCAGATATGGGGAATCAGAGGCGGGGAATCAGATATGGGGAATCAGAGGCTGGGAATCAGAGCGGGGGAAACAGAGGCGGGGAATAAGATATGGGGAATTAGAGGTGGGGAATCAGTGGTGGGGAATCAGTGGCAGGGAATCAGAGGCGGGGAATCAGAGGCGGGGATTCAGAGGCAGGGAATCAGACACGGGGAATCAGAGGTGGGGAATCAGAGATGGGGAATCAGAGTCGGGGAATCAGAGGCAGGGAATCGGATGTGCGGAATCAGAGATGGGGAATCAGAGGTGGGGAATCAGAGGCGGTGAATCAGAGATGGGGAATCAGAGGCGGGGAATCAGAGGCAGGAAATCAGACACGGGGATTCAGAGGCTGGGAATCAGACGGGGGGAATCAAAGGCGGGGAATCAGAGCTGGTGAATCAGAGGCAGGGAATCAGAGTTGGGGATTCAGAGGCGGGGAATCAGATATGGGGAAACAGAGGCGGGGAATCAGAGGCGGGCAAACAGAGGCGGGGAATTAGATATGGGGAATCAGAGGTGGGGAATCAGAGGTGGTGAATCAGAGATGGGGAATCACAGGCGGGGAATCAGAGGCAGGGAATAGAACGCGGGGAATCAGAGGCAGGGAATCAGAGCTGGGGAATCAGAGGCGGGGAATCAGATATGGGGAAACAGAGGCGGGGAATCAGAGGCGGGGAAACAGAGCAGGGAATCAGACGCGGGGAATCAGAGCCCGGGATTCAGAGCTGGGGAATCAGAGGCGGGGAATCAGAGTTGGGGAATCAGAGGCGGGGAATCAGATATGGGGAATCAGAGGCAGGGAATCAGAGGCGGGAAAACAGAGGCGGGGAATCAGATATGGGGAATCAGAGGTGGGGAATCAGGGGCAGGGAATCAGTGGCAGGGAATCAGACGCGGGGAATCAGAGGCGGGGAATCAGAGGCAGGGAATCAGACACGGGGAATCAGAGGCGGGGAATCAGAGATGGGGAATCAGAGGCGGGGAATCAGAGGCAGGGAATCGGATGCCGGGAATCAGAGGCGGGAAATCAGAGCTGGGGAATCAGAGGCGGGGAATCAGAGTTGGGGAATCAGAGGCGGCGAAGCAGATATGGGGAAATAGAGGCGGGGAATCAGATATGGGGAATCAGAGGCAGGGAATCAGATATGGGGAATCAGAGGCTGGGAATCAGAGGGGGGGAAACAGAGGCGGGGAATAAGATATGGGGAATCAGAGGTGGGGAATCAGGGGCGGGGAATCAGTGGCAGGGAATCAGAGGCGGGGAATCAGAGGCGGGGAATCAGAGGCAGGGAATCAGACGGGGAATCAGAGGTGGGGAATCAGAGATGGGGAATCAGAGGCGGGGAATCAGAGGCAGGGAATCAGACACGGGGAATCAGAGGCGGGGAATAAGAGCTGGGGAATCAGAGGTGGGGAATCAGAGTCGGGGAATCAGAGGCAGGGAATCGGATGTGCGGAATCAGAAATGGGGAATCAGAGGTGGGGAATCAGAGGCGGTGAATCAGAGATGGGGAATCAGAGACGTGGAATCAGAGGCAGGAATTCAGACACGGGGATTCAGAGGCTGGGAATCAGACGGGGGGAATCAAAGGCGGGGAATCAGAGCTGGTGAATCAGAGGCGGGGAATCAGAGGCGGGCAAACAGAGGCGGGGAATTAGATATGGGGAATCAGAGGTGGGGAATCAGAGGTGGTGAATCAGAGATGGGGAATCACAGGCAGGGAATCAGAGGCAGGGAATGGAATGCGGGGAATCAGAGGCAGGGAATCAGAGCTGGGGAATCAGAGGCGGGGAATCAGATATGGGGAAACAGAGGCGGGGAATCAGAGGCGGGGAAACAGAGGCGGGGAATCAGACATGGGGAATCGGATGCAGGGAATCAGAGTTGGGGAATCAGAGCTGGGGAATCAGAGGCGGGGAATCAGGGGCGGGGAATCAGTGGCAGGGAATCAGAGGCCGGGAATAAAAGGCGGGGAATCAGAGCTGTGGAATCAGAGGCCGGGAATCAGAGGCAGGAAAACAGAGGTGGGGAATCAGAGCTGGGGAAACAGAGGCGGGGAATCAGATATGGGGAATCAGAGGTGGGGAATCAGGGGCGGGGAATCAGTGGCAGGGAATCAGAGGCCGGGAATAAAAGGCGGGGAATCAGAGCTGTGGAATCAGAGGCCGGGAATCAGAGGCGGGGAAACAGAGGCGGGGAATCAGATATGGGGAATCAGAGGTGGGCAATTAGAGGTTGCGAATCAGAGGCAGGGAATCAGAGGCGGGGAATCAGAGGCGGGGAATCAGAGGCAGGGAATCGGATGTGCGGAATCAGAGATGGGGAATCAGAGGTGGGGATTTAGAGCTGGTGAATCAGAGAAGGGGAATCAGAGGCAGGGAATCAGACGCAGGGAATCAGAGGCGGGGAATCATAGCTGGCGAATTAGAGGAGGGGAATCAAAGTTGGGGAATCAGAGGCGGGGAATCAGATATGGGGAAACAGAGGCGGGGAATCAGAGGCGGGGAAACAGAGGCGGGGAATCATAGGCGGGGAATCAGAGATGGGGAATCAGAGGCGGGGAATCAGAGGCAGGGAATCGGATGCCGGAAATCAGAGGCGGGAAATCAGAGCTGGGGAATCAGAGGCGGGGAATCAGAGTTGGGGAATCAGAGGCGGCAAAGCAGATATGGGGAAAATGAGGCGGGGAATCAGATATGGGGAATCAGAGGCGGGGAATCAGATATGGGGAATCAGAGGCTGGGAATCAGAGCGGGGGAAACAGAGGCGGGGAATAAGATATGGGGAATTAGAGGTGTGGAATCAGTGGTGGGGAATCAGTGGCAGGGAATCAGAGGCGGGGAATCAGTGGCGGGGATTCAGAGGCAGGGAATCAGACACGGGGAATCAGAGGTGGGGAATCAGAGATGGGGAATCAGAGGCGGGGAATCAGAGGCAGGGAATCAGACGCGGGGAATCAGAGGCGGGGAATCAGAGCTGGGGAATCAGAGGTGGGGAATCAGAGTCGGGGAATCAGAGGCAGGGAATCGGATGTGCGGAATCAGAGATGGGGAATCAGAGGTGGGGAATCAGAGGCGGTGAATCAGAGATGGGGAATCAGAGGCGGGGAATCAGAGGCAGGAAATCAGACACGGGGATTCAGAGGCTGGGAATCAGACGGGGGGAATCAAAGGCGGGGAATCAGAGCTGGTGAATCAGAGGCAGGGAATCAGAGTTGGGGATTCAGAGGCGGGGAATCAGATATGGGGAAACAGAGGCGGGGAATCAGAGGCGGGCAAACAGAGGCTGGGAATTAGATATGGGGAATCAGAGGTGGGGAATCAGAGGTGGTGAATCAGAGATGGGGAATCACAGGCGGGGAATCAGAGGCAGGGAATAGAACGCGGGGAATCAGAGGCAGGGAATCAGAGCTGGGGAATCAGAGGCGGGGAATCAGATATGGGGAGACAGAGGCGGGGAATCAGAGGCGGGGAAAAAGAGCAGGGAATCAGACGCGGGGAATCAGAGCCCGGGATTCAGAGCTGGGGAATCAGAGGCGGGGAATCAGAGTTGGGGAATCAGAGGCGGGGAATCAGATATGGGGAATCAGAGGCAGGGAATCAGAGGCGGGAAAACAGAGGCGGGGAATCAGATATGGGGAATCAGAGGTGGGGAATCAGGGGCAGGGAATCAGTGGCAGGGAATCAGACGTGGGGAATCAGAGGCGGGGAATCAGAGGCAGGGAATCAGACACGGGGAATCAGAGGCGGGGAATCAGAGATGGGGAATCAGAGGCGGGGAATCAGAGGCAGGGAATCGGATGCCGGGTATCAGAGGCGGGAAATCAGAGCTGGGGAATCAGAGGCGGGGAATCAGAGTTGGGGAATCAGAGGCGGCGAAGCAGATATGGGGAAATAGAGGCGGGGAATCAGATATGGGGAATCAGAGGCAGGGAATCAGATATGGGGAATCAGAGGCTGGGAATCAGAGGGGGGGAAACAGAGGCGGGGAATAAGATATGGGGAATCAGAGGTGGGGAATCAGGGGCGGGGAATCAGTGGCAGGGAATCAGAGGCGGGGAATCAGAGGCGGGGAATCAGAGGCAGGGAATCAGACACGGGGAATCAGAGGTGGGGAATCAGAGATGGGGAATCAGAGGCGGGGAATCAGAGGCAGGGAATCAGACACGGGGAATCAGAGGCGGGGAATAAGAGCTGGGGAATCAGAGTTGGGGAATCAGAGTCGGGGAATCAGAGGCAGGGAATCGGATGTGCGGAATCAGAAATGGGGATTCAGAGGTGGGGAATCAGAGGCGGTGAATCAGAGATGGTGAATCAGAGGCGTGGAATCAGAGGCAGGAATTCAGACACGGGGATTCAGAGGCTGGGAATCAGACGGGGGGAATCAAAGGCGGGGAATCAGAGCTGGTGAATCAGAGGCAGGGAATCAGAGTTGGGGATTCTGAGGCGGGGAATCAGATATGGGGAAACAGAGGCGGGGAATCAGAGGCGGGCAAACAGAGGCGGGGAATTAGATATGGGGAATCAGAGGTGGGGAATCAGAGGTGGTGAATCAGAGATGGGGAATAACAGGCGGGGAATCAGAGGCAGGGAATGGAATGAGGGGAATCAGAGGCAGGGAATCAGAGCTGGGGAATCAGAGGCGGGGAATCAGATATGGGGAAACAGAGGCGGGGAATCAGAGGCGGGGAAACAGAGGCGGGGAATCAGACATGGGGAATCGGATGCAGGGAATCAGAGGTGGGGAATCAGAGCTGGGGAATCAGAGGCGGGGAATCAGAGTTGGGGCATCAGAGGTGGGGAATTAGATATGGGGAAACAGAGGCGGGGAATCAGAGGCGGGGAAACAGAGGCTGGGAATCAGATATGGGGAATCAGAGGTGGGGAATCAGAGGCAGGGAATCAGATGTGCGGAATCAGAGATGGGGAATCAGAGGCAGGGAATCATAATCAGAAGCGGGGAATCAGATGCCGGGAATCAGAGGCCGGGAATCAAATGCTGGGAATAAGAGGCCGGGAATCAGAGGTGGGGAATAAGAGTCCGGGAATCAGAGATGGGGATTCAGAGGCGGGGAATGAGATATGGAGAATCAGAGGCGGGGAATCAGAGGCGGGGAAACAGAGGTGGGGAATCAGATATGGGGAATCAGAGGTGGCGAATCAAAGGCGGTGAATCAGAGATGGGGAATCAGAGGCGGGGAATCAGAGGCAGGGAATCAGATGCGGGGAATCAGAGGCGGGGAATCAGAGCTGGCGAATCAGAGGCGGGGAATCAGAGGTGGGCAATCAGAGCCGGGGAATCAGATATGGGGAATCAGAAGCGGGGAATCAGAGGCTGGGAAACAGAGGCGGGGAATCAGATATGGGGAATCAGAGGTGGGGAATCAGAGGTTGTAAATCAGAGATGGGGAATCAAGGCGGGGAATCAGAGGCAGGGAATCAGACGTGGGGAATCAGAGGCGGGGATTCAGAGCTGGGGAATCAGAGGCGGGGAATCAGAGTTGGGGAATCAGAGGCAGGGAATCAGATATGGGGAATCAGAGGCGGGGAATCAGAGGCGGGGAAACAGAGGCGGGGAATCAGATATGGGGAATCAGAAGTGGGGAATCAGGGGCAGGCAATCAGTGGCAGGGAATCAGAGGCGGGGAATCAGAGGCGGGGAATCAGAGGCAGGGAATCAGACACGGGGAATCAGAGGCGGGGAATCAGAGATGGGGAATCAGAGGCGGGGAATCAGAGGCAGGGAATCGGACACCGGGAATCAGAGGCGGGGAATCAGAGCTGGGGAATCAGAGGCGGGGAATCAGAGTTGGGGAATCAGAGGCGGGGAATCAGATATGGGGAAATAGAGGCGGGGAATCAGAGGCGGGCAAACAGAGGCGGGGAATTAGATATGGGGAATCAGAGGTGGGGAATCAGAGGTGGTGAATCAGAGATGGGGAATCACAGGCGGGGAATCAGAGGCAGGGAATAGAACGCGGGGAATCAGAGGCAGGGAATCAGAGCTGGGGAATCAGAGGCGGGGAATCAGATATGGGGAAACAGAGGCGGGGAATCAGAGGCGGGGAAACAGAGCAGGGAATCAGACGCGGGGAATCAGAGCCCGGGATTCAGAGCTGGGGAATCAGAGGCGGGGAATCAGAGTTGGGGAATCAGAGGCGGGGAATCAGATATGGGGAATCAGAGGCAGGGAATCAGAGGCGGGAAAACAGAGGCGGGTAATCAGATATGGGGAATCAGAGGTGGGGAATCAGGGGCAGGGAATCAGTGGCAGGGAATCAGACGCGGGGAATCAGAGGCGGGGAATCAGAGGCAGGGAATCAGACACGGGGAATCAGAGGCGGGGAATCAGAGATGGGGAATCAGAGGCGGGGAATCAGAGGCAGGGAATCGGATGCCGGGAATCAGAGGCGGGAAATCAGAGCTGGGGAATCAGAGGCGGGGAAGCAGATATGGGGAAATAGAGGCGGGGAATCAGATATGGGGAATCAGAGGCAGGGAATCAGATATGGGGAATCAGAGGCTGGGAATCAGAGGGGGGGAAACAGAGGCGGGGAATAAGATATGGGGAATCAGAGGTGGGGAATCAGGGGCGGGGAATCAGTGGCAGGGAATCAGAGGCGGGGAATCAGAGGCGGGGAATCAGAGGCAGGGAATCAGACGGGGAATCAGATGTGGGGAATCAGAGATGGGGAATCAGAGGCGGGGAATCAGAGGCAGGGAATCAGACACGGGGAATCAGAGGCGGGGAATAAGAGCTGGTGAATCAGAGGTGGGGAATCAGAGTCGGGGAATCAGAGGCAGGGAATCGGATGTGCGGAATCAGAAATGGGGAATCAGAGGTGGGGAATCAGAGGCGGTGAATCAGAGATGGGGAATCAGACACGTGGAATCAGAGGCAGGAATTCAGACACGGGGATTCAGAGGCTGGGAATCAGACGGGGGGATTCAGAGGCGGGGAATCAGATATGGGGAAACAGAGGCGGGGAATCAGAGGCGGGCAAACAGAGGCGGGGAATTAGATATGGGGAATCAGAGGTGGTGAATCAGAGGTGGTGAATCAGAGATGGGGAATCACAGGCAGGGAATCAGAGGCAGGGAATGGAATGCGGGGAATCAGATGCAGGGAATCAGAGCTGGGGAATCAGAGGCGGGGAATCAGATATGGGGAAACAGAGGCGGGGAATCAGAGGCGGGGAAACAGAGGCGGGGAATCAGACATGGGGAATCGGATGCAGGGAATCTGAGGTGGGGAATCAGAGCTGGGGAATCAGAGGCGGGCATCAGGGGCGGGGAATCAGTGGCAGGGTATCAGAGGCCGGGAATAAAAGGCGGGGAATCAGAGCTGTGGAATCAGAGGCCGGGAATCAGAGGCAGGGAAACAGAGGTGGGGAATCAGATATGGGGAATCAGAGGTGGGGAATTAGAGGTTGCGAATCAGAGGCAGGGAATCAGAGGCGGGGAATCAGAGGCGGGGAATCAGAGGCAGGGAATCGGATGTGCGGAATCAGAGATGGGGAATCAGAGGTGGGGATTCAGAGGTGGTGAATCAGAGAAGGGGAATCAGAGGCAGGGAATCAGACGCAAGGAATCAGCGGCGGGGAATCATAGCTGGCGAATTAGAGGAGGGGAGTCAAAGTTGGGGAATCAGAGGCGGGGAATCATATATGGGGAAACAGAGGCGGGGAATCAGAGGCGGGGAAACAGAGGCGGGGAATCATAGGCGGGGAATCAGAGATGGAGAATCAGAGGCGGGGAATCAGAGGCAGGGAATCGGATGCCGGAAATCAGAGGCGGGAAATCAGAGCTGGGGAATCAGAGGCGGGGAATCAGAGTTGGGGAATCAGAGGCGGCAAAGCAGATATGGGGAAAATGAGGCGGGGAATCAGATATGGGGAATCAGAGGCGGGGAATCAGATATGGGGAATCAGAGGCTGGGAATCAGAGCGGGGGAAACAGAGGCGGGGAATAAGATATGGGGAATTAGAGGTGGGGAATCAGTGGTGGGGAATCAGTGGCAGGGAATCAGAGGCGGGGAATCAGAGGCGGGGATTCAGAGGCAGGGAATCAGACACGGGGAATCAGAGGTGGGGAATAGAACGCGGGGAATCAGAGGCAGGGAATCAGAGCTGGGGAATCAGAGGCGGGGAATCAGATATGGGGAAACAGAGGCGGGGAATCAGAGGCGGGGAAACAGAGCAGGGAATCAGACGCGGGGAATCAGAGCCCGGGATTCAGAGCTGGGGAATCAGAGGCGGGGAATCAGAGTTGGGGAATCAGAGGCGGGGAATCAGATATGGGGAATCAGAGGCAGGGAATCAGAGGCGGGAAAACAGAGGCGGGTAATCAGATATGGGGAATCAGAGGTGGGGAATCAGGGGCAGGGAATCAGTGGCAGGGAATCAGACGCGGGGAATCAGAGGCGGGGAATCAGAGGCAGGGAATCAGACACGGGGAATCAGAGGCGGGGAATCAGAGATGGGGAATCAGAGGCGGGGAATCAGAGGCAGGGAATCGGATGCCGGGAATCAGAGGCGGGAAATCAGAGCTGGGGAATCAGAGGCGGGGAAGCAGATATGGGGAAATAGAGGCGGGGAATCAGATATGGGGAATCAGAGGCAGGGAATCAGATATGGGGAATCAGAGGCTGGGAATCAGAGGGGGGGAAACAGAGGCGGGGAATAAGATATGGGGAATCAGAGGTGGGGAATCAGGGGCGGGGAATCAGTGGCAGGGAATCAGAGGCGGGGAATCAGAGGCGGGGAATCAGAGGCAGGGAATCAGACGGGGAATCAGATGTGGGGAATCAGAGATGGGGAATCAGAGGCGGGGAATCAGAGGCAGGGAATCAGACACGGGGAATCAGAGGCGGGGAATAAGAGCTGGTGAATCAGAGGTGGGGAATCAGAGTCGGGGAATCAGAGGCAGGGAATCGGATGTGCGGAATCAGAAATGGGGAATCAGAGGTGGGGAATCAGAGGCGGTGAATCAGAGATGGGGAATCAGACACGTGGAATCAGAGGCAGGAATTCAGACACGGGGATTCAGAGGCTGGGAATCAGACGGGGGGAATCAAAGGCGGGGAATCAGAGCTGGTGAATCAGAGGCAGGGAATCAGAGTTGGGGATTCAGAGGCGGGGAATCAGATATGGGGAAACAGAGGCGGGGAATCAGAGGCGGGCAAACAGAGGCGGGGAATTAGATATGGGGAATCAGAGGTGGTGAATCAGAGGTGGTGAATCAGAGATGGGGAATCACAGGCAGGGAATCAGAGGCAGGGAATGGAATGCGGGGAATCAGAGGCAGGGAATCAGAGCTGGGGAATCAGAGGCGGGGAATCAGATATGGGGAAACAGAGGCGGGGAATCAGAGGCGGGGAAACAGAGGCGGGGAATCAGACATGGGGAATCGGATGCAGGGAATCTGAGGTGGGGAATCAGAGCTGGGGAATCAGAGGCGGGCATCAGGGGCGGGGAATCAGTGGCAGGGTATCAGAGGCCGGGAATAAAAGGCGGGGAATCAGAGCTGTGGAATCAGAGGCCGGGAATCAGAGGCAGGGAAACAGAGGTGGGGAATCAGATATGGGGAATCAGAGGTGGGGAATTAGAGGTTGCGAATCAGAGGCAGGGAATCAGAGGCGGGGAATCAGAGGCGGGGAATCAGAGGCAGGGAATCGGATGTGCGGAATCAGAGATGGGGAATCAGAGGTGGGGATTCAGAGGTGGTGAATCAGAGAAGGGGAATCAGAGGCAGGGAATCAGACGCAGGGAATCAGCGGCGGGGAATCATAGCTGGCGAATTAGAGGAGGGGAGTCAAAGTTGGGGAATCAGAGGCGGGGAATCATATATGGGGAAACAGAGGCGGGGAATCAGAGGCGGGGAAACAGAGGCGGGGAATCATAGGCGGGGAATCAGAGATGGAGAATCAGAGGCGGGGAATCAGAGGCAGGGAATCGGATGCCGGAAATCAGAGGCGGGAAATCAGAGCTGGGGAATCAGAGGCGGGGAATCAGAGTTGGGGAATCAGAGGCGGCAAAGCAGATATGGGGAAAATGAGGCGGGGAATCAGATATGGGGAATCAGAGGCGGGGAATCAGATATGGGGAATCAGAGGCTGGGAATCAGAGCGGGGGAAACAGAGGCGGGGAATAAGATATGGGGAATTAGAGGTGGGGAATCAGTGGTGGGGAATCAGTGGCAGGGAATCAGAGGCGGGGAATCAGAGGCGGGGATTCAGAGGCAGGGAATCAGACACGGGGAATCAGAGGTGGGGAATCAGAGATGGGGAATCAGAGTCGGGGAATCAGAGGCAGGGAATCGGATGTGCGGAATCAGAGATGGGGAATCAGAGGTGGGGAATCAGAGGCGGTGAATCAGAGATGGGGAATCAGAGGCGGGGAATCAGAGGCAGGAAATCAGACACGGGGATTCAGAGGCTGGGAATCAGACGGGGGGAATCAAAGGCGGGGAATCAGAGCTGGTGAATCAGAGGCAGGGAATCAGAGTTGGGGATTCAGAGGCGGGGAATCAGATATGGGGAAACAGAGGCGGGGAATCAGAGGCGGGCAAACAGAGGCGGGGAATTAGATATGGGGAATCAGAGGTGGGGAATCAGAGGTGGTGAATCAGAGATGGGGAATCACAGGCGGGGAATCAGAGGCAGGGAATAGAACGCGGGGAATCAGAGGCAGGGAATCAGAGCTGGGGAATCAGAGGCGGGGAATCAGATATGGGGAAACAGAGGCGGGGAATCAGAGGCGGGGAAACAGAGCAGGGAATCAGACGCGGGGAATCAGAGCCCGGGATTCAGAGCTGGGGAATCAGAGGCGGGGAATCAGAGTTGGGGAATCAGAGGCGGGGAATCAGATATGGGGAATCAGAGGCAGGGAATCAGAGGCGGGAAAACAGAGGCGGGGAATCAGATATGGGGAATCAGAGGTGGGGAATCAGGGGCAGGGAATCAGTGGCAGGGAATCAGACGCGGGGAATCAGAGGCGGGGAATCAGAGGCAGGGAATCAGACACGGGGAATCAGAGGCGGGGAATCAGAGATGGGGAATCAGAGGCGGGGAATCAGAGGCAGGGAATCGGATGCCGGGAATCAGAGGCGGGAAATCAGAGCTGGGGAATCAGAGGCGGGGAATCAGAGTTGGGGAATCAGAGGCGGCGAAGCAGATATGGGGAAATAGAGGCGGGGAATCAGATATGGGGAATCAGAGGCAGGGAATCAGATATGGGGAATCAGAGGCTGGGAATCAGAGGGGGGGAAACAGAGGCGGGGAATAAGATATGGGGAATCAGAGGTGGGGAATCAGGGGCGGGGAATCAGTGGCAGGGAATCAGAGGCGGGGAATCAGAGGCGGGGAATCAGAGGCAGGGAATCAGACGGGGAATCAGAGGTGGGGAATCAGAGATGGGGAATCAGAGGCGGGGAATCAGAGGCAGGGAATCAGACACGGGGAATCAGAGGCGGGGAATAAGAGCTGGGGAATCAGAGGTGGGGAATCAGAGTCGGGGAATCAGAGGCAGGGAATCGGATGTGCGGAATCAGAAATGGGGAATCAGAGGTGGGGAATCAGAGGCGGTGAATCAGAGATGGGGAATCAGAGACGTGGAATCAGAGGCAGGAATTCAGACACGGGGATTCAGAGGCTGGGAATCAGACGGGGGGAATCAAAGGCGGGGAATCAGAGCTGGTGAATCAGAGGCGGGGAATCAGAGGCGGGCAAACAGAGGCGGGGAATTAGATATGGGGAATCAGAGGTGGGGAATCAGAGGTGGTGAATCAGAGATGGGGAATCACAGGCAGGGAATCAGAGGCAGGGAATGGAATGCGGGGAATCAGAGGCAGGGAATCAGAGCTGGGGAATCAGAGGCGGGGAATCAGATATGGGGAAACAGAGGCGGGGAATCAGAGGCGGGGAAACAGAGGCGGGGAATCAGACATGGGGAATCGGATGCAGGGAATCAGAGGTGGGGAATCAGAGCTGGGGAATCAGAGGCGGGGAATCAGGGGCGGGGAATCAGTGGCAGGGAATCAGAGGCCGGGAATAAAAGGCGGGGAATCAGAGCTGTGGAATCAGAGGCCGGGAATCAGAGGCAGGAAAACAGAGGTGGGGAATCAGAGCTGGGGAAACAGAGGCGGGGAATCAGATATGGGGAATCAGAGGTGGGGAATCAGGGGCGGGGAATCAGTGGCAGGGAATCAGAGGCCGGGAATAAAAGGCGGGGAATCAGAGCTGTGGAATCAGAGGCCGGGAATCAGAGGCGGGGAAACAGAGGCGGGGAATCAGATATGGGGAATCAGAGGTGGGGAATTAGAGGTTGCGAATCAGAGGCAGGGAATCAGAGGCGGGGAATCAGAGGCGGGGAATCAGAGGCAGGGAATCGGATGTGCGGAATCAGAGATGGGGAATCAGAGGTGGGGATTCAGAGCTGGTGAATCAGAGAAGGGGAATCAGAGGCGGGGAAACAGAGGCGGGGAATCAGACATGGGGAATCGGATGCAGGGAATCAGAGGTGGGGAATCAGAGCTGGGGAATCAGAGGCGGGGAATCAGAGTTGGGGCATCAGAGGTGGGGAATTAGATATGGGGAAACAGAGGCGGGGAATCAGAGGCGGGGAAACAGAGGCTGGGAATCAGATATGGGGAATCAGAGGTGGGGAATCAGAGGCAGGGAATCAGATGTGCGGAATCAGAGATGGGGAATCAGAGGCAGGGAATCATAATCAGAAGCGGGGAATCAGATGCCGGGAATCAGAGGCCGGGAATCAAATGCTGGGAATAAGAGGCCGGGAATCAGAGGTGGGGAATCAGAGTCCGGGAATCAGAGATGGGGATTCAGAGGCGGGGAATGAGATATGGAGAATCAGAGGCGGGGAATCAGAGGCGGGGAAACAGAGGTGGGGAATCAGATATGGGGAATCAGAGGTGGCGAATCAAAGGCGGTGAATCAGAGATGGGGAATCAGAGGCGGGGAATCAGAGGCAGGGAATCAGATGCGGGGAATCAGAGGCGGGGAATCAGAGCTGGCGAATCAGAGGCGGGGAATCAGAGGTGGGCAATCAGAGCCGGGGAATCAGATATGGGGAATCAGAAGCGGGGAATCAGAGGCTGGGAAACAGAGGCGGGGAATCAGATATGGGGAATCAGAGGTGGGGAATCAGAGGTTGTAAATCAGAGATGGGGAATCAAGGCGGGGAATCAGAGGCAGGGAATCAGACGCGGGGAATCAGAGGCGGGGATTCAGAGCTGGGGAATCAGAGGCGGGGAATCAGAGTTGGGGAATCAGAGGCAGGGAATCAGATATGGGGAATCAGAGGCGGGGAATCAGAGGCGGGGAAACAGAGGCGGGGAATCAGATATGGGGAATCAGAAGTGGGGAATCAGGGGCAGGCAATCAGTGGCAGGGAATCAGAGGCGGGGAATCAGAGGCGGGGAATCAGAGGCAGGGAATCAGACACGGGGAATCAGAGGCGGGGAATCAGAGATGGGGAATCAGAGGCGGGGAATCAGAGGCAGGGAATCGGACGCCGGGAATCAGAGGCGGGGAATCAGAGCTGGGGAATCAGAGGCGGGGAATCAGAGTTGGGGAATCAGAGGCGGGGAATCAGATATGGGGAAATAGAGGCGGGGAATCAGAGGCGGGCAAACAGAGGCGGGGAATTAGATATGGGGAATCAGAGGTGGGGAATCAGAGGTGGTGAATCAGAGATGGGGAATCACAGGCGGGGAATCAGAGGCAGGGAATAGAACGCGGGGAATCAGAGGCAGGGAATCAGAGCTGGGGAATCAGAGGCGGGGAATCAGATATGGGGAAACAGAGGCGTGGAATCAGAGGCGGGGAAACAGAGCAGGGAATCAGACGAGGGGAATCAGAGCCCGGGATTCAGAGCTGGGGAATCAGAGGCGGGGAATCAGAGTTGGGGAATCAGAGGCGGGGAATCAGATATGGGGAATCAGAGGCAGGGAATCAGAGGCGGGAAAACAGAGGCGGGGAATCAGATATGGGGAATCAGAGGTGGGGAATCAGGGGCAGGGAATCAGTGGCAGGGAATCAGACGCGGGGAATCAGAGGCGGGGAATCAGAGGCAGGGAATCAGACACGGGGAATCAGAGGCGGGGAATCAGAGATGGGGAATCAGAGGCGGGGAATCAGAGGCAGGGAATCGGATGCCGGGAATCAGAGGCGGGAAATCAGAGCTGGGGAATCAGAGGCGGGGAAGCAGATATGGGGAAATAGAGGCGGGGAATCAGATATGGGGAATCAGAGGCAGGGAATCAGATATGGGGAATCAGAGGCTGGGAATAAGAGGGGGGGAAACAGAGGCGGGGAATAAGATATGGGGAATCAGAGGTGGGGAATCAGGGGCGGGGAATCAGTGGCAGGGAATCAGAGGCGGGGAATCAGAGGCGGGGAATCAGAGGCAGGGAATCAGACGGGGAATCAGATGTGGGGAATCAGAGATGGGGAATCAGAGGCGGGGAATCAGAGGCAGGGAATCAGACACGGGGAATCAGAGGCGGGGAATAAGAGCTGGTGAATCAGAGGTGGGGAATCAGAGTCGGGGAATCAGAGGCAGGGAATCGGATGTGCGGAATCAGAAATGGGGAATCAGAGGTGGGGAATCAGAGGCGGTGAATCAGAGATGGGGAATCAGACACGTGGAATCAGAGGCAGGAATTCAGACACGGGGATTCAGAGGCTGGGAATCAGACGGGGGGAATCAAAGGCGGGGAATCAGAGCTGGTGAATCAGAGGCAGGGAATCAGAGTTGGGGATTCAGAGGCGGGGAATCAGATATGGGGAAACAGAGGCGGGGAATCAGAGGCGGGCAAACAGAGGCGGGGAATTAGATATGGGGAATCAGAGGTGGGGAATCAGAGGTGGTGAATCAGAGATGGGGAATCACAGGCAGGGAATCAGAGGCAGGGAATGGAATGCGGGGAATCAGAGGCAGGGAATCAGAGCTGGGGAATCAGAGGCGGGGAATCAGATATGGGGAAACAGAGGCGGGGAATCAGAGGCGGGGAAACAGAGGCGGGGAATCAGACATGGGGAATCGGATGCAGGGAATCTGAGGTGGGGAATCAGAGCTGGGGAATCAGAGGCGGGCATCAGGGGCGGGGAATCAGTGGCAGGGTATCAGAGGCCGGGAATAAAAGGCGGGGAATCAGAGCTGTGGAATCAGAGGCCGGGAATCAGAGGCAGGGAAACAGAGGTGGGGAATCAGATATGGGGAATCAGAGGTGGGGAATTAGAGGTTGCGAATCAGAGGCAGGGAATCAGAGGCGGGGAATCAGAGGCGGGGAATCAGAGGCAGGGAATCGGATGTGCGGAATCAGAGATGGGGAATCAGAGGTGGGGATTCAGAGGTGGTGAATCAGAGAAGGGGAATCAGAGGCAGGGAATCAGACGCAGGGAATCAGCGGCGGGGAATCATAGCTGGCGAATTAGAGGAGGGGAATCAAAGTTGGGGAATCAGAGGCGGGGTATCATATATGGGGAAACAGAGGCGGGGAATCAGAGGCGGGGAAACAGAGGCGGGGAATCATAGGCGGGGAATCAGAGATGGAGAATCAGAGGCGGGGAATCAGAGGCAGGGAATCGGATGCCGGAAATCAGAGGCGGGAAATCAGAGCTGGGGAATCAGAGGCGGGGAATCAGAGTTGGGGAATCAGAGGCGGCAAAGCAGATATGGGGAAAATGAGGCGGGGAATCAGATATGGGGAATCAGAGGCGGGGAATCAGATATGGGGAATCAGAGGCTGGGAATCAGAGCGGGGGAAACAGAGGCGGGGAATAAGATATGGGGAATTAGAGGTGGGGAATCAGTGGTGGGGAATCAGTGGCAGGGAATCAGAGGCGGGGAATCAGAGGCGGGGATTCAGAGGCAGGGAATCAGACACGGGGAATCAGAGGTGGGGAATCAGAGATGGGGAATCAGAGTCGGGGAATCAGAGGCAGGGAATCGGATGTGCGGAATCAGAGATGGGGAATCAGAGGTGGGGAATCAGAGGCGGTGAATCAGAGATGGGGAATCAGAGGCGGGGAATCAGAGGCAGGAAATCAGACACGGGGATTCAGAGGCTGGGAATCAGACGGGGGGAATCAAAGGCGGGGAATCAGAGCTGGTGAATCAGAGGCAGGGAATCAGAGTTGGGGATTCAGAGGCGGGGAATCAGATATGGGGAAACAGAGGCGGGGAATCAGAGGCGGGCAAATAGAGGCGGGGAATTAGATATGGGGAATCAGAGGTGGGGAATCAGAGGTGGTGAATCAGAGATGGGGAATCACAGGCGGGGAATCAGAGGCAGGGAATAGAACGCGGGGAATCAGAGGCAGGGAATCAGAGCTGGGGAATCAGAGGCGGGGAATCAGATATGGGGAAACAGAGGCGGGAAATCAGAGGCGGGGAAACAGAGCAGGGAATCAGACGCGGGGAATCAGAGCCCGGGATTCAGAGCTGGGGAATCAGAGGCGGGGAATCAGAGTTGGGGAATCAGAGGCGGGGAATCAGATATGGGGAATCAGAGGCAGGGAATCAGAGGCGGGAAAACAGAGGCGGGGAATCAGATATGGGGAATCAGAGGTGGGGAATCAGGGGCAGGGAATCAGTGGCAGGGAATCAGACGCGGGGAATCAGAGGCGGGGAATCAGAGGCAGGGAATCAGACACGGGGAATCAGAGGCGGGGAATCAGAGATGGGGAATCAGAGGCGGGGAATCAGAGGCAGGGAATCGGATGCCGGGAATCAGAGGCGGGAAATCAGAGCTGGGGAATCAGAGGCGGGGAATCAGAGTTGGGGAATCAGAGGCGGCGAAGCAGAGGCGGGGAAACAGAGGCGGGGAATCAGATATGGGGAATCAGAAGTGGGGAATCAGGGGCAGGCAATCAGTGGCAGGGAATCAGAGGCGGGGAATCAGAGGCGGGGAATCAGAGGCAGGGAATCAGACACGGGGAATCAGAGGCGGGGAATCAGAGATGGGGAATCAGAGGCGGGGAATCAGAGGCAGGGAATCGGACGCCGGGAATCAGAGGCGGGGAATCAGAGCTGGGGAATCAGAGGCGGGGAATCAGAGTTGGGGAATCAGAGGCGGGGAATCAGATATGGGGAAATAGAGGCGGGGAATCAGAGGCGGGCAAACAGAGGCGGGGAATTAGATATGGGGAATCAGAGGTGGGGAATCAGAGGTGGTGAATCAGAGATGGGGAATCACAGGCGGGGAATCAGAGGCAGGGAATAGAACGCGGGGAATCAGAGGCAGGGAATCAGAGCTGGGGAATCAGAGGCGGGGAATCAGATATGGGGAAACAGAGGCGTGGAATCAGAGGCGGGGAAACAGAGCAGGGAATCAGACGAGGGGAATCAGAGCCCGGGATTCAGAGCTGGGGAATCAGAGGCGGGGAATCAGAGTTGGGGAATCAGAGGCGGGGAATCAGATATGGGGAATCAGAGGCAGGGAATCAGAGGCGGGAAAACAGAGGCGGGGAATCAGATATGGGGAATCAGAGGTGGGGAATCAGGGGCAGGGAATCAGTGGCAGGGAATCAGACGCGGGGAATCAGAGGCGGGGAATCAGAGGCAGGGAATCAGACACGGGGAATCAGAGGCGGGGAATCAGAGATGGGGAATCAGAGGCGGGGAATCAGAGGCAGGGAATCGGATGCCGGGAATCAGAGGCGGGAAATCAGAGCTGGGGAATCAGAGGCGGGGAAGCAGATATGGGGAAATAGAGGCGGGGAATCAGATATGGGGAATCAGAGGCAGGGAATCAGATATGGGGAATCAGAGGCTGGGAATAAGAGGGGGGGAAACAGAGGCGGGGAATAAGATATGGGGAATCAGAGGTGGGGAATCAGGGGCGGGGAATCAGTGGCAGGGAATCAGAGGCGGGGAATCAGAGGCGGGGAATCAGAGGCAGGGAATCAGACGGGGAATCAGATGTGGGGAATCAGAGATGGGGAATCAGAGGCGGGGAATCAGAGGCAGGGAATCAGACACGGGGAATCAGAGGCGGGGAATAAGAGCTGGTGAATCAGAGGTGGGGAATCAGAGTCGGGGAATCAGAGGCAGGGAATCGGATGTGCGGAATCAGAAATGGGGAATCAGAGGTGGGGAATCAGAGGCGGTGAATCAGAGATGGGGAATCAGACACGTGGAATCAGAGGCAGGAATTCAGACACGGGGATTCAGAGGCTGGGAATCAGACGGGGGGAATCAAAGGCGGGGAATCAGAGCTGGTGAATCAGAGGCAGGGAATCAGAGTTGGGGATTCAGAGGCGGGGAATCAGATATGGGGAAACAGAGGCGGGGAATCAGAGGCGGGCAAACAGAGGCGGGGAATTAGATATGGGGAATCAGAGGTGGGGAATCAGAGGTGGTGAATCAGAGATGGGGAATCACAGGCAGGGAATCAGAGGCAGGGAATGGAATGCGGGGAATCAGAGGCAGGGAATCAGAGCTGGGGAATCAGAGGCGGGGAATCAGATATGGGGAAACAGAGGCGGGGAATCAGAGGCGGGGAAACAGAGGCGGGGAATCAGACATGGGGAATCGGATGCAGGGAATCTGAGGTGGGGAATCAGAGCTGGGGAATCAGAGGCGGGCATCAGGGGCGGGGAATCAGTGGCAGGGTATCAGAGGCCGGGAATAAAAGGCGGGGAATCAGAGCTGTGGAATCAGAGGCCGGGAATCAGAGGCAGGGAAACAGAGGTGGGGAATCAGATATGGGGAATCAGAGGTGGGGAATTAGAGGTTGCGAATCAGAGGCAGGGAATCAGAGGCGGGGAATCAGAGGCGGGGAATCAGAGGCAGGGAATCGGATGTGCGGAATCAGAGATGGGGAATCAGAGGTGGGGATTCAGAGGTGGTGAATCAGAGAAGGGGAATCAGAGGCAGGGAATCAGACGCAGGGAATCAGCGGCGGGGAATCATAGCTGGCGAATTAGAGGAGGGGAATCAAAGTTGGGGAATCAGAGGCGGGGTATCATATATGGGGAAACAGAGGCGGGGAATCAGAGGCGGGGAAACAGAGGCGGGGAATCATAGGCGGGGAATCAGAGATGGAGAATCAGAGGCGGGGAATCAGAGGCAGGGAATCGGATGCCGGAAATCAGAGGCGGGAAATCAGAGCTGGGGAATCAGAGGCGGGGAATCAGAGTTGGGGAATCAGAGGCGGCAAAGCAGATATGGGGAAAATGAGGCGGGGAATCAGATATGGGGAATCAGAGGCGGGGAATCAGATATGGGGAATCAGAGGCTGGGAATCAGAGCGGGGGAAACAGAGGCGGGGAATAAGATATGGGGAATTAGAGGTGGGGAATCAGTGGTGGGGAATCAGTGGCAGGGAATCAGAGGCGGGGAATCAGAGGCGGGGATTCAGAGGCAGGGAATCAGACACGGGGAATCAGAGGTGGGGAATCAGAGATGGGGAATCAGAGTCGGGGAATCAGAGGCAGGGAATCGGATGTGCGGAATCAGAGATGGGGAATCAGAGGTGGGGAATCAGAGGCGGTGAATCAGAGATGGGGAATCAGAGGCGGGGAATCAGAGGCAGGAAATCAGACACGGGGATTCAGAGGCTGGGAATCAGACGGGGGGAATCAAAGGCGGGGAATCAGAGCTGGTGAATCAGAGGCAGGGAATCAGAGTTGGGGATTCAGAGGCGGGGAATCAGATATGGGGAAACAGAGGCGGGGAATCAGAGGCGGGCAAACAGAGGCGGGGAATTAGATATGGGGAATCAGAGGTGGGGAATCAGAGGTGGTGAATCAGAGATGGGGAATCACAGGCGGGGAATCAGAGGCAGGGAATAGAACGCGGGGAATCAGAGGCAGGGAATCAGAGCTGGGGAATCAGAGGCGGGGAATCAGATATGGGGAAACAGAGGCGGGAAATCAGAGGCGGGGAAACAGAGCAGGGAATCAGACGCGGGGAATCAGAGCCCGGGATTCAGAGCTGGGGAATCAGAGGCGGGGAATCAGAGTTGGGGAATCAGAGGCGGGGAATCAGATATGGGGAATCAGAGGCAGGGAATCAGAGGCGGGAAAACAGAGGCGGGGAATCAGATATGGGGAATCAGAGGTGGGGAATCAGGGGCAGGGAATCAGTGGCAGGGAATCAGACGCGGGGAATCAGAGGCGGGGAATCAGAGGCAGGGAATCAGACACGGGGAATCAGAGGCGGGGAATCAGAGATGGGGAATCAGAGGCGGGGAATCAGAGGCAGGGAATCGGATGCCGGGAATCAGAGGCGGGAAATCAGAGCTGGGGAATCAGAGGCGGGGAATCAGAGTTGGGGAATCAGAGGCGGCGAAGCAGATATGGGGAAATAGAGGCGGGGAATCAGATATGGGGAATCAGAGGCAGGGAATCAGATATGGGGAATCAGAGGCTGGGAATCAGAGGGGGGGAAACAGAGGCGGGGAATAAGATATGGGGAATCAGAGGTGGGGAATCAGGGGCGGGGAATCAGATATGGGGAATCAGAGGTGGGGAATCAGGGGCGGGGAATCAGTGGCAGGGAATCAGAGGCCGGGAATAAAAGGCGGGGAATCAGAGCTGTGGAATCAGAGGCCGGGAATCAGAGGCGGGGAAACAGAGGCGGGGAATCAGATATGGGGAATCAGAGGTGGGGAATTAGAGGTTGCGAATCAGAGGCAGGGAATCAGAGGCGGGGAATCAGAGACGGGGAATCAGAGGCAGGGAATCGGATGTGCGGAATCAGAGATGGGGAATCAGAGGTGGGGATTCAGAGCTGGTGAATCAGAGAAGGGGAATCAGAGGCGGGGAAACAGAGGCGGGGAATCAGACATGGGGAATCGGATGCAGGGAATCAGAGGTGGGGAATCAGAGCTGGGGAATCAGAGGCGGGGAATCAGAGTTGGGGCATCAGAGGTGGGGAATTAGATATGGGGAAACAGAGGCGGGGAATCAGAGGCGGGGAAACAGAGGCTGGGAATCAGATATGGGGAATCAGAGGTGGGGAATCAGAGGCAGGGAATCAGATGTGCGGAATCAGAGATGGGGAATCAGAGGCAGGGAATCATAATCAGAAGCGGGGAATCAGATGCCGGGAATCAGAGGCCGGGAATCAAATGCTGGGAATAAGAGGCCGGGAATCAGAGGTGGGGAATCAGAGTCCGGGAATCAGAGATGGGGATTCAGAGGCGGGGAATGAGATATGGAGAATCAGAGGCGGGGAATCAGAGGCGGGGAAACAGAGGTGGGGAATCAGATATGGGGAATCAGAGGTGGCGAATCAAAGGCGGTGAATCAGAGATGGGGAATCAGAGGCGGGGAATCAGAGGCAGGGAATCAGATGCGGGGAATCAGAGGCGGGGAATCAGAGATGGCGAATCAGAGGCGGGGAATCAGAGGTGGGCAATCAGAGCCGGGGAATCAGATATGGGGAATCAGAAGCGGGGAATCAGAGGCTGGGAAACAGAGGCGGGGAATCAGATATGGGGAATCAGAGGTGGGGAATCAGAGGTTGTAAATCAGAGATGGGGAATCAAGGCGGGGAATCAGAGGCAGGGAATCAGACGCGGGGAATCAGAGGCGGGGATTCAGAGCTGGGGAATCAGAGGCGGGGAATCAGAGTTGGGGAATCAGAGGCAGGGAATCAGATATGGGGAATCAGAGGCGGGGAATCAGAGGCGGGGAAACAGAGGCGGGGAATCAGATATGGGGAATCAGAAGTGGGGAATCAGGGGCAGGCAATCAGTGGCAGGGAATCAGAGGCGGGGAATCAGAGGCGGGGAATCAGAGGCAGGGAATCAGACACGGGGAATCAGAGGCGGGGAATCAGAGATGGGGAATCAGAGGCGGGGAATCAGAGGCAGGGAATCGGACGCCGGGAATCAGAGGCGGGGAATCAGAGCTGGGGAATCAGAGGCGGGGAATCAGAGTTGGGGAATCAGAGGCGGGGAATCAGATATGGGGAAATAGAGGCGGGGAATCAGAGGCGGGCAAACAGAGGCGGGGAATTAGATATGGGGAATCAGAGGTGGGGAATCAGAGGTGGTGAATCAGAGATGGGGAATCACAGGCGGGGAATCAGAGGCAGGGAATAGAACGCGGGGAATCAGAGGCAGGGAATCAGAGCTGGGGAATCAGAGGCGGGGAATCAGATATGGGGAAACAGAGGCGGGGAATCAGAGGCGGGGAAACAGAGCAGGGAATCAGACGCGGGGAATCAGAGCCCGGGATTCAGAGCTGGGGAATCATAGGCGGGGAATCAGAGTTGGGGAATCAGAGGCGGGGAATCAGATATGGGGAATCAGAGGCAGGGAATCAGAGGCGGGAAAACAGAGGCGGGGAATCAGATATGGGGAATCAGAGGTGGGGAATCAGGGGCAGGGAATCAGTGGCAGGGAATCAGACGCGGGGAATCAGAGGCGGGGAATCAGAGGCAGGGAATCAGACACGGGGAATCAGAGGCGGGGAATCAGAGATGGGGAATCAGAGGCGGGGAATCAGAGGCAGGGAATCGGATGCCGGGAATCAGAGGCGGGAAATCAGAGCTGGGGAATCAGAGGCGGGGAAGCAGATATGGGGAAATAGAGGCGGGGAATCAGATATGGGGAATCAGAGGCAGGGAATCAGATATGGGGAATCAGAGGCTGGGAATCAGAGGGGGGGAAACAGAGGCGGGGAATAAGATATGGGGAATCAGAGGTGGGGAATCAGGGGCGGGGAATCAGTGGCAGGGAATCAGAGGCGGGGAATCAGAGGCGGGGAATCAGTGGCAGGGAATCAGATGCGGGGAATCAGAGGCGGGGAATCAGAGGCAGGGAATCAGACACGGGGAATCAGAGGCGGGGAATCAGAGATGGGGAATCAGAGGCGGGGAATCAGAGGCAGGGAATCGGATGCCGGGAATCAGAGGCGGGAAATCAGAGCTGGGGAATCAGAGGCGGGGAATCAGAGTTGGGGAATCAGAGGCGGCGAAGCAGATATGGGGAAATAGAGGCGGGGAATCAGATATGGGGAATCAGAGGCAGGGAATCAGATATGGGGAATCAGAGGCTGGGAATCAGAGGGGGGGAAACAGAGGCGGGGAATAAGATATGGGGAATCAGAGGTGGGGAATCAGGGGCGGGGAATCAGTGGCAGGGAATCAGAGGCGGGGAATCAGAGGCGGGGAATCAGAGGCAGGGAATCAGACGGGGAATCAGAGGTGGGGAATCAGAGATGGGGAATCAGAGGCGGGGAATCAGAGGCAGGGAATCAGACACGGGGAATCAGAGGCTGGGAATAAGAGCTGGGGAATCAGAGGTGGGGAATCAGAGTCGGGGAATCAGAGGCAGGGAATCGGATGTGCGGAATCAGAAATGGGGAATCAGAGGTGGGGAATCAGATGCGGTGAATCAGAGATGGGGAATCAGAGACGTGGAATCAGAGGCAGGAATTCAGACACGGGGATTCAGAGGCTGGGAATCAGACGGGGGGAATCAAAGGCGGGGAATCAGAGCTGGTGAATCAGAGGCGGGGAATCAGAGGCGGGCAAACAGAGGCGGGGAATTAGATATGGGGAATCAGAGGTGGGGAATCAGAGGTGGTGAATCAGAGATGGGGAATCACAGGCAGGGAATCAGAGGCAGGGAATGGAATGCGGGGAATCAGAGGCAGGGAATCAGAGCTGGGGAATCAGAGGCGGGGAATCAGATATGGGGAAACAGAGGCGGGGAATCAGAGGCGGGGAAACAGAGGCGGGGAATCAGACATGGGGAATCGGATGCAGGGAATCAGAGGTGGGGAATCAGAGCTGGGGAAACAGAGGCGGGGAATCAGATATGGGGAATCAGAGGTGGGGAATCAGGGGCGGGGAATCAGTGGCAGGGAATCAGAGGCCGGGAATAAAAGGCGGGGAATCAGAGCTGTGGAATCAGAGGCCGGGAATCAGAGGCGGGGAAACAGAGGCGGGGAATCAGATATGGGGAATCAGAGGTGGGGAATTAGAGGTTGCGAATCAGAGGCAGGGAATCAGAGGCGGGGAATCAGAGGCGGGGAATCAGAGGCAGGGAATCGGATGTGCGGAATCAGAGATGGGGAATCAGAGGTGGGGATTCAGAGCTGGTGAATCAGAGAAGGGGAATCAGAGGCAGGGAATCAGACGCAGGGAATCAGAGGCGGGGAATCATAGCTGGCGAATTAGAGGAGGGGAATCAAAGTTGGGGAATCAGAGGCGGGGAATCAGATATGGGGAAACAGAGGCGGGGAATCAGAGGCGGGGAAACAGAGGCGGGGAATCATAGGCGGGGAATCAGAGATGGGGAATCAGAGGCGGGGAATCAGAGGCAGGGAATCGGATGCCGGAAATCAGAGGCGGGAAATCAGAGCTGGGGAATCAGAGGCGGGGAATCAGAGTTGGGGAATCAGAGGCGGCAAAGCAGATATGGGGAAAATGAGGCGGGGAATCAGATATGGGGAATCAGAGGCGGGGAATCAGATATGGGGAATCAGAGGCTGGGAATCAGAGCGGGGGAAACAGAGGCGGGGAATAAGATATGGGGAATTAGAGGTGTGGAATCAGTGGTGGGGAATCAGTGGCAGGGAATCAGAGGCGGGGAATCAGTGGCGGGGATTCAGAGGCAGGGAATCAGACACGGGGAATCAGAGGTGGGGAATCAGAGATGGGGAATCAGAGGCGGGGAATCAGAGGCAGGGAATCAAACGCGGGGAATCAGAGGCGGGGAATCAGAGCTGGGGAATCAGAGGTGGGGAATCAGAGTCGGGGAATCAGAGGCAGGGAATCGGATGTGCGGAATCAGAGATGGGGAATCAGAGGTGGAGAATCAGAGGCGGTGAATCAGAGATGGGGAATCAGAGGCGGGGAATCAGAGGCAGGAAATCAGACACGGGGATTCAGAGGCTGGGAATCAGACGGGGGGAATCAAAGGCGGGGAATCAGAGCTGGTGAATCAGAGGCAGGGAATCAGAGTTGGGGATTCAGAGGCGGGGAATCAGATATGGGGAAACAGAGGCGGGGAATCAGAGGCGGGCAAACAGAGGCTGGGAATTAGATATGGGGAATCAGAGGTGGGGAATCAGAGGTGGTGAATCAGAGATGGGGAATCACAGGCGGGGAATCAGAGGCAGGGAATAGAACGCGGGGAATCAGAGGCAGGGAATCAGAGCTGGGGAATCAGAGGCGGGGAATCAGATATGGGGAAACAGAGGCGGGGAATCAGAGGCGGGGAAAAAGAGCAGGGAATCAGACGCGGGGAATCAGAGCCCGGGATTCAGAGCTGGGGAATCAGAGGCGGGGAATCAGAGTTGGGGAATCAGAGGCGGGGAATCAGATATGGGGAATCAGAGGCAGGGAATCAGAGGCGGGAAAACAGAGGCGGGGAATCAGATATGGGGAATCAGAGGTGGGGAATCAGGGGCAGGGAATCAGTGGCAGGGAATCAGACGTGGGGAATCAGAGGCGGGGAATCAGAGGCAGGGAATCAGACACGGGGAATCAGAGGCGGGGAATCAGAGATGGGGAATCAGAGGCGGGGAATCAGAGGCAGGGAATCGGATGCCGGGTATCAGAGGCGGGAAATCAGAGCTGGGGAATCAGAGGCGGGGAATCAGAGTTGGGGAATCAGAGGCGGCGAAGCAGATATGGGGAAATAGAGGCGGGGAATCAGATATGGGGAATCAGAGGCAGGGAATCAGATATGGGGAATCAGAGGCTGTGAATCAGAGGGGGGGAAACAGAGGCGGGGAATAAGATATGGGGAATCAGAGGTGGGGAATCAGGGGCGGGGAATCAGTGGCAGGGAATCAGAGGCGGGGAATCAGAGGCGGGGAATCAGAGGCAGGGAATCAGACACGGGGAATCAGAGGTGGGGAATCAGAGATGGGGAATCAGAGGCGGGGAATCAGAGGCAGGGAATCAGACACGGGGAATCAGAGGCGGGGAATAAGAGCTGGGGAATCAGAGTTGGGGAATCAGAGTCGGGGAATCAGAGGCAGGGAATCGGATGTGCGGAATCAGAAATGGGGATTCAGAGGTGGGGAATCAGAGGCGGTGAATCAGAGATGGGGAATCAGAGGCGTGGAATCAGAGGCAGGAATTCAGACACGGGGATTCAGAGGCTGGGAATCAGACGGGGGGAATCAAAGGCGGGGAATCAGAGCTGGTGAATCAGAGGCAGGGAATCAGAGTTGGGGATTCAGAGGCGGGGAATCAGATATGGGGAAACAGAGGCGGGGAATCAGAGGCGGGCAAACAGAGGCGGGGAATTAGATATGGGGAATCAGAGGTGGGGAATCAGAGGTGGTGAATCAGAGATGGGGAATCACAGGCGGGGAATCAGAGGCAGGGAATGGAATGAGGGGAATCAGAGGCAGGGAATCAGAGCTGGGGAATCAGAGGCGGGGAATCAGATATGGGGAAACAGAGGCGGGGAATCAGAGGCGGGGAAACAGAGGCGGGGAATCAGACATGGGGAATCGGATGCAGGGAATCAGAGGTGGGGAATCAGAGCTGGGGAATCAGAGGCGGGGAATCAGAGTTGGGGCATCAGAGGTGGGGAATTAGATATGGGGAAACAGAGGCGGGGAATCAGAGGCGGGGAAACAGAGGCTGGGAATCAGATATGGGGAATCAGAGGTGGGGAATCAGAGGCAGGGAATAAGATGTGCGGAATCAGAGATGGGGAATCAGAGGCAGGGAATCATAATCAGAAGCGGGGAATCAGATGCCGGGAATCAGAGGCCGGGAATCAAATGCTGGGAATAAGAGGCCGGGAATCAGAGGTGGGGAATCAGAGTCCGGGAATCAGAGATGGGGATTCAGAGGCGGGGAATGAGATATGGAGAATCAGAGGCGGGGAATCAGAGGCGGGGAAACAGAGGTGGGGAATCAGATATGGGGAATCAGAGGTGGCGAATCAAAGGCGGTGAATCAGAGATGGGGAATCAGAGGCGGGGAATCAGAGGCAGGGAATCAGATGCGGGGAATCAGAGGCGGGGAATCAGAGCTGGCGAATCAGAGGCGGGGAATCAGAGGTGGGCAATCAGAGCCGGGGAATCAGATATGGGGAATCAGAAGCGGGGAATCAGAGGCTGGGAAACAGAGGCGGGGAATCAGATATGGGGAATCAGAGGTGGGGAATCAGAGGTTGTAAATCAGAGATGGGGAATCAAGGCGGGGAATCAGAGGCAGGGAATCAGACGCGGGGAATCAGAGGCGGGGATTCAGAGCTGGGGAATCAGAGGCGGGGAATCAGAGTTGGGGAATCAGAGGCAGGGAATCAGATATGGGGAATCAGAGGCGGGGAATCAGAGGCGGGGAAACAGAGGCGGGGAATCAGATATGGGGAATCAGAAGTGGGGAATCAGGGGCAGGCAATCAGTGGCAGGGAATCAGAGGCGGGGAATCAGAGGCGGGGAATCAGAGGCAGGGAATCAGACACGGGGAATCAGAGGCGGGGAATCAGAGATGGGGAATCAGAGGCGGGGAATCAGAGGCAGGGAATCGGACGCCGGGAATCAGAGGCGGGGAATCAGAGCTGGGGAATCAGAGGCGGGGAATCAGAGTTGGGGAATCAGAGGCGGGGAATCAGATATGGGGAAATAGAGGCGGGGAATCAGATATGGGGAATGAGAGGTGTGGAATCAGAGGTTGGGAATCAGAGGCAGGGAATCAGAGGCGGGGAAACAGAGGCGGGGAATCAGATATGGGGAATCAGAGGTGGCGAATCAAAGGCGGTGAAACAGAGATGGGGAATCAGGGCAGGGAATCAGAGGCAGGGAATCAGAGCTGGGGAAACAGAGGCGGGGAATCAGATATGGGGAATCAGAGGTGGGGTATCAGGGGCGGGGAATCAGTGGCAGGGAATCAGAGCTGGGGAATCAGAGGTGGGGAATCAGAGCTGGGGAAACAGAGGCGGGGAATCAGATATGGGGAATCAGAGGTGGGGAATCAGGGGCGGGGAATCAGTGGCAGGGAATCAGAGGCCGGGAATAAAAGGCGGTGAATCAGAGCTGTGGAATCAGAGGCCGGGAATCAGAGGCAGGGAAACAGAGGCGGGGAATCAGATATGGGGAATCAGAGGTGGGGAATTAGAGGTTGCGAATCAGAGGCAGGGAATCAGAGGCGGGGAATCAGAGGCGGGGAATCAGAGGCAGGGAATCGGATGTGCGGAATCAGAGATGGGGAATCAGAGGTGGGGATTCAGAGGTGGTGAATCAGAGAAGGGGAATCAGAGGCAGGGAATCAGACGCAGGGAATCAGAGGCGGGGAATCAGATATGGGGAAACAGAGGCGGGGAATCAGAGGCGGGGAAACAGAGGCGGGGAATCATAGGCGGGGAATCAGAGATGGGGAATCAGAGGCGGGGTATCAGAGGCAGGGAATCGGATGCCGGAAATCAGAGGCGGGAAATCAGAGCTGGGGAATCAGAGGCGGGGAATCAGAGTTGGGGAATCAGAGGCGGCAAAGCAGATATGGGGAAAATGAGGCGGGGAATCAGATATGGGGAATCAGAGGCGGGGAATCAGATATGGGGAATCAGAGGCTGGGAATCAGAGCGGGGGAAACAGAGGCGGGGAATAAGATATGGGGAATTAGAGGTGGGGAATCAGTGGTGGGGAATCAGTGGCAGTGAATCAGAGGCGGGGAATCAGAGGCGGGGATTCAGAGGCAGGGAATCAGACACGGGGAATCAGAGGTGGGGAATCAGAGATGGGGAATCAGAGGCGTGGAATCAGAGGCAGGGAATCAGACGCGGGGAATCAGAGGCGGGGAATCAGAGCTGGGGAATCAGAGGTGGGGAATCAGAGTCGGGGAATCAGAGGCAGGGAATCGGATGTGCGGAATCAGAGATGGGGAATCAGAGGTGGGGAATCAGAGGCGGTGAATCAGAGATGGGGAATCAGAGGTGGGGAATCAGAGGCAGGAAATCAGACACAGGGATTCAGAGGCTGGGAATCAGACGGGGGGAATCAAAGGCGGGGAATCAGAGCTGGTGAATCAGAGGCAGGGAATCAGAGTTGGGGATTCAGAGGCGGGGAATCAGATATGTGGAAACAGAGGCGGGGAATCAGAGGCGGGCAAACAGAGGCGGGGAATTAGATATGGGGAATCAGAGGTGGGGAATCAGAGGTGGTGAATCAGAGATGGGGAATCACAGGCGGGGAATCAGAGGCAGGGAATAGAACGCGGGGAATCAGAGGCAGGGAATCAGAGCTGGGGAATCAGAGGCGGGGAATCAGATATGGGGAAACAGAGGCGGGGAATCAGAGGCGGGGAAACAGAGGCAGGGAATCAGACATGGGGAATCGGATGCGGGGAATCAGAGGTGGGGAATCAGAGCTGGGGAATCAGAGGCGGGGAATCAGAGTTGGGGCATCAGAGGTGGGGAATTAGATATGGGGAAACAGAGGCGGGGAATCAGAGGCGGGGAAACAGAGGCGGGGAATCAGATATGGGGAATCAGAGGTGGGGAATCAGAGGCAGGGAATCAGATGTGCGGAATCAGAGATGGGGAATCAGAGGCAGGGAATCAGAATCAGAAGCGGGGAATTAGAGGCCGGGAATCAGAGGCCGGGAATCAGATGCTGGGAATAAGAGGCCGGGAATCAGAGGTGGGGAATCAGAGTCCGGGAATCATAGATGGGGATTCAGAGGCGGGGAATGAGATATGGAGAATCAGAGGCGGGGAATCAGAGGCGGGGAAACAGAGGTGGGGAATCAGATATGGGGAATCAGAGGTGGCGAATCAAAGGCGGTGAATCAGAGATGGGGAAACAGAGGCGGGGAATCAGACACGGGGATTCAGAGGTGGGGAATCAGAGATGGGGAATCAGAGGCGGGGAATCAGAGGCAGGGAATCAGACGCGGGGAATCAGAGGCGGGGAATCAGAGCTGGGGAATCAGAGGTGGGGAATCAGAGTCGGGGAATCAGAGGCAGGGAATCGGATGTGCGGAATCAGAGATGGGGAATCAGAGGCGGTGAATCAGAGATGGGGAATCAGAGGCGGGGAATCAGAGGCAGGAAATCAGACACGGGGATTCAGAGGCTGGGAATCAGACGGGGGGAATCAAAGGCGGGGAAACAGAGCTGGTGAATCAGGGGCAGGGAATCAGAGTTGGGGATTCAGAGGCGGGGAATCAGACATGGGGAAACAGAGGCGGGGAATCAGAGGCGGGCAAACAGAGGCGGGGAATTAGATATGGGGAATCAGAGGTGGGGAATCAGAAGTGGTGAATCAGAGATGGGGAATCACTTGCGGGGAATCAGAGGCAGGGAATAGAACGCGGGGAATCAGAGGCAGGGAATCAGAGCTGGGGAATCAGAGGCGGGGAATCAGAGGCGGGGAAACAGAGGCGGGGAATCAGACATGGGGAATCGGATGCGAAGAATCAGAGGTGGGGAATCAGAGCTGGGGAATCAGAGGCGGGGAATCAGAGTTGGGGCATCAGAGGTGGGGAATTAGATATGGGGAAACAGAGGCGGGGTATTAGAGGCCGGGAATCAGAGGCCGGGAATCAGATGCTGGGGAATCAGAGTCCGGGAATCAGAGATGGGGATTTTGAGGCGGGGAATGAGATATGGAGAATCAGAGGCGGGGAATCAGAGGCGGGGAAACAGAGGTGGGGAATCAGATATGGGGAATCAGAGGTGGCGAATCAAAGGCGGTGAATCAGAGATGGGGAAACAGAGGCGGGGAATCAGAGGCGGGTAAACAGAGGTGGGGAATCACATATGGGGAATCAGAGGCGGGGAAACAGAGGCAGGGAATCCGATATGGGGAATCAGAGGCGGGGAATCAGAGGTGGGGAATCATAGGCAGGGAATCAGATGTGCGGAATCAGAGATGGTGAATCAGAGGCCGGGAATCAGAGTTGGTGAATCAGAGATGGGGAATCAGAGGCGGTGAATCACAGGTGCGCAATCAGAGGCGGGGAATCAGATATGGGGAATCAGAGGCGGGGAATCAGAGGCGGGGAAACAGAGGTGGGAAATCAGATATGGGGAATCAGAGGTGGGGCATCAGAGGTTGTGAATCACAGATGGGGAATCAGAGGCGGGGAATCAGAGGCAGGGAATCAGACGCGGGGAATCAGAGCCGGGGATTCAGAGCTGGGGAATCAGAGGCGGGGAATCAGAGTTGGGGAATCAGAGGAGGGGAATCAGATATGGGGAAACAGAGGCCGGGAATCAGAGGCAGGGAAACAGAGGCGGGGAATCAGATATGGTGAATCAGAGCTGGGGAATTAGAGGTTGCGAATCAAAGGCGGTGAATCAGAGATGGGGAAACAGAGGCGGGGAATCAGACACGGGGATTCAGAGGTGGGGAATCAGAGATGGGGAATCAGAGGCGGGGAATCAGAGGCAGGGAATCAGACGCGGGGAATCAGAGGCGGGGAATCAGAGCTGGGGAATCAGAGGTGGGGAATCAGAGTCGGGGAATCAGAGGCAGGGAATCGGATGTGCGGAATCAGAGATGGGGAATCAGAGGCGGTGAATCAGAGATGGGGAATCAGAGGCGGGGAATCAGAGGCAGGAAATCAGACACGGGGATTCAGAGGCTGGGAATCAGACGGGGGGAATCAAAGGCGGGGAATCAGAGCTGGTGAATCAGGGGCAGGGAATCAGAGTTGGGGATTCAGAGGCGGGGAATCAGACATGGGGAAACAGAGGCGGGGAATCAGAGGCGGGCAAACAGAGGCGGGGAATTAGATATGGGGAATCAGAGGTGGGGAATCAGAAGTGGTGAATCAGAGATGGGGAATCACTGGCGGGGAATCAGAGGCAGGGAATAGAACGCGGGGAATCAGAGGCAGGGAATCAGAGCTGGGGAATCAGAGGCGGGGAATCAGAGGCGGGGAAACAGAGGCGGGGAATCAGACATGGGGAATCGGATGCGAAGAATCAGAGGTGGGGAATCAGAGCTGGGGAATCAGAGGCGGGGAATCAGAGTTGGGGCATCAGAGGTGGGGAATTAGATATGGGGAAACAGAGGCGGGGTATTAGAGGCCGGGAATCAGAGGCCGGGAATCAGATGCTGGGGAATCAGAGTCCGGGAATCAGAGATGGGGATTCAGAGGCGGGGAATGAGATATGGAGAATCAGAGGCGGGGAATCAGAGGCGGGGAAACAGAGGTGGGGAATCAGATATGGGGAATCAGAGGTGGCGAATCAAAGGCGGTGAATCAGAGATGGGGAAACAGAGGCGGGGAATCAGAGGCGGGTAAACAGAGGTGGGGAATCACATATGGGGAATCAGAGGCGGGGAAACAGAGGCAGGGAATCCGATATGGGGAATCAGAGGCGGGGAATCAGAGGTGGGGAATCATAGGCAGGGAATCAGATGTGCGGAATCAGAGATGGTGAATCAGAGGCCGGGAATCAGAGTTGGTGAATCAGAGATGGGGAATCAGAGGCGGTGAATCACAGGTGCGCAATCAGAGGCGGGGAATCAGATATGGGGAATCAGAGGCGGGGAATCAGAGGCGGGGAAACAGAGGTGGGAAATCAGATATGGGGAATCAGTGGTGGGGCATCAGAGGTTGTGAATCACAGATGGGGAATCAGAGGCGGGGAATCAGAGGCAGGGAATCAGACGCGGGGAATCAGAGCCGGGGATTCAGAGCTGGGGATTCAGAGGCGGGGAATCAGAGTTGGGGAATCAGAGGAGGGGAATCAGATATGGGGAAACAGAGGCCGGGAATCAGAGGCAGGGAAACAGAGGCGGGGAATCAGATATGGTGAATCAGAGCTGGGGAATTAGAGGTTGCGAATCAGAGGCGGGGAATCAGAGGCGGGGTATCAGAGGCAGGGAATCGGATGTGCGGAATCAGAGATGGGGAATCAGAGGTGGGGATTCAGAGGTGGTGAATCAGAGAAGGGGAATCAGAGGCTGGGAATCAGAGGCAGGGAATCAGACGCAGGGAATCAGAGGCGGGGAATCATAGCTGGCGAATTAGAGGAGGGGAATCAGAGTTGGGGAATCAGAGGCGGGGAATCAGATATGGGGAAACAGAGGCGGGGAATCAGAGGCGGGGAAACAGAGGCGGGGAATCAGATATGGGGAATCAGAGGTGGGGAATCAGGGGCAGGGAATCAGTGGCAGGGAATCAGACGCGGGGAATCAGAGGCGGGGAATCAGAGGCAGGTAATCAGACACGGGGAATCAGAGGCGGGGAATCAGAGATGGGGAATCAGAGGCGGGGAATCAGAGGCAGGGAATCGGATGCCGGAAATCAGAGGCGGGAAATCAGAGCTGGGGAATCAGAGGCGGGGAATCAGAGTTGGGGAATCAGAGGCGGCGAATAAGATATGGGGAAATAGAGGCGGGGAATCAGATATGGGGAATCAGAGGCGGGGAATCAGATATGGGGAATCAGAGGCTGGGATTCAGAGGGGGGGAAACAGAGGCGGGGAATAAGATATGGGGAATCAGAGGTGGGGAATCAGGGGCGGGGAATCAGTGGCAGGGAATCAGAGGCGGGGAATCAGAGGCGGGGATTCAGAGGCAGGGAATCAGACACGGGGAATCAGAGGTGGGGAATCAGAGATGGGGAATCAGAGGCGGGGAAACAGAGGCGGGGAATCAGATATGGGGAATCAGAGGTGGGGAATCAGAGGCAGGGAATCAGATGTGCAGAATCAGAGATGGGGAATCAGAGGCAGAGAATCAGAATCAGAAGCGGGGAATTAGAGGCCGGGAATCAGAGGCCGGGAATCAGATGCTGGGAATAAGAGGCCGGGAATCAGAGGTGGGGAATCAGAGTCCGGGAATCAGAGATGGGGATTCAGAGGCGGGGAATGAGATATGGAGAATCAGAGGCGGGGAATCAGGGGCGGGGAAACAGAGGTGGGGAATCAGATATGGGGAATCAGAGGTGGCGAATCAAAGGCGGTGAATCAGAGATGGGGAAACAGAGGCGGGGAATCAGACACGGGGATTCAGAGGTGGGGAATCAGAGATGGGGAATCAGAGGCGGGGAATCAGAGGCAGGAAATCAGACACGGGGATTCAGAGGCTGGGAATCAGACGGGGGGAATCAAAGGCGGGGAAACAGAGCTGGTGAATCAGGGGCAGGGAATCAGAGTTGGGGATTCAGAGGCGGGGAATCAGACATGGGGAAACAGAGGCGGGGAATCAGAGGCGGGCAAACAGAGGCGGGGAATTAGATATGGGGAATCAGAGGTGGGGAATCAGAAGTGGTGAATCAGAGATGGGGAATCACTTGCGGGGAATCAGAGGCAGGGAATAGAACGCGGGGAATCAGAGGCAGGGAATCAGAGCTGGGGAATCAGAGGCGGGGAATCAGAGGCGGGGAAACAGAGGCGGGGAATCAGACATGGGGAATCGGATGCGAAGAATCAGAGGTGGGGAATCAGAGCTGGGGAATCAGAGGCGGGGAATCAGAGTTGGGGCATCAGAGGTGGGGAATTAGATATGGGGAAACAGAGGCGGGGTATTAGAGGCCGGGAATCAGAGGCCGGGAATCAGATGCTGGGGAATCAGAGTCCGGGAATCAGAGATGGGGATTTTGAGGCGGGGAATGAGATATGGAGAATCAGAGGCGGGGAATCAGAGGCGGGGAAACAGAGGTGGGGAATCAGATATGGGGAATCAGAGGTGGCGAATCAAAGGCGGTGAATCAGAGATGGGGAAACAGAGGCGGGGAATCAGAGGCGGGTAAACAGAGGTGGGGAATCACATATGGGGAATCAGAGGCGGGGAAACAGAGGCAGGGAATCCGATATGGGGAATCAGAGGCGGGGAATCAGAGGTGGGGAATCATAGGCAGGGAATCAGATGTGCGGAATCAGAGATGGGGAATCAGAGGCCGGGAATCAGAGTTGGTGAATCAGAGATGGGGAATCAGAGGCGGTGAATCACAGGTGCGCAATCAGAGGCGGGGAATCAGATATGGGGAATCAGAGGCGGGGAATCAGAGGCGGGGAAACAGAGGTGGGAAATCAGATATGGGGAATCAGAGGTGGGGCATCAGAGGTTGTGAATCACAGATGGGGAATCAGAGGCGGGGAATCAGAGGCAGGGAATCAGACGCGGGGAATCAGAGCCGGGGATTCAGAGCTGGGGAATCAGAGGCGGGGAATCAGAGTTGGGGAATCAGATATGGGGAAACAGAGGCCGGGAATCAGAGGCAGGGAAACAGAGGCGGGGAATCAGATATGGTGAATCAGAGCTGGGGAATTAGAGGTTGCGAATCAAAGGCGGTGAATCAGAGATGGGGAAACAGAGGCGGGGAATCAGACACGGGGATTCAGAGGTGGGGAATCAGAGATGGGGAATCAGAGGCGGGGAATCAGAGGCAGGGAATCAGACGCGGGGAATCAGAGGCGGGGAATCAGAGCTGGGGAATCAGAGGTGGGGAATCAGAGTCGGGGAATCAGAGGCAGGGAATCGGATGTGCGGAATCAGAGATGGGGAATCAGAGGCGGTGAATCAGAGATGGGGAATCAGAGGCGGGGAATCAGAGGCAGGAAATCAGACACGGGGATTCAGAGGCTGGGAATCAGACGGGGGGAATCAAAGGCGGGGAATCAGAGCTGGTGAATCAGGGGCAGGGAATCAGAGTTGGGGATTCAGAGGCGGGGAATCAGACATGGGGAAACAGAGGCGGGGAATCAGAGGCGGGCAAACAGAGGCGGGGAATTAGATATGGGGAATCAGAGGTGGGGAATCAGAAGTGGTGAATCAGAGATGGGGAATCACTGGCGGGGAATCAGAGGCAGGGAATAGAACGCGGGGAATCAGAGGCAGGGAATCAGAGCTGGGGAATCAGAGGCGGGGAATCAGAGGCGGGGAAACAGAGGCGGGGAATCAGACATGGGGAATCGGATGCGAAGAATCAGAGGTGGGGAATCAGAGCTGGGGAATCAGAGGCGGGGAATCAGAGTTGGGGCATCAGAGGTGGGGAATTAGATATGGGGAAACAGAGGCGGGGTATTAGAGGCCGGGAATCAGAGGCCGGGAATCAGATGCTGGGGAATCAGAGTCCGGGAATCAGAGATGGGGATTCAGAGGCGGGGAATGAGATATGGAGAATCAGAGGCGGGGAATCAGAGGCGGGGAAACAGAGGTGGGGAATCAGATATGGGGAATCAGAGGTGGCGAATCAAAGGCGGTGAATCAGAGATGGGGAAACAGAGGCGGGGAATCAGAGGCGGGTAAACAGAGGTGGGGAATCACATATGGGGAATCAGAGGCGGGGAAACAGAGGCAGGGAATCCGATATGGGGAATCAGAGGCGGGGAATCAGAGGTGGGGAATCATAGGCAGGGAATCAGATGTGCGGAATCAGAGATGGTGAATCAGAGGCCGGGAATCAGAGTTGGTGAATCAGAGATGGGGAATCAGAGGCGGTGAATCACAGGTGCGCAATCAGAGGCGGGGAATCAGATATGGGGAATCAGAGGCGGGGAATCAGAGGCGGGGAAACAGAGGTGGGAAATCAGATATGGGGAATCAGTGGTGGGGCATCAGAGGTTGTGAATCACAGATGGGGAATCAGAGGCGGGGAATCAGAGGCAGGGAATCAGACGCGGGGAATCAGAGCCGGGGATTCAGAGCTGGGGATTCAGAGGCGGGGAATCAGAGTTGGGGAATCAGAGGAGGGGAATCAGATATGGGGAAACAGAGGCCGGGAATCAGAGGCAGGGAAACAGAGGCGGGGAATCAGATATGGTGAATCAGAGCTGGGGAATTAGAGGTTGCGAATCAGAGGCGGGGAATCAGAGGCGGGGTATCAGAGGCAGGGAATCGGATGTGCGGAATCAGAGATGGGGAATCAGAGGTGGGGATTCAGAGGTGGTGAATCAGAGAAGGGGAATCAGAGGCTGGGAATCAGAGGCAGGGAATCAGACGCAGGGAATCAGAGGCGGGGAATCATAGCTGGCGAATTAGAGGAGGGGAATCAGAGTTGGGGAATCAGAGGCGGGGAATCAGATATGGGGAAACAGAGGCGGGGAATCAGAGGCGGGGAAACAGAGGCGGGGAATCAGATATGGGGAATCAGAGGTGGGGAATCAGGGGCAGGGAATCAGTGGCAGGGAATCAGACGCGGGGAATCAGAGGCGGGGAATCAGAGGCAGGTAATCAGACACGGGGAATCAGAGGCGGGGAATCAGAGATGGGGAATCAGAGGCGGGGAATCAGAGGCAGGGAATCGGATGCCGGAAATCAGAGGCGGGAAATCAGAGCTGGGGAATCAGAGGCGGGGAATCAGAGTTGGGGAATCAGAGGCGGCGAATAAGATATGGGGAAATAGAGGCGGGGAATCAGATATGGGGAATCAGAGGCGGGGAATCAGATATGGGGAATCAGAGGCTGGGATTCAGAGGGGGGGAAACAGAGGCGGGGAATAAGATATGGGGAATCAGAGGTGGGGAATCAGGGGCGGGGAATCAGTGGCAGGGAATCAGAGGCGGGGAATCAGAGGCGGGGATTCAGAGGCAGGGAATCAGACACGGGGAATCAGAGGTGGGGAATCAGAGATGGGGAATCAGAGGCGGGGAAACAGAGGCGGGGAATCAGATATGGGGAATCAGAGGTGGGGAATCAGAGGCAGGGAATCAGATGTGCAGAATCAGAGATGGGGAATCAGAGGCAGAGAATCAGAATCAGAAGCGGGGAATTAGAGGCCGGGAATCAGAGGCCGGGAATCAGATGCTGGGAATAAGAGGCCGGGAATCAGAGGTGGGGAATCAGAGTCCGGGAATCAGAGATGGGGATTCAGAGGCGGGGAATGAGATATGGAGAATCAGAGGCGGGGAATCAGGGGCGGGGAAACAGAGGTGGGGAATCAGATATGGGGAATCAGAGGTGGCGAATCAAAGGCGGTGAATCAGAGATGGGGAAACAGAGGCGGGGAATCAGACACGGGGATTCAGAGGTGGGGAATCAGAGATGGGGAATCAGAGGCGGGGAATCAGAGGCAGGGAATCAGACGCGGGGAATCAGAGGCGGGGAATCAGAGCTGGGGAATCAGAGGTGGGGAATCAGAGTCGGGGAATCAGAGGCAGGGAATCGGATGTGCGGAATCAGAGATGGGGAATCAGAGGCGGTGAATCAGAGATGGGGAATCAGAGGCGGGGAATCAGAGGCAGGAAATCAGACACGGGGATTCAGAGGCTGGGAATCAGACGGGGGGGATCAAAGGCGGGGAATCAGAGCTGGTGAATCAGGGGCAGGGAATCAGAGTTGGGGATTCAGAGGCGGGGAATCAGACATGGGGAAACAGAGGCGGGGAATCAGAGGCGGGCAAACAGAGGCGGGGAATTAGATATGGGGAATCAGAGGTGGGGAATCAGAAGTGGTGAATCAGAGATGGGGAATCACTGGCGGGGAATCAGAGGCAGGGAATAGAACGCGGGGAATCAGAGGCAGGGAATCAGAGCTGGGGAATCAGAGGCGGGGAATCAGAGGCGGGGAAACAGAGGCGGGGAATCAGACATGGGGAATCGGATGCGAAGAATCAGAGGTGGGGAATCAGAGCTGGGGAATCAGAGGCGGGGAATCAGAGTTGGGGCATCAGAGGTGGGGAATTAGATATGGGGAAACAGAGGCGGGGTATTAGAGGCCGGGAATCAGAGGCCGGGAATCAGATGCTGGGGAATCAGAGTCCGGGAATCAGAGATGGGGATTCAGAGGCGGGGAATGAGATATGGAGAATCAGAGGCGGGGAATCAGAGGCGGGGAAACAGAGGTGGGGAATCAGATATGGGGAATCAGAGGTGGCGAATCAAAGGCGGTGAATCAGAGATGGGGAAACAGAGGCGGGGAATCAGAGGCGGGTAAACAGAGGTGGGGAATCACATATGGGGAATCAGAGGCGGGGAAACAGAGGCAGGGAATCCGATATGGGGAATCAGAGGCGGGGAATCAGAGGTGGGGAATCATAGGCAGGGAATCAGATGTGCGGAATCAGAGATGGGGAATCAGAGGCCGGGAATCAGAGTTGGTGAATCAGAGATGGGGAATCAGAGGCGGTGAATCACAGGTGCGCAATCAGAGGCGGGGAATCAGATATGGGGAATCAGAGGCGGGGAATCAGAGGCGGGGAAACAGAGGTGGGAAATCAGATATGGGGAATCAGAGGTGGGGCATCAGAGGTTGTGAATCACAGATGGGGAATCAGAGGCGGGGAATCAGAGGCAGGGAATCAGACGCGGGGAATCAGAGCCGGGGATTCAGAGCTGGGGAATCAGAGGCGGGGAATCAGAGTTGGGGAATCAGAGGAGGGGAATCAGATATGGGGAAACAGAGGCCGGGAATCAGAGGCAGGGAAACAGAGGCGGGGAATCAGATATTGTGAATCAGAGCTGGGGAATTAGAGGTTGCGAATCAAAGGCGGTGAATCAGAGATGGGGAAACAGAGGCGGGGAATCAGACACGGGGATTCAGAGGTGGGGAATCAGAGATGGGGAATCAGAGGCGGGGAATCAGAGGCAGGGAATCAGACGCGGGGAATCAGAGGCGGGGAATCAGAGCTGGGGAATCAGAGGTGGGGAATCAGAGTCGGGGAATCAGAGGCAGGGAATCGGATGTGCGGAATCAGAGATGGGGAATCAGAGGCGGTGAATCAGAGATGGGGAATCAGAGGCGGGGAATCAGAGGCAGGAAATCAGACACGGGGATTCAGAGGCTGGGAATCAGACGGGGGGAATCAAAGGCGGGGAATCAGAGCTGGTGAATCAGGGGCAGGGAATCAGAGTTGGGGATTCAGAGGCGGGGAATCAGACATGGGGAAACAGAGGCGGGGAATCAGAGGCGGGCAAACAGAGGCGGGGAATTAGATATGGGGAATCAGAGGTGGGGAATCAGAAGTGGTGAATCAGAGATGGGGAATCACTGGCGGGGAATCAGAGGCAGGGAATAGAACGCGGGGAATCAGAGGCAGGGAATCAGAGCTGGGGAATCAGAGGCGGGGAATCAGAGGCGGGGAAACAGAGGCGGGGAATCAGACATGGGGAATCGGATGCGAAGAATCAGAGGTGGGGAATCAGAGCTGGGGAATCAGAGGCGGGGAATCAGAGTTGGGGCATCAGAGGTGGGGAATTAGATATGGGGAAACAGAGGCGGGGTATTAGAGGCCGGGAATCAGAGGCCGGGAATCAGATGCTGGGGAATCAGAGTCCGGGAATCAGAGATGGGGATTCAGAGGCGGGGAATGAGATATGGAGAATCAGAGGCGGGGAATCAGAGGCGGGGAAACAGAGGTGGGGAATCAGATATGGGGAATCAGTGGTGGCGAATCAAAGGCGGTGAATCAGAGATGGGGAAACAGAGGCGGGGAATCAGAGGCGGGTAAACAGAGGAGGGGAACAACATATGGGGAATCAGAGGCGGGGAAACAGAGGCAGGGAATCCGATATGGGGAATCAGAGGCGGGGAATCAGAGGTGGGGAATCATAGGCAGGGAATCAGATGTGCGGAATCAGAGATGGGGAATCAGAGGCCGGGAATCAGAGTTGGTGAATCAGAGATGGGGAATCAGAGGCGGTGAATCACAGGTGCGCAATCAGAGGCGGGGAATCAGATATGGGGAATCAGAGGCGGGGAATCAGAGGCGGGGAAACAGAGGTGGGAAATCAGATATGGGGAATCAGAGGTGGGGCATCAGAGGTTGTGAATCACAGATGGGGAATCAGAGGCGGGGAATCAGAGGCAGGGAATCAGACGCGGGGAATCAGAGCCGGGGATTCAGAGCTGGGGAATCAGAGGCGGGGAATCAGAGTTGGGGAATCAGAGGAGGGGAATCAGATATGGGGAAACAGAGGCCGGGAATCAGAGGCAGGGAAACAGAGGCGGGGAATCAGATATGGTGAATCAGAGCTGGGGAATTAGAGGTTGCGAATCAGAGGCGGGGAATCAGAGGCGGGGAATCAGAGGCAGGGAATCGGATGTGCGGAATCAGAGATGGGGAATCAGAGGTGGGGATTCAGAGGTGGTGAATCAGAGAAGGGGAATCAGAGGCTGGGAATCAGAGGCAGGGAATCAGACGCAGGGAATCAGAGGCGGGGAATCATAGCTGGCGAATTAGAGGAGGGGAATCAGAGTTGGGGAATCAGAGGCGGGGAATCAGATATGGGGAAACAGAGGCGGGGAATCAGAGGCGGGGAAACAGAGGCGGGGAATCAGATATGGGGAATCAGAGGTGGGGAATCAGGGGCAGGGAATCAGTGGCAGGGAATCAGACGCGGGGAATCAGAGGCGGGGAATCAGAGGCAGGTAATCAGACACGGGGAATCAGAGGCGGGGAATCAGAGATGGGGAATCAGAGGCGGGGAATCAGAGGCAGGGAATCGGATGCCGGAAATCAGAGGCGGGAAATCAGAGCTGGGGAATCAGAGGCGGGGAATCAGAGTTGGGGAATCAGAGGCGGCGAATAAGATATGGGGAAATAGAGGCGGGGAATCAGATATGGGGAATCAGAGGCGGGGAATCAGATATGGGGAATCAGAGGCTGGGATTCAGAGGGGGGGAAACAGAGGCGGGGAATAAGATATGGGGAATCAGAGGTGGGGAATCAGGGGCGGGGAATCAGTGGCAGGGAATCAGAGGCGGGGAATCAGAGGCGGGGATTCAGAGGCAGGGAATCAGACACGGGGAATCAGAGGTGGGGAATCAGAGATGGGGAATCAGAGGCGGGGAATCAGAGGCGGGTAAACAGAGGTGGGGAATCACATATGGGGAATCAGAGGCGGGGAAACAGAGGCAGGGAATCCGATATGGGGAATCAGAGGCGGGGAATCAGAGGTGGGGAATCATAGGCAGGGAATCAGATGTGCGGAATCAGAGATGGGGAATCAGGGGCCGGGAATCAGAGTTGGTGAATCAGAGATGGGGAATCAGAGGCGGTGAATCACAGGTGCGCAATCAGAGGCGGGGAATCAGATATGGGGAATCAGAGGCGGGGAATCAGAGGCGGGGAAACAGAGGTGGGAAATCAGATATGGGGAATCAGAGGTGGGGCATCAGAGGTTGTGAATCACAGATGGGGAATCAGAGGCGGGGAATCAGAGGCAGGGAATCAGACGCGGTGAATCAGAGCCGGGGATTCAGAGCTGGGGAATCAGAGGCGGGGAATCAGAGTTGGGGAATCAGAGGAGGGGAATCAGATATGGGGAAACAGAGGCCGGGAATCAGAGGCAGGGAAACAGAGGCGGGGAATCAGATATGGTGAATCAGAGCTGGGGAATTAGAGGTTGCGAATCAAAGGCGGTGAATCAGAGATGGGGAAACAGAGGCGGGGAATCAGACACGGGGATTCAGAGGTGGGGAATCAGAGATGGGGAATCAGAGGCGGGGAATCAGAGGCAGGGAATCAGACGCGGGGAATCAGAGGCGGGGAATCAGAGCTGGGGAATCAGAGGTGGGGAATCAGAGTCGGGGAATCAGAGGCAGGGAATCGGATGTGCGGAATCAGAGATGGGGAATCAGAGGCGGTGAATCAGAGATGGGGAATCAGAGGCGGGGAATCAGAGGCAGGAAATCAGACACGGGGATTCAGAGGCTGGGAATCAGACGGGGGGAATCAAAGGCGGGGAATCAGAGCTGGTGAATCAGGGGCAGGGAATCAGAGTTGGGGATTCAGAGGCGGGGAATCAGACATGGGGACACAGAGGCGGGGAATCAGAGGTGGGCAAACAGAGGCGGGGAATTAGATATGGGGAATCAGAGGTGGGGAATCAGAAGTGGTGAATCAGAGATGGGGAATCACTGGCGGGGAATCAGAGGCAGGGAATAGAACGCGGGGAATCAGAGGCAGGGAATCAGAGCTGGGGAATCAGAGGCGGGGAATCAGAGGCGGGGAAACAGAGGCGGGGAATCAGACATGGGGAATCGGATGCGAAGAATCAGAGGTGGGGAATCAGAGCTGGGGAATCAGAGGCGGGGAATCAGAGTTGGGGCATCAGAGGTGGGGAATTAGATATGGGGAAACAGAGGCGGGGTATTAGAGGCCGGGAATCAGAGGCTGGGAATCAGATGCTGGGGAATCAGAGTCCGGGAATCAGAGATGGGGATTCAGAGGCGGGGAATGAGATATGGAGAATCAGAGGCGGGGAATCAGAGGCGGGGAAACAGAGGTGGGGAATCAGATATGGGGAATCAGTGGTGGCGAATCAAAGGCGGTGAATCAGAGATGGGGAAACAGAGGCGGGGAATCAGAGGCGGGTAAACAGAGGTGGGGAATCACATATGGGGAATCAGAGGCGGGGAAACAGAGGCAGGGAATCCGATATGGGGAATCAGAGGCGGGGAATCAGAGGTGGGGAATCATAGGCAGGGAATCAGATGTGCGGAATCAGAGATGGGGAATCAGAGGCCGGGAATCAGAGTTGGTGAATCAGAGATGGGGAATCAGAGGCGGTGAATCACAGGTGCGCAATCAGAGGCGGGGAATCAGATATGGGGAATCAGAGGCGGGGAATCAGAGGCGGGGAAACAGAGGTGGGAAATCAGATATGGGGAATCAGAGGTGGGGCATCAGAGGTTGTGAATCACAGATGGGGAATCAGAGGCGGGGAATCAGAGGCAGGGAATCAGACGCGGGGAATCAGAGCCGGGGATTCAGAGCTGGGGAATCAGAGGCGGGGAATCAGAGTTGGGGAATCAGAGGAGGGGAATCAGATATGGAGAAACAGAGGCCGGGAATCAGAGGCAGGGAAACAGAGGCGGGGAATCAGATATGGTGAATCAGAGCTGGGGAATTAGAGGTTGCGAATCAGAGGCGGGGAATCAGAGGCGGGGAATCAGAGGCAGGGAATCGGATGTGCGGAATCAGAGATGGGGAATCAGAGGTGGGGATTCAGAGGTGGTGAATCAGAGAAGTGGAATCAGAGGCTGGGAATCAGAGGCAGGGAATCAGACGCAGGGAATCAGAGGCGGGGAATCATAGCTGGCGAATTAGAGGAGGGGAATCAGAGTTGGGGAATCAGAGGCGGGGAATCAGATATGGGGAAACAGAGGCGGGGAATCAGAGGCGGGGAAACAGAGGCGGGGAATCAGATATGGGGAATCAGAGGTGGGGAATCAGGGGCAGGGAATCAGTGGCAGGGAATCAGACGCGGGGAATCAGAGGCGGGGAATCAGAGGCAGGTAATCAGACACGGGGAATCAGAGGCGGGGAATCAGAGATGGGGAATCAGAGGCGGGGAATCAGAGGCAGGGAATCGGATGCCGGAAATCAGAGGCGGGAAATCAGAGCTGGGGAATCAGAGGCGGGGAATCAGAGTTGGGGAATCAGAGGCGGCGAATAAGATATGGGGAAATAGAGGCGGGGAATCAGATATGGGGAATCAGAGGCGGGGAATCAGATATGGGGAATCAGAGGCTGGGATTCAGAGGGGGGGAAACAGAGGCGGGGAATAAGATATGGGGAATCAGAGGTGGGGAATCAGGGGCGGGGAATCAGTGGCAGGGAATCAGAGGCGGGGAATCAGAGGCGGGGATTCAGAGGCAGGGAATCAGACACGGGGAATCAGAGGTGGGGAATCAGAGATGGGGAATCAGAGGCGGGGAATCAGAGGCAGGGAATCAGACGCGGGGAATCAGAGGCGGGGAATCAGAGCTGGGGAATCAGAGGTGGGGAATCAGAGTCAGAGAATCAGAGGCAGGGAATCGGATGTGCGGAATCAGAGATGGGGTATCAGAGGCGGTGAATCAGAGATGGGGAATCAGAGGTGGGGAATCAGAGGCAGGAAATCAGACACGGGGATTCAGAGGCTGGGAATCAGACGGGGGGAATCAAAGGCGGGGAATCAGAGCTGGTGAATCAGAGGCAGGGAATCAGAGTTGGGGATTCAGAGGCGGGGAATCAGATATGGGGAAACAGAGGCGGGGAATCAGAGGCGGGCAAACAGAGGCGGGGAATTAGATATGGGGAATCAGAGGTGGGGAATCAGAGGTGGTGAATCAGAGATGGGGAATCACAGGCGGGGAATCAGAGGCAGGGAATAGAACGCGGGGAATCAGAGGCAGGGAATCAGAGCTGGGGAATCAGAGGCGGGGAATCAGATATGGGGAAACAGAGGCGGGGAATCAGAGGCGGGGAAAAAGAGCAGGGAATCAGACGCGGGGAATCAGAGCCCGGGATTCAGAGCTGGGGAATCAGAGGCGGGGAATCAGAGTTGGGGAATCAGAGGCGGAGAATCAGATATGGGGAATCAGAGGCAGGGAATCAGAGGCGGGAAAACAGAGGCGGGGAATCAGATATGGGGAATCAGAGGTGGTGAATCAGGGGCAGGGAATCAGTGGCAGGGAATCAGACGCGGGGAATCAGAGGCGGGGAATCAGAGGCAGGGAATCAGACACGGGGAATCAGAGGCGGGGAATCAGAGATGGGGAATCAGAGGCGGGGAATCAGAGGCAGGGAATCGGATGCCGGGTATCAGAGGCGGGGAATTAGATATGGGGAATCAGAGGTGGGGAATCAGAAGTGGTGAATCAGAGATGGGGAATCACTGGCGGGGAATCAGAGGCAGGGAATAGAACGCGGGGAATCAGAGGCAGGGAATCAGAGCTGGGGAATCAGAGGCGGGGAATCAGAGGCGGGGAAACAGAGGCGGGGAATCAGACATGGGGAATCGGATGCGAAGAATCAGAGGTGGGGAATCAGAGCTGGGGAATCAGAGGCGGGGAATCAGAGTTGGGGCATCAGAGGTGGGGAATTAGATATGGGGAAACAGAGGCGGGGTATTAGAGGCCGGGAATCAGAGGCCGGGAATCAGATGCTGGGGAATCAGAGTCCGGGAATCAGAGATGGGGATTCAGAGGCGGGGAATGAGATATGGAGAATCAGAGGCGGGGAATCAGAGGCGGGGAAACAGAGGTGGGGAATCAGATATGGGGAATCAGAGGTGGCGAATCAAAGGCGGTGAATCAGAGATGGGGAAACAGAGGCGGGGAATCAGAGGTGGGTAAACAGAGGTGGGGAATCACATATGGGGAATCAGAGGCGGGGAAACAGAGGCAGGGAATCCGATATGGGGAATCAGAGGCGGGGAATCAGAGGTGGGGAATCATAGGCAGGGAATCAGATGTGCGGAATCAGAGATGGGGAATCAGAGGCCGGGAATCAGAGTTGGTGAATCAGAGATGCGGAATCAGAGGCGGTGAATCACAGGTGCGCAATCAGAGGCGGGGAATCAGATATGGGGAATCAGAGGCGGGGAATCAGAGGCGGGGAAACAGAGGTGGGAAATCAGATATGGGGAATCAGAGGTGGGGCATCAGAGGTTGTGAATCACAGATGGGGTATCAGAGGCGGGGAATCAGAGGCAGGGAATCAGACGCGGGGAATCAGAGCCGGGGATTCAGAGCTGGGGAATCAGAGGCGGGGAATCAGATATGGGGAAACAGAGGCCGGGAATCAGAGGCAGGGAAACAGAGGCGGGGAATCAGATATGGTGAATCAGAGCTGGGGAATTAGAGGTTGCGAATCAAAGGCGGTGAATCAGAGATGGGGAAACAGAGGCGGGGAATCAGACACGGGGATTCAGAGGTGGGGAATCATAGATGGGGAATCAGAGGCGGGGAATCAGAGGCAGGGAATCAGACGCGGGGAATCAGAGGCGGGGAATCAGAGCTGGGGAATCAGAGGTGGGGAATCAGAGTCGGGGAATCAGAGGCAGGGAATCGGATGTGCGGAATCAGAGATGGGGAATCAGAGGCGGTGAATCAGAGATGGGGAATCAGAGGCGGGGAATCAGAGGCAGGAAATCAAACACGGGGATTCAGAGGCTGGGAATAAGACGGGGGGGAATCAAAGGCGGGGAATCAGAGCTGGTGAATCAGGGGCAGGGAATCAGAGTTGGGGATTCAGAGGCGGGGAATCAGACATGGGGAAACAGAGGCGGGGAATCAGAGGCGGGCAAACAGAGGCGGGGAATTAGATATGGGGAATCAGAGGTGGGGAATCAGAAGTGGTGAATCAGAGATGGGGAATCACTGGCGGGGAATCAGAGGCAGGGAATAGAACGCGGGGAATCAGAGGCAGGGAATCAGAGCTGGGGAATCAGAGGCGGGGAATCAGAGGCGGGGAAACAGAGGCGGGGAATCAGACATGGGGAATCGGATGCGAAGAATCAGAGGTGGGGAATCAGAGCTGGGGAATCAGAGGCGGGGAATCAGAGTTGGGGCATCAGAGGTGGGGAATTAGATATGGGGAAACAGAGGCGGGGTATTAGAGGCCGGGAATCAGAGGCCGGGAATCAGATGCTGGGGAATCAGAGTCCGGGAATCAGAGATGGGGATTCAGAGGCGGGGAATGAGATATGGAGAATCAGAGGCGGGGAATCAGAGGCGGGGAAACAGAGGTGGGGAATCAGATATGGGGAATCAGAGGTGGCGAATCAAAGGCGGTGAATCAGAGATGGGGAAACAGAGGCGGGGAATCAGAGGCGGGTAAACAGAGGTGGGGAATCACATATGGGGAATCAGAGGCGGGGAAACAGAGGCAGGGAATCCGATATGGGGAATCAGAGGCGGGGAATCAGAGGTGGGGAATCATAGGCAGGGAATCAGATGTGCGGAATCAGAGATGGGGAATCAGAGGCCGGGAATCAGAGTTGGTGAATCAGAGATGGGGAATCAGAGGCGGTGAATCACAGGTGCGCAATCAGAGGCGGGGAATCAGATATGGGGAATCAGAGGCGGGGAATCAGAGGCGGGGAAACAGAGGTGGGAAATCAGATATGGGGAATCAGAGGTGGGGCATCAGAGGTTGTGAATCACAGATGGGGAATCAGAGGCGGGGAATCAGAGGCAGGGAATCAGACGCGGGGAATCAGAGCCGGGGATTCAGAGCTGGG